>NW_027175865.1:692500-865000 GCF_023055335.1 Clinocottus analis
AAAGAAGCTTCCGGAGCAAAAGGGTAATGGAGAAGCTCTTCGCATTGTAATGATCTGGTTTTCCGCTGCGTTGCCGCTGAAGGTCGACTGGCCTTTTCCCCGACGAGCAAAACAAACAGCCATTAAAGACGAAGCGCCGGCGGCGGCCTCGTCCCTTCATGCTGTTCCATTGATTCCTCGTTGAAGAACTCTGACGCTAAATACTTTTTTTATGCATTCGAGACGCCACACATATATATTTATATATATACATATATTTATGTATGTATATATATTTATATATTTATACTGGAGGGTTAGAGATGGAAGAGGAGTCGATTGGACTCTTAAGTGCAACACTATAAAAAAAAAAGTTTAGCCATTGTAGCATGAAAGCATGGTGGTGGAATTAGCATGCTAGCTAACCAGCTAACCAACTAGCTAGCTTGTTAATTCCACCATGTTTTGGGGATTCAAGGATACTTTTTTTGTCCCCGTGCTACACGGGGATGCACAAACGCAATGCAGTTGTGGCTCGTTTGTGACACGACAAACACAACGACAAACACAACAACAACAACAACAGAAGGGTATCTGTTCATATTCACAGGACGTATGGCAGCTGATCGCCTCAAAAGCAGCAAAACAATATTTTATTATTTATAAGATTTTAGTCCCACAGAGTGTACATAAGTCTGGAGTTACACACACACAGTACACACACATTTAAAGTCTTTAAACTGTGTGTAAACACGCGCTTAAACACACTTTGTGTTGTTACTCCTCTCATGTTGCTGTGATTTAGTTTACTTATTTTAAAAGTGTCTTATTGCTAATCTACTCTGTTTTTTTTACACGTGTTACTAAGTTGTGTCTTCTTGTGTTATTGATTCTGAAGCGACCTCTCACTCAGGAAGCTCCCTCTCTGTTAATGAAGTTCCATATCTGCTCTGAGTTGTGTTGCATCACTTCCTGTCTGTACGTCAGCGCCCTCTAGTGGCCGCTGAGCCGTCACGCAGTCTGTTCCCTGAGTCAACAGATCATAAAGCTTTGATCAGAAGTTAAAGCTCGTGCTTCATGTCAACAACCTGAAGCTACACAATAAACCACAACTATCTAAACATGAGTGAACCTCCAGCTGCCTTATTGCACGATGTGATGCTGCCTTCAGGGACCAAACTAGAATAATATCACTTACAACTACAACATCCAAAATACCCAGAAAGGTTCACCCACTTCTATTCCCTTTTTTTGGGATTTTTTTCTCAGTAATATTTTATTGATCAAATATATATATATATATATATATATATATATATATATATATATATATATATATATATATATATATATATATATATATATATATATATTTATATATATGATAATATGAAAGATAAACATATATATAAATATATAGATTTTTTTTTAAACAGAAGAAAAATAATAATAATTGATTTATTATAAATTAATATATATTAAATACATGTAAATAATCTATTCATAAATCGAGGCTAATCATTTCAGATTAATACTTTTATAATTTAATACATGAACATCTTGAGATCCGGAGAGGAAACCACATCCGGGATCAATAAAGTAATTATCTATCTAACAGTCCTCTCATCAGTAAATTTAATAAATCCAGTGGAACGCGAACACACCAGCAGTCTCACTTCCGGGTTCCTCGCCGGTGGCGAAGGGGAAGTTTACGAGAAGCACCTGAACGCACCGCGACGTCACCAGCGGTCCAGCGGCTGAGAAGAGAGACGAGATAGGAAACTGTCTCTGTCTTTATTATATATTATATATTATATTATATATATATTATTTATTATATATACATATATATAAATAATAAATAATAAGTAATAGGATATAATTTTTGCTCTTAATTCATATTCATGAGCTCTTGCTTTCGTTTTTTATCAAATGAAAATTAATCAGCAAATAATCAGCATGTGTTTTATTGCTGACATCCTCCTGGTTATTTATTTATTTATTATTATTATTATTATTATTATTAAGTAATTAATTTGTCTTTAGTTGTATATCTTTATATATCTGCTGCTCAGGAGTTTGTTTCAGAAGCTCAGAGGCTTCTTCTTCTTCTTCTTCTTCTTCTTCTTCTTCTTCTTCTTCTTCTTTTTCCTCCTTCTTCCGCCTTCTTCTCCTTTTTCTTCCTTTTCCTCCTCCTTTTGTTTCTTCTCCTCCATCATCTTCTTCTTCTATATATATAACACCTATAAGTTGTTTCTCCTGTAAGGACTGAATGAAATGATCTAAAGTGTCTGAACAGTCGAGGTCATTAAAGGTCACGCTGCTGGTGTTGGTGCGTCAGCGCCTCCTGGTGGCCGTGGAGGAGAACAGCGCTCAGTGGAGGTCATCAAACCACCGAGTTTCTTTCGTCCACTATACAGATGATTTATTATTTCATTAAATGTCATGAAGGATAAAGAACCGAGCTGTCGTGTTTCTGAAGTAAATTACATTTTCTGGTAGAAAATAAAACTTTAAGTCCTTAAACTAAGAATATTCCTTATTAAAATAAACTAAAACTTACTTTGCTTATTTATTTCCCCACTGTTTTGGAGATGACCTTTAATTATAATAATGTATTAAACTAAATATAAATGCAGTATAAATATATATTTTTTGCTCCTTAGTTTTTTTTTTAATTATTTCTTTTCCTTTTAGACATTATAAGTATTTCTTGATGGTTAAATGAAGTTGAGCTTAACATTCCTCATAATAATAAATGTATAAGAGCTGCAGCATTTACACAGACGTGTGAAGCTGTCATGAAATGTTCATGTTTAGAAACAATAAAAACAGAACTTCACTGTTGTTTCTTTGTTTATCTGCTATTTTCTCTTTCTTTATTTTGAAGGAATGTGCATTTAAAAAAAGCGCTTTAAAAAAGTAAATGAATATAAAAATGATCTATGATATAGTATTTTTAAGAAATCCTTTCTGCAGCAGTGACATGGGAAGATTTTGGAGTTATTTACTTTTTCTTCTTTGTATCTATTTATATATTTTGTTTCTATCTTTATTTATATGTATGTATATATATATATATATATATATATATATATATATATATATATATATATATATATATATATATATATATATATATGTCATTATTATTATAGTAAACACAAAATGATAAGATGGAAATATTAATTGGCAAATCTTTTTTTTAATACAAGAGCAATAACAATATGTTTTCCTTTTCTTTTGTCGTATATATTATGTAATATCAAATCTTCGAATAGTAATATTAATAATTATTATTGTTACTCATATCATTTTTATTTGTATCATTACCTGATTATAATTCATCATTTTAAACTGTGTAATTGTTCTGATGGGCGCAGTGAGCAGCGGCGACCAGCAGGGGGAGCTGCTGCCCTGTTTACAGCCGGGGCCCTCAGGGGAGGGAGGGGGCGGGGGCGGGGGAAGGGGGAGGGGCCAAGTACAGTATGCAAATGACCTGGGCTCATTTTGATTGGCAGACTAAAATGGATCCTTCAGACTGACGTGGCATGGAGGCTCCTCGGTCCTTTGTCTCAGACGACACACACACACACACACACACACACACACACACACACACACACACACACACACACACCTCTTTGGTTTCAGGTCGTGAGGTCGTCACTTAAAACTCGAGTCACCTCAATTTCACAACATTTATGATTGCAACACTGAACTTGACACTGTGGGTCCACTGGGAGCTAATCTGCCCGGTAACACACAGGTGCTGCTCCCAACACCCCAAATGTAAAGAGCTTAACGGCCATTTTTAAAGGTATTCAGTACATAAAGACAACAGAGTGAGACCCAGAAGTAGCACATTTCCTGTAACGCTCCTTCGAAGCCTTCATTTCACCTTCTGGGTGTATTTTAGAATCATTTACTGAGCTTTTTACTGCACAAACTGTCAGATTTTAAGATGTTTAGTTTTTTAAAAAGCATCTTTAGTGTCATTAAGTCCATCCAGATTAATGAATATCTCCAGCTCTGGAACAACATCTCGGGCTTCATGAGCTCACGTGATCAAACTTAGAAGAACGATTAAATAAGTATTTCGGGAATCCTTGTTTCTAATCAGTATATGAGATTTAGTCGCGTCAGCACGTCCACGATCCAAAGTTCTTTGTTATATATTTGACTTTTTTCTCAGGTTACCGTAGTCATTTGATTGAGTTTAACCTCTACTTTACACGTTTCATTCAATAACTGTGCACTTTGTGTCGTGTGTCGTGTGACCAGAGGGTGGAAAGTAACCAAGTACATTCACTCAAATACTTTTAAGTACATTTAACTCCACTTTGAGGCCTTCAAATAGAAACAACGGTGTAAAACAACTAAAATGTGTTTTTTCATACAATAATAAACATTCTGAACATCTGCGTGTTAAATTTCCGTCGTTGTACTTTTACTTCAAAAAGTGGATCTAAATACTTCTTCCACCACGTCACACACGAGCGACGAGAGAAACTTTTTTCTTTTACACGTTAGATTTAAACTTGAACTTTTTACTTTGTTGTTGTTGTTGTTTGTTATTGACGTCAATGTCTAAACATGTTGTGTTTTGTGTGTTGATACAAAAGTATCTTCAGTGAATGAACTCGTCAGCTTCTCTCTGACTTCATGAATCAGTGCCAACTTATTGTATTTATTTGGCGGCCATCTTGTCTTGTTCAGCCTTTTGACACTTTGACTGTCTGTCCCAACACGCCTCGCTCTCTGCTGGTGAATATTATTGGATGTCCATCTGACCTCATTATAAGTGCGTTGCCACTGGCGACCAGCTTGGAGAGAAGGAGGGTGTGTGTGTGAGGGGAGGGGGGGGGGGGGGGGGGGGGTTATAGAACAGTTGCATCATGGGATAGAAACCTGACCTCTCTTTTTTTTTCTCTTTTTTTTCTCTCCGTCCTCTCAGAGGGCGCCCACGTGCACTAATGCACATGTGTACACGTGCACACACATGCAGAGAGCGTGCACGCTCGGTTTGGCCCGAGCACAGATACAAGAACCGGCACGTCGAGCCGCTTTATGCTGAGTCGGGACAACGTTTGTTTACACACTGATTGTAAAGAACAAGAACAACATGTGGAGGCGACGTCACGCCTGATGTCGACTTCAGTGTCGAAGTTTGTCTTTCAAACTGAAAACAAATCAGCTTCCTTTGGCTGGAATAAAGTGTAGAACTAGCATCTAGAAGGAAAAACATGAAACTTACGTTTTAACAGGCAAAAAGAAAGAAAAAAAAGATGAGAAAGATGAGATTATCTATTTCAAGACCTCTTCAATACAACATGGCCACCAGGGGGCGACTCCTCTGGTTGTATAGAAGTCTATGCTTCATGTGTTAAAGCTGCATTCTCTCTCCTGACCACCAGGGGGCGACTCCTCTGGTTGTATAGAAGTCTATGCTTCATGTGTTAAAGCTGCATTCTCTCTCCTGACCACCAGGGGGCGACTCCTCTGGTTGTATAGAAGTCTATGCTTCATGTGTTAAAGCTGCATTCTCTCTCCTGACCACCAGGGGGCGACTCCTCTGGTTGTATAGAAGTCTATATAAGTGACTCTACTTCTCTCTTCATGTATTCCCTCAGTAAACATTGTAAACATGAGTTTATGTCTCAATCTCTAGTTTCAAGTCTTCTTCTATACAGCACGATGTTCATTTAGTACATTATGGTCTGTTAGAGTCAAACAGTTTAGGGGCGGGGCTACAAGCTGATTGACAGGTGTCTCAAACGTCGATGTCAGCCCTCTATAGTGCCACCGGGTCAAAACCAAGATGGCGGCCTCCAATGTCTAAGATCCCGACGTCCAAAAACCAAGATGGCCACAGTGAGTGTTTGTATGGTGAATGTTGTGCGTCAGTGTGTACGATGATGTGTGTGTTTATATTTGTGTGTCTTTTTTTATTTATGAGTATCTTAAGATCTCTGTGTCCCGTTTGTTGTGTTTCATATCTGTACTTTTGTGTTGTGTTTTGTGTCTGTGCATTCATATTTCTCCCCTTGTGTGTGTTTGTGTGTGTGTGTGTGTCTGTGTGTTTGTTTGTTTGTGTTTACCTTTGTCTGTTAATGTTGTAGAGTTATGTCCTTTTGTGTCTCGTGTTTGTATCTTTCATTTTGTGCGTCCACTTCCTGTTTAATGTTGTGTGTGTGTGTGTATGTTTGTGTGTTCATGCTTTTGGACGCATGTTCTAAAAAAAAAAGAACGTTCCCAGGCAACAAATCTTCTTTGTTAAAACCTTTTGTTGCAACGAAGGAAACATTTTTTTCCCCTCGAGACGTAGTCGAGAGTCCGGTTTCGTCATTTCCGAGGACATTTTCATTCATTCACATCTTTTGTGTCGTCACATCATGTTTTTTATTTCTTAAACGCTTCGCCTCTTGTGTGTCTACTTTCAGGTCTTTCATTCAGATCTTTTGTGTGTTTAACTCCTTAAGTCGTACTTTATCGTCTGTTTAATTATAAGGACGTGTACCTGTTTTTATGTGTGTGTGTGTTTCTTTGTGTGTGTGGATGTATACCCGTTAGCCTGTAATTTTGTGTGTCTATATATGTGTGTGTCTGGGTGTGTGGGAGGTGTATATATGTGGGTTTTTGGTATGCATGTGTGTAATTTTGTGCATCATATGTGTGTGTGTGTGTTTATTTATGTATGAAGGGCGCATTATCAGTGCACACGCACACACACACACATCTGTATGAGTGTGTGTGTGTGTGTACATGTATACAGTGCAACACACAAACACACACTGCCTTCATCTCTGACATAACTGGTTACCATGCACACTGTGCGTCTGACTATTATGGGGTGTTCTTTGTTTTGTCACGATGTGTCCTGGTATGGAATGGGAGGGGGGAGGGGAACAGGGTGTGTGTGTGTGTGTGTGTGTGTGTGTGTGTGTTAGCGTGCGTGTATGCATGTGCGTGTGAAAGGGTGGAGGGGGGTGCATACGTGTGTGCGGGGGAGGTATGTGTGTGTTTTGGTGTGTGTGTTGAGAAAGGGGGGCAGAAGGGAAAAGGGTGTGTGTGTGTGTGTGTGTGTGTGTGTGTGTGTTTGCATGTCGAGCAGAGGACTGGGTGGGGGTTGGGCGTGTGTGCGTGTGTGTGTGTGTGCGGACGTGCGAGCGTATAATGTGTGCATGAGAGAGAGTGAGCGAGTGCATGCATGTGTTTTTGAGAAGGTAAGAGAGGGCGAGGTAAAATGGCGGCTCGCCGTGTGTGTGTGTGTTTGTGTGTGTGTGTGTGTATGTGTGTATGCACGATGCCGGCCTCTCAGGTGTCATTTAGAAAAATTTGGAAAAAAAAGAAGTAACAATAAATTCATGTTCTGCTCCTCACGTCTGCTCACATCCTCGTCTCTTTGTCACTTCCTGTGACTCGAGGTCCGCGTTCAGAAGTGATTCATTGACTGCAGCCTTTCAGCTGCATGTTCTTACACCATTCATTCAAAAAACTGCACTACAATTCAAGATTTTCTCGCTCCTTCTTCTCTTCTTTTTGCGTTTCTGTATAAAAATGTTCCTTTGTCGACTCTTGACTTCTGACTTTAAAGTTTAAAGAAGAGTTTGTGAATCCTTCTGCACATTAAAACGCAGACTTTGTGTGTTCACTGTGTCCCATGTACTGATTGAGCCCGCTAAGTCCCGCCCCTCGAACACATACCAGCCAATCACAGCGTAGCGTCGGTATAGTGGATCTGGAGCCGGTCGTGTAGAAGTGATACTCTGTGAGCTTGGAAGGAGATACACGTTTCTATATTGTTTTTA
This sequence comes from Clinocottus analis, assembly GCF_023055335.1. Classification (NCBI taxonomy): domain Eukaryota; kingdom Metazoa; phylum Chordata; class Actinopteri; order Perciformes; family Cottidae; genus Clinocottus; species Clinocottus analis. The sequence continues at coordinate 700,291 of NW_027175865.1, forward strand.
TATAAAAACCTGTGTATCCGATGTACTCAGGCAGTGCGGTCAGGGACAGTGTGGGCTCCATGCTGACGTAGCTCTGACAGCTGAGTGGCAGCGATCTATTCTTTAAGCTTCATGACCTTGGAGGTCTTTTCTTCATGCCTCTTGTGGTTCAAGGTCAAAGATACTCCTCCAGCAAATCTTTCCCATCTTAAAGCTTGTGTTGCTTCTGTCGCCCCCTGTGGACTGAAGTGGTAGTGTCCCTGAGCACCAGGGTTCCTTTAGAAAACCTCATGTTTAACTGCAGCAGGGTCTGACAGTCTGATTCTCTCAGTCCTGGTTCTGGTTCTCCTGTTGCCCCCTTCCCTCCAGCGGGTCCAGCAATACGTCCTGGGTGTCTCCATGTTTGACTAGTTACGCTAGGTTTAGCTAGTTACGCTAGATTTAGCTAGTATACGTCGGCTCCCGGAGCTGAGGAGCTGAGGAGACGCTGCTATGAATATAAAGAATAAGTCTTCTCACTGATGGTCCAATTTATTTATTTATGTGGGTCATAGAGAGGCATCAGTATCAAACTGGGACTGTTGAAACGTCCTAGCGGTAATTTTAATATGCGATTATATATATGAGAGAACTAAGACTCAGAATCCTGCTACTCAAACCAAACTCGATGAGACTGAGATCTGTTTAGCTTCTGAGATAACCTGCAAATCAAGCAAATAAATGGGACCTTCCTGCAACAGGAAACAAACAGGAAGTAAATGTAATACGTCAAAGCAAATGACATAACATGTTAAACACAACAAAAACAAAAAGTCTCTGTCTCGCATGACGGTGCAAGACTTAACGCCTGAAGGAGAAGAACACATGATCCCTGGATGACCTTCTGTATGTGCGACATACACTATATATATATTTATATATATATATATATATATATAGTGTATGTGCGACATACACTATATATATATACACACATATACCCGACCCGTTTTAGATTTTAAATACATTAAAGAACCACATGAATTTAGTTTATTGCATCAATTCTTTTGACTTTGCCATTCCAACTAATAAAACAACAAACATTTTTGCTAAATTATGAAATTGAGATTGTGATTTAAAATCCCAAAACCAGATGTCAGAAATGTTGTGCTCTGTTTGTAGGAGAGCTTCCAGAGTGATGGAGGACTTATTGAGAGCACGTCTGTCTCTGCAGACCATCACTGAGGCCGCGCATCGTCACTGTGGAGCTTTACTCTGGCAAAGGTCCCGTCCTCTTTACATCTGTAGATGTGTGTGTGTGTGTGTGTGTGTGTGTGTGTGTGTGTGTGTGTGTGTGTGTGTGTGTGTGTGTGTGTGTGTGTGTGTGTGTGTACAGTACACCACTAGAAATACAAAGCCGAGTTTGATAAATTTCAATCGAACATCACGACGTGCAGTTGAACTAAGACAAATAGAACCAGGTGACCTGCAGTTCCACCAGATGACTATTATTTAAAGGAGGACATGCGGCGCCTCGTGGAAGCTTCTTATGTAAACTTCTGCACCAGAAGGCGTGAAGATAGAAACACAGTGTGACCGTCGGTCTGCCGGACAATAGCAGCCCTGTTTGTGACTGTTTAGTAAAATATGTTGTGAAACCTGACTTCTGGGGCACCAAGAGATGACTCGTCTAGTCCAGTCTAGTCCAGTCTGGTCCAGTCTAGTCTGTTCTGGTCAGTTCTCTAGTCTGTTCTAGTCTAGTCAGTTCTAGTTTTTCCTAAACCTAACTAAGTATTTTACAAACTTTTCCAAAACTTTACTAAGTAATTTCACGGTTTTGGCCTAAACCTAACAAAGTATTTTTCCGATCTTTTCATAAAACTATTTCACAATGATTTCTAAACTTAAAGTATTTTTACGATCTTTTCTAAACTTAAAGTATTTTTACGATCTTTTCTACACTTAAAGTATTTTTACGATCTTTTACTAAACCTAACAAAGTATTTTTACGATCTTTTCATAAAATTATTTCACGATCTTTTCTGAACTTAAAGTATTTTTACGATCTTTTCCTAAACCTAACTAAATAGTTTTACGATCTTTTTCTGAACCAAAAAGTATTTTTACAACTTTTTTGTAAACCTAACAAAGTATTTTTACGATCTTCTCAAAAAAGTATTTTACAATCTTAGTAAAGTATTTTTACATTTTTTTCCTAAATCAAACACTTTTTCATAAACCTAACAAAGTATTATTTACAGTCTTTTCTTAATCCAAATAAAGTATGATCTTTTCATAAATCTAAGTAAGTATTAATATACAAACCTAACAAAGTATTTTACGATCTTTTCTCAACTTAAAGTATTTTTACGATCTTTTCCTGAACCAAAGTAAGTATTTATATACAAACCAAACTAAGTCGCATCCTGGACTTTTCGTAGGAAAACGCTCGTAAAAAGAGAAGTAACTTTCTGTTGGATACCTCACAGTGGGGGGCAACCTCTTGTTCATTGTTCTTGCTCGTGACCTCACTGTGACCTCACTGTGACCTCACTATTGTTCCCTTTCAGGTGACCTCACTGGAACGACTTCTAGAAGTCGGAAAAGGTGTAAAAAGAGTAAAATATTGTGAATTGTTTTATTTTACAGCCTCTCGAGGGGACAACGAATTGTGTAATGACGCTTTCAAGAGAGACAGGGGGGAGAGAGAGAGAGAGAGAGAGAGAGAGAGAGAGAGAGAGAGAGAGAGAGAGAGAGAGAGAGAGAGAGAGAGAGAGAGAGAGAGAGAGAGAGTGAGACAAAGTGGATGGAGACGTCACAGATAGGAAGGCATAGCCGGGTATTTTGAGCCTCTTTAAGTGTCGGCCGTTTGGAGAGACATACTGTACTAAGACAGGAAATGATGATGGAGGCAAGGGGAGGAGGGGGGGCACTAGAGAAAGAGAAAGAGAGAGAGAGAGAGAGAGAGAGAGAGAGAGAGAGAGAGAGAGAGAGAGAGAGAGAGAGAGAGAGAGAGGGCAAATTAGCAGTGTGATTATTATGGAGCGGCGGGCCACGCAGTGAAGAAAAGGAGGAGGTGGCGGGGCAGACGAGTGCATATTATGGGATGTCTGTGTTGTCAGGCAGGGGGAGGGGCAGAGGCGTTGAAGTAAGAAGGGGGGGGGGGAGTATTATGGGCTGGCATAGGCCCATTTTTGTGTGTGCGGTGGTTCCCTTACCCTCCCCCCATCCCACACCAGCTTTGTGTGAGTGTGTGTGTGTGTGTGTGTTAAAGCTCAACATGCACAGACTGTACCACATGACGGGAAATGGTATCTGTCTTCAGGTGCAGTGTGACTCACAGTCAAAGAGAGAGAGAGAGAGAGAGAGAGAGAGAGAGAGAGAGAGAGAGAGAGAGAGAGAGAGAGAGAGAGAGAGAGAGAGAGAGAGAGAGAGAGAGAGAGAGACAAAGACACGGAGGAAGCTGGGAATTTATCAAAAAACTTTGCTGGCAAACTGAGTACAATACGCTCCCTGTACCCTCCTCTTCCTCCTCTTCCTCTCTCTCGCCCCCCTCCTCCCTCTCTTCCCCCCATCATGTAAATTATTGAGGTAGCGATGTTGATGCCCGACCTCCGCTACAGCCTCTGCAGTGTCAGTGCGCTGAATAAAAGCCTCTTTTGACTTCCATTGGATTCAGATGTTGAGCCTGCGACTGCATTTGGGCGTTTTGGGCCCTGCAGCTCGTCTGCAGGAGCTTTTTTTGTCGGCAACATGTGACGAAAACTCTCTATTTCAATTGATTTGCAGAAAAGAGAGGAAAAGAAGCAGCACATCTGGAGTGAGTAAAATATCTTGATGTCGTGGCTCTCGGTTCCCAGAGAATGAACCCAATGACTTCCCCCTCTAGCCGCCATCTTTGATTTTTCCACCTCTGAGCTCAAATCCCCAAAAAACGCCTTTTTTTTTTAGGCGCTGCTGCAACAAAAGGACATGAATAAGTACGTTAAAGTATTAACTCAAAGTACATTTAAACATTTAAACACATCAAATGACAAAGCGAGCCGTTTACACGAAGCACCGATCTGACTCTCTTCTTTACAGGATCGTCAAGGTTTTGAATAAACTTTATTAGCGTTCATCGTCAGTGACAGACAAGAACGTTTTGTACGGAGCACAAAAGCGTCTGACGTTATTAAAGATGAATTATTCCGTTATCGTGGTGTATATGTGAAAGGTGAGACCGGCCGTCCGGGACATCCCGAATGAAGACGCAGACGTAACAATCTGATTTTCCGCTTTTCATCCGTGTGGTTTTGTTCCCTCCATCTGTCGGCGCGTTATCTTCATGCGGCAGACATGTTGGATCAAAACCAGTCTGCACTTTTTGTTATCTGGTTTGCGGCTTCAGAGCGAGAGTCCTGCAGCGGGGAGGGCGAGGGAGGGAGGGAGGAAGAGGAGGAGGGAGGAGGGACGAAGTCAAGAAATATTATGGTATGCATTTTGACTTACATGATAATCTGACCCCCGCCTGTAACCCTCCTCTCCACCACCGCCACCCCTCTGTTTATCTCCATAGCGACCAGCCGCACAGGAGCACTATTATGGTCTGTAGCCCCCCCCTCCTCTTCTCCTCCTCCTCCTTTTTTTCCTTTTTGCCTCAGAAATTATATTATTATCATTTTGTGATATGCAATTCTGCGAGTGTTGGGGGGGATGGAGGGGGGTGGGGGGGGTGGGAGGGGCCTCAACAGCCGTGCACGAGGTTTCTATGACAACTGCCCCCAGTATGCCTCTGATTGGTGATTATAGGATGTTACCCCCCCCCCCTCTCCACCCCCTAAATGCACACATGAACACTGTGTCCATAGTCAAGGAAAAAGGAGAAGTGTGGGGGAGGGGAGGACGAGATGGGGGGGAGAGAGGAGGAGGGGGGAGGAAGAAATGCGGAGAAAAAGAAAGACAAGAGAAGTTGTTGTTTTTTAAGTCGTTCTTTGTGAGAGGAGAGGAAGAGCAGCGCTGCTGTCGACGGTGGGACAAAGAAAAAAAGACCAGAAGAAGAGAAGGAAAGAGATGAGTCAGAGGGGAGGAGGGAAGAGAGAGAGAGAGAGAGAGAGAGAGAGAGAGAGAGAGAGAGCGAGAGAGAGAGAGAGAGAGAGAGAGAGAGAGAGAGAGAGAGACAGAGACAGAGAGAGAGAGAGAGAGAGAGAGAGAGAGAGAGAGAGAAGAGACAGAGAGAGAGAGAGAGAGAGAGAGAGAGAGAGAGAGAGGCCTCCAGCTGGAGCCAGAAGGGAGACAGCTTGAAGAGGGTGAAAAGCCAAAGAGTCGGGCGCTGCAACAATGTGCTGACGTGAATGATTTCATCCCTAGATTAATAATAAACCCGGCGCGGATTAAAACCGGAACCAATCGTCCAGATTCACAGGTAGCGACGCAATGGCGTCCGCGTGTGATGGCGGTCTAATCTAGTGCAGTCACTCAGTTCTGGTCTAGTCGAGCCCAGTCTAGTCCATTTCAGCCCAATCCAGTCCAGTCTGGTCCAGTCTAATCTACTCTATTTTAATCCAGTCCAGTCTGGTCCAGTTGCGCGACACACTTATTATATTGCAAAGGTTGTGTGCTTATGAAATATTCTGGTATCTTTTCCGACTAAAAAGAGGAGATATTCCTAAAAAGAGTACGAACATTCTTGTGTTGGGAATAAAAACCTCTGTTTGTTTGGCCTCGAGGTTTCGACTCTAGAAAGTGGAGTTAAAACCCGGCAGACCAGAACTCCGTGACACGGGACATCCTCCACAAACAAACAAACAAACAAGACTTTTTGCGTAATTTTTTCAAATTATACAATGCTTGAATTTTTCATAATTTTCTTAGTCGCTGAGCCGATCAGGTTATTGATAAGTAGTGTTGGGTTTCACATGGTCGTCTTAAAGGGCCGGTACGTTTTTAAAATCACGTCTGCATACTTCTGGCTCTATCTCGTGCTCTGACTGGTGGTCAAACAGCTGGGTTCTTTGGGGCGGGGGGGACACACACTTGTGGGCAACTCAAGCCACATAGGCAGACAACAACAACAACAACGCACGACTCATTCTGATGCCCACCCCACTGCCATTTTTTTTAACACGGCCCTCACAACCGTCAATGTACACCCCCCCAGCCCACACAGACACACACACACACACACACACATACACACACACACACACACACACACACACACATAAAACATCACACTCAGCACTAGTCCACTTTCGCTCAGTCTAAAATGCACTACAGTCGGTTAATGGTGGGAAAGAAAAAAAAACTGTCTAGGACCCAGACGTTTTTCCCACCATTGACTGCAATGCATTTCCAAAGCAGCCTGTGGAGCAAGTGTGTGTGTGTCTGTGTGTGAGTGTGTGTAGCACACAGCATAACTCAGCTGTTGGCTCTTGTACTTCTGGGCTCCTTGCTTCTTGTTTTGATGGGAGGGGGAGGGGGGGCTGCAGTTTGACCTTTGTGACCTTCACCCTGCAGGCCCGTCTGACTGTTTTAACCCCTCACACCTCTCTCTCTCTCTCTCTCTCTCTCTCTCTCTCTCTCTCTCTCTCTTTTCACCTTCTCCGTCCGGCCTTCAGGTTCCTGATGATAACATTTTGGTGATGAGTCATAATCCTTGTGATGACACCTCATATGTTATGGAGTGGAGGGGGGGCGGGGCGAAGCGGGGGGGGGGGGTTACACCCGGGGTCACCCAACTTTCCGGTGGCACCTTAAGGTGCAGAAAGTGGTTGTGCATCCGCAGCGTCCCGTGCAGCCAGACCCGCATACAGTACGCCGGCTGCGCATACATGCAAACATGCACGCTCAAGTTGAGCAGTCATGTGACACACACACACACACACACACACACACACACACACACACACGCACACGCACACTTGCTCGCGCGCGCGCACACACACACACACACACACTTGTCATGTGATGCTCTTTCTGTTTTTTCTTCTTCCCCTGTTTTCTCCTATCTCTCTCTCTCTCTCTCTCTCTCTCTCTCTCTCTCTTTTTGGAGTTATGCTTATTGAGGGATGTCAGTGACTGTGCTCATTACTATTATGGGATGCTGCACAGGGGCGGGAGGGGGTGAGCGTCTCCACGGTAACCACGGTTGCTATGGGAGGGGGTAGAGTGGGGGGGTGCATGTAGGAATGGGGAAGAGACTGTATGAGAGGGTGGGGGTGGTGGGGGGGAGTTGACTATTATGGTCTGTACGTTGCAAGGTAACTATGCAGAGTGGGGGAGGGGTGACTGAAGTGTGTGTATGTGTGGAGGAGGAGGAGGAACGGGGGGGGGGGGGGGCGATATTATGGGATGCCTGCCCCCTGATCTCTTTGTGTGTGTGCGCGCGCGCGCGGGGTGTGTGTAGTGTGCGAGGGAGAGAAAGAGGAGACGGCGTCGTGCGCACACGCTGCGCTCTGCATATACATATATATATATAAAAATAAAAAAAAACCGAAAATCTATTTAAATGTGTTCGTGTGCCGCTACCTGAACGGAAGGAGAGACAGAGACACACAAGTATTGATTGATTGACAAAGTCAGCGCGGACTTACTGTTTTTTTTTTTTTTTTTTTTTTTAGTGAGAGAGAAGCTGGTGAATCAAGTTGTGAGTATCACAGTTTTTTTGAGGGGGGGTTATTGTTTGTAAAAAAAAAAATACTTGAGTAAAAGGTAAAAGATGGACGCCGGGTTGTTTATTTTAAGAAGATGTGTTAAGTGTGTAAAGCGCCTCGCTGCTGTATCTTCTTCTGCTGCTTTATTTATTGTGTCTTTTTTTCCGGTATCGTCTCCGAGCCGGTTAGCAGCGCGTGCTAATGGCAACATGTCAGCTGCACGCGGGGAGATGGAGGCTTTGTAATCTGTCTCATCACCACATAAAGTTATAATTTAATGTCGTTAACAAAGTCCACGCGGAGTTTGTTTGTGTGTTTTTTTTCTTAAATCCTTGTATTTAGTGTGTCTCTCTCCGCTGTTTTTAAAATATTCACTTCCGTTTTCTTTTTTTTTTGTGCGTTTCTTATTTCCCTTGTCAGGAGGGGTAAACCTGTCCGACCATCCGAACCGACTCTTAAAAAGACCTGCACCCTGGATAGCACAACTTTTTTTTTTGTATTTAGTTGAGCTAAACCGCTTAGCTAACTAAATATAAAAGTTATTCCTCCCCCTCGTCGGCGATGTCTGGAAGCGAGGACGACGGCGGGGACGGTTACGGAGCCCCGGAGGACCGGCTACTTCACGGTAAGGCGGGAGGCTCCGCGAGCTAGCATCGAGCAGATGTTTTTCCGCCTGTTTTTACATACACTTGAATCGCGTTTCGGCCCGCCGAGCTAATGTTGCTAACCACTGCTGGAAACGTTAGCAAAAATGCGCGCGGTGTCGTTTTAACGTCTTTTATTGATACAACAAATGTGTGTGAGAGGGAGAAGGAGGTGTGTGGGGTTCTCGGCTACGTTTTACGCCGGTTTCCCGGTCGTGTTTCCCCCGGTAGGGGGGCCCTAAACGGTCGCCTGCTACCGGCGTTATTTACGTGTCCGATGACAAGATGGAGGCAGCCAGTTAGCTTGGAAGCTCGCGGATGACGTTCCCGGAGCGTTTCCCTCCTCGTGGCCGGTGGTTTGTTGTGCGTGCGCGCGCACGTATGTGTGCGGAGAGGGAGAGTGTGGGGGCGCGCGCATGGCGAATAAAGTACAAATAAAACATTATCTGACATCGTATCGATTCATCTTCCTGGGTAGATATTATATACGCAGACTAATGGGGTGTGTTTGTGTGTGTGTGAAGGGGGGTTGCATTGTTTACACTGTGTGTATAATACCGACGTGCACGCGCTGCGTACACAGTGGACGCTTTGAGAACAAGAAGTCCTTGCAAGTAAGCTTTCACGTTTCATTCATCACGTAGCACCAGATTTTAATGAATCGGTCACGTGGTTGCTGCATACATCTAAACATATTGTGCAATCCAACTGAAAAATGCAAAGGAAAAAAAAGCACGTTATTTGTTCTGATGCAAATAAACGTTTTTTGGATTTGATGATGATGCACCAGTGTCAGAAGTATTCAAAATATATGTATATTTAAGTAAAAGTACAAGCAAATGCATTTACCTAACTATTCAGGATCCTATATGTTACATCATTGCATCATAATGACACTTTGTGGTAGCTTTAAATAACACTAATGCATCAGAACATAGCAGTTGTGTCAGTCTAGATCTGCAAAGATAACTGAAGCTGTCAAATGGAAGTAGTGCAATAAAAAGTATAACTTTTCCTTCTGAAATGTAGTGTATAGTCAGTGACTGGAAATACTCAGTATTGTCCGTAAGTATAGTTCTCGAGTGGATTGTTTTGGTTCCACCTCTGAAAATAAACTCAAGCAGGAGCGTGTTGAGCTGCGACTACGTTTCGTAATTTATTAAGCATTTAGTCTTTTAAGATTGCGAGACATTAACGTGCCGTCACAGTTCTCCGAGTCCAAGCTTGTGTCTTCGGATCCTCTGAGGCGGTGCTGAACACTGGACTGGGATGCTCCCTGGGTATACTGGGATCCTCTCTGGGATTCTCTCAGAGAGACAGGGGAGGCACTCTGAGAGACTGGGACGCTCTATAGGAGACTGGGACGCTCTATAGGAGACTGGGATGCTCTCTGGGAGACTGGGATGCCCTCTGGGAGACTGGGATGCCCTCTGGGAGACTGGGATGCCCTCTGGGAGACTGGGATGCTCTATAGGAGACTGGGATGCTCTCTGGGATACTGGGATCCTCTCTGTCGTCAGGCCTGCAAGAGGGGATACGGGGTGTAACTTCTAATGACTAATCAGTTGTAAACTTACGGTTTTAACCACAGGAACAAACTGATTTCAATCGCCCCCCTAAGGGCCAACTCGCAGCCCAAACCACTGGCTTATCCGCCACTCGTCGTTGTTCTCTGGACTCCTGTTGGTTTTTATTAATCGTGCACCACTTAAAAGTCATTTAACGCCATGTGAATGCGGTTGCAGCCTGGCAGGGGAAAGAAGCAACGTTAAATCATCCTGCTGGAGTCCAGACTTTGTCACTTGCTCGTGTTTTTCTACATCCAAAAAGGAAGCTAGTCGGTCACTTCAATAAGGGTGAAAATGTGGCGTCTTGTCAATCTCTCTATATTCAGAGATGTCTCTTTAATGTGTATATATAAAATATATAATCGGAATAAAACTGAGGGAAGCGGCTCAAAGTTCACCAGCTTGTGTTTTGCAACGCTCTGGTCTCTGTATGTCACTAACTGTGAAATGTCTCCGCTGTCCTGACTTTCTTTTCTCCATTTTTTTTCCGCAGACGATGAGGAAGAGGAGGTCTCGGAGGCCGAGACCCCAAAGGTGAAGAAGAAGAAGAAGGCCAAGAAGAGCAAAGAGAGCAAGGGCAGCAAGAGGCGGTCGCGCAGAGAGGTGAGACCGCAGACTATTGTCATCAAAGTCAGAAAGCTACCCAAAGAGCACGACAACTTTCTTTCGAACACATCCAAGTCCTCGTCCTGCCCTCGCATGGCAGATTAATTGTTGTTGTGGTGTCGTGTTCATGCTGCACGTCTTGCACCTGAAACAAATCTGTTTTTACCACGAAAACGCTGTAAAAGCTCAATGTGACCCAGGTGGAGTCATTCTTGTTGATCCACACGTCGTCTTAACCATCTCCCCTCATGTACGTAGCATCTCGCCCAACAATCCAGGTGCAACACACAAGTAGACGCCCTCTGCATAGTACCAACACATGCTTTTTATTGGCTGTAGCTCCCAGACAGGTCATGATATTCAGGACGCTAGTTATCTGTTATCAGTCTTGGCTCTTTCTTTTTTTTTTGGCCTATGATTTGCAAAATTTGTCCACTAGCGTCTTATCATTTTATTTAATTTTTTTTACATTTTCCTGATTGCCGTGTATCTTCTGTGCTTGGTGAGCCGTTGTTCATTATCAGGCGCTGTGCTTTTCCTCCGCTGGTTAATGAGGAAGACGAGCGGCTCGGCAGGCTGCCGGGGTCTCTGCTCCCCGATGCTAACAGGCCGTGAACCAGGAGGAGATCAGCCGGTCTGGTCTCTCCGGAGGGTTAAACGCTGGTCGAATTTTAGTTCCTGCGGCTGGCGCCCTCCTGCCCTGGGGGAGTTGTTCCCCACGGTTGGGGAGTTAGACGGAGGGCTCACAGGTTGTAATCCTAGTCTCATTTATGGTCCGATAAACCACGTATTCATCATATTAAGTCCCCTGGGTCATATCGCTAGGTGGCACGCTGCTCTAGCTATCTCGCAAGCTACTGTAGCTAGCTGTCAAGCTGCTGTAGCTAGCTGTCAAGCTGCTGTAGCTAAGTGGCAAGCTGCTGTAGCTTGCTGTCAAGCTGCTGTAGCTTGCTGTCAAGCTGCTGTAGCTAGCTGTCAAGCTGCTCTAGCTAGCTGTCAAGCTGCTGTAGCTATCTGTCAAGCTGCTGTAGCTAGCTGTCAAGCTGCTGTAGCTAGGTGCCACGCTACTGTAGCTAAGTAGCACGCTGCCGTAGCTAGGTGGCACGCTGCTGTAGCGAGGTGGCACGCTGCTGTAGCTAAATGGTAAGCTACTGGAGCTAGGTGACAAGCTTTCCCCTCCCACCATTTTTTGAATTATACAGTTTTCCCCTACTTTTTTTTAGTTTTCAAGAGCACAACTTTCGTGGGATTGAATGCGTCTGAAGAACTATTAAGAACTATTTTCTTGTGTATCAACACTGCTTGTTGATGGAAAAAGCACGTTACAAGTTGAAGGACATTTCACTCCTCACTTATGGGATTTTAGATGAGTTATATTCAATCATTCCTCTAATAAATCAGTTTTTATCATGCTTCGCCCCTCCTGTTGCAGGAGCTCCCTGTCAGCTCCCCGGAGCCCATGGACGCCGGCGGGGCGGAGGAGGCGGAGGCCGGCCACGCCCTGCGCTCCGACAGCGAGGGCAGCGACTACACTCCGGGACGCAAGAAGAAGAGGAGGGGCAGCAGCGGCAAGGAGAAGAAGAGGAGCAGCTCCGGCGCCGAGAGGAGCAGCTCCAAGAAGAAGGAGCCCGAGCCCGAGGAGGAAGATGACGACGATGATGACGACGACAGCTCGGTGAGGACAACGGGGAGTTTGTGGGGGGAGGAGCTAGTCTAATCTTTTCTTTTCAACAACGACTGGGACTTTGCGGAGGCTTTGGAGCACGTCGGTCACCCCTTCGGGTCGCGGGTTTCAGGTCAAGACAAACGTTGGGTCCAGGATGCGTAGTTTTATCTCTATTTGGTTCAACGCAGCCAGGTGTTCCAGTTCACGGCATGAATCTCTGAACCCCTGCGCCGCTTCAGGGTGTTTTTCACTCCCGTGGCCTTGTTTTCACTGCAATATAAAAAGTCCTGCGCCTCTGTGGAAACGGCACAGCCGAGGCTAGAAGGAGAAGGAACTCAGACGGGACTTTTGTGCAGAATAAAAACGCAGTTAAAACACCTTACAGCCAACATTGTGCTACAGTTGTTGGTGGAAATGGATGCACTACGTGTGATTTATATACATTAAAGTATTCACAGTTTCGCAGAATGTTTTGTCAGGTGACTCGTCGGTCTCAGATGACTCGATCACGGCTTCACAGTTGCGTCAAATTTTATGTTTTTAACAAGAACTGGTTGGCGCAAACGGTTCATTAGAAGGACAATTTTTAAGGAGACAATGTTTTTTTCCGGTAAAATGTAATAATTCGTCACACGATGTGTTCAGGGAACGTCGAAAAGATGAGCATCTGACCGTTCATGATAGTTTCTGCAGCTTCCGGTTGCGATAAACAGAATAGTTTTGGCAATTGTTTTACAGAAAACAAGCTTTTCCACCCAGCGGGTCGTAGGGTCCAGACTCTGACAAACGTTAACGCAGGTTTCAAGAAAAGTGAACGCGAGCTGCAGCGACTGAACCGAAACATGTCGAGCTATAACGCGCATCGTCCCCGCTTTAAGTTTACTTCTAAACGTATGAAACTGAGCTTTGTGCACAAGCGCTTCAGAATCCACGCTTTCTGCCCACCACTTTTTGTGGCTCATGGACTTGTGCGAGAGGCTCTTCCTGTGCGTACCTGTGCGCCCCGGCGTACCTGTAGTGAGCATCGGAGTCGTTCCCGTCTGACGGACGGAAACGTGAGACGACAGACGAGGAAACAAAGAGCTGCGTCTGCTGGACTCGCAAGACCCGGCGGCCAATGAGGGGCCTCGTAGTTAATGACACTTATGCAAGGAGGGGGGAGGGGGGGGGGGGGGGTGTCTGCGTGTGTGTGTGTGTGTGTGTAAGGCGTATATATGCTGTTACCATGGCAACCCCGCTTAGCGCCGCACCGCACTGCGCTCTTGACCCTTTTTTCTTTTTTTTGGGAGGCGGGGTGAGGAGGAGGAGGAGGGGGGAGGAAGGGGCGGGGGGGGGGGGGGATAAACACATTTTTTGATTCATTGTCAGAGACGCCGCTCGATCTGTTCGGCAGCCATTTGTTGAGACGGGATGAAGGATTTTAGCTAGTGGAGGAAGAGGAGGAGGAAGAAGAGATTACTGCTCACCTGCTCATCGGCCTTTTTACAACTTTAGGTCGCTTTTTACATTTATTTTTATTAAAAGCTGTAATGAACAAGAAAGGGATATTTAAGGTCAAAATATTCACAACTGTTTCAGTTTTGCAACATTTATTATATTTTAAAGTCGGTTCCCCCACAAAAACCAATCAAGCTGAATATTTTTCGTGGTTCCTTCTGGATTGTGAGGATTTGCAGCTTTTTCTTTTGTTTATCGCGCTTTGTTCTGATAACGATTTAAAGCTTTAATCAGGAAAATATTTGGCATAGAAATGTTTCTGATTGAACAAAAGCAACGTAAAAGGTTTTATGATCAATAATGAAAACAAATCTACAAAAGGCCATAAACTATTACATTTTTATTGATTTTAATCATTTATATATAAAAGTAATGACACACTAAACCAGAAACTATATCAATAAAGTATTTTTGTGTGTTTCAGGGGTAGACTTATTGATTTATTGATTTCAGGCCCAAAGGCAAAAGCGTTCTTTTCTTATTTTTAACACAGCGACGGAAAACATTGAATATTTTGTATTATTGTTTTTTCTATATTGCACAAACAAACACAGGACAGAACAAAACAAATCACCAAACTATTTCATCAAATTATCTTTTAAACCTTGATGGTCCAATTTAATCCTAACAAACTCAATCCAATATTAAAAAAATGTTCTTTTAGACACTTTAACACAAAAAACACTGTGGATTCAAAAAATCAAGATCATAGATACATGTATATAACATGCATTTACAAAGTACATATTGTTAAATGAACTTGAATGCATCAATTTGTGAGGATATATTCAGCTATAAACTCTGTTACTGTTTAGATATAAAAGCTCCCAGACGCAACATCGCTGCAAAAAACAACCCAATAGTAATTTTTCTTCCTCCTATATTTTCTATTTTCGAAGCCAAAATTGGATTAAATTAAGTCAGGTGTCCTGTTACCTGTTGTTACTTGTTACCTGGTACTTGCTACCTGCTACCTGTGCCGTCATCATTGAACACGTTGTGAGGCAACAGCGTTCTGAAGAGACGGACATGTTGGGGCTCGTCTCCTGAACCGGGTTCTGCTCCGATTGATCCGATTAGTATCGATAACTCCTCGCTGAGCTAAAGTGCTCGTGAGCTTACAGATTTGTGTGTGTGTGTGTGTGTGTGTGTGTGTGTGTGTGTGTGTGTGTGTGTGTGTGTGTGTGTGTGTGTGTGTGTGTGTGTGTGTGTGTTACTGCTGTTATTGAGACATTTTATTGTGACTCTTCGGCATCGATGCATTTTGCAACGTCTACTTTTGTGCGTGTGTTACATCACGTTTGTGCACTTTTATTACTGAAGACTTGGCAGCTTTCGTGTGTGTGTGTGTGTGTGTGTGTGTGTGTGTGTGTGTGTGTGTGTGTTTCATTCACCATTACCAGCTACCATCTTGGGATGGCCGTTCTGTTTAAGTCTCTTTTTTACAGGCTGCTAGCAAGATTTTTCTGTCTCTTTTAGTAATTTTTCTATATTAATGTTGTCCCTCTAACAAGGCTTGTTGTTGTTGTTGTTGTTGTTTCCTTCAGGAGCCGAAGTCGTCGTCCCAGCTGCTCGACGACTGGGGCATGGAGGACATCGACCACGTGTTCACGGAGGAGGACTACCGCTCGCTGACCAACTACAAGGCCTTCAGCCAGTTCGTCAGGTAGAGGAGGACCCGCAAGTCTGTGTGTGTGTTTGTGTAGTGAAAGTTGTGTAAATGTGTTATATTCATGTGTTCATGACGTTCATTTACGCTGAGTTATAAATAATGAATCTGCTTTTAAAAGAAAGAGGCTCAAAATATCAGCAGCATACATTCATATAAAATCTATATAAATGTTTATTCTTTTAACCAAACTATTGTCTCTCATTCATTTGAGTCATTTAAGGTTTACTGTATGCTTTGAATCCTCATTGTTAGTTTAAATACTACATTTTATCACTTTTTACTGTTTACACACACATTTCACACAATGTTTGATCATGAACATTTGGTTAAAAGTCATGAAAATATGGTTAAAAGTCACAGAAATATGATTTAAAATCATGAAAATATGGTGAACATTTTGTTAAGTCGTTGAAATCCATCGGTCACAATGTGTATGAACCTGTATTTTACTTCATATATTATCCATGAGAGAAATTTCCCATGACTCTTTAAATAATGTTCCATGTCCCTCCTCTTCCTCTTCTTCCTCAAAGGCCCCTCATCGCAGCCAAGAACCCCAAGATCGCCGTGTCCAAGATGATGATGGTCCTCGGCGCCAAGTGGCGTGAGTTCAGCACCAACAACCCGCTTCGCGGCGCCGCCGCTGCCAACGCGGCGCTGGCCACCGCCAACGTGCCGGCCGCGGTCGACACCATGGTGGCCGAGGTCGCGCCGGTGGCTCCGCCATCGCCGCTGCCGGCCCCGGTGGAGGCTCCGCCCCCTCCGGCGCCTGCACCGCTACGCAAGGCCAAGACCAAGGAAGGGAAAGGTACGGCGGTCAGAAAACAGTTTCAGACGGATCTCGGTTCTTCTTCTCTTATCTGTACGCGACTCATGTTGTTGTGTGTGTGTGTGTGTGTGTGTGTGTGTGTGTGTGTTGCAGGTCCCAACGCCCGCAAGAAGTCCAAACCTACGCCTAAAGCCCAAGAGAAGAAGAACGCCAAGACCAAGAAAGTGGCGCCGCTCAAAATCAAACTGGGAGGCTTCAACAGCAAAAGGAAGCGCTCGTCGGTACGACTGTCTCTCTCTCTCTCTCTCTCTCTCTCTCTCTCTCTCTCTCTCTCTCTCTCTCTCTCTTCTCTCTGTCTCTTCTCTCTGTCTCTTGTTCTTGGTCGCCCACATAAAGTTGTGTACGACAAACAGTTTTTAAACGTGTGTGTGTCTCTCCCTCCCTCCCTCTCTCAGAGCGAGGAGGACGAGCCGGAGGTGGACAGCGACTTCGAGGACGGCAGCATGAACAGCGTCTCCGTCTCCGAGGGCTCAAACAGCCGCAGCAGCCGCAGCAAGAAGAAGCCGTCCAAGAGCAAACCCAAGAAGAAGAAAGGTGTGTGTGTGTGTGTGTGTCCACGCTGCTCTGACACTCCTCCTCCTTCTCCGCCCGCTGACTCAGGCTCTACCTGTCGTAAGCGGCGGCGGGTTGAACGCACGGCGGTGAATCCGGTAATGACTGCGTGCCGAGTGAAGCATTAAGCCTGCAGATTGGACAACAACACACACACACACACACTCACACACACACACACATTAGTCACTGTGCCTGAGTCAGCTGATTATATTTAGCAGGCTGACATCTTGGTCTTGGCCATCTTCTACTGACTCATCTTCATCTTCTTCATCCTCTCCTGCAGCCGCTCGGCCGTCGTGTCGGATGGGTTTCGGCTCGTCGAGTTCTCTCAAAAAATTGGCGTAGAAATCTGTGTTTTTAACGGCAGATTGTTAACGTTTAGCTTTTCAACTCGCACACGTTGAACCCTTTAACACGGTTCATACGGTCATTGAAAACCTGGAGGAGTCATTGAGTTTTATTTCAAGGCCTGGAAAGTCCTTGAGAAAAAAATCTCCATAGTGTTGTAAAAGTTGAAAGTGATGGAGGGAGAGGCAGTCATTGAGTTTTTTTCAAGGACTTTTCCAGGCCTGGAAATAACCAAAGTTTTGTGAATGTGTTATATTCATGTGTTTCAAGACGTTCATTTACGCTGAGTTTGAAATAATTAACATGCTTTTAAAAGGAATAGGCTCAAAATATAAGCTTGAAAAGTCATGGAAACACACTTGAACAAAGCTTTTCATATCCGGCAATTCTGGAAAAAACGCGAACAAACTTGCGTGTTTTGGCGGAAAAGCAGCGCATTAAAAAGCTTTAACCGAAAGTCAAAATGGACGTTTACATTTGTTGTTGTTGAGGAAATGTGTCTGTGTGTGTGACTCACCAACCATCCACACACACACACACACGATGAGCGTGTCACTTCCTGTGTGTCGGGCTGAGTGTGCGTGATGTTGGAAGGTTTCTTGTTAAGTGCCTTGTTGTGTCTGTTCTGTAACAGCGGATGAAGGGGACGGCTACGAGACGGACCACCAGGACTACTGCGAGGTGTGCCAGCAGGGCGGCGAGATCATCCTGTGTGACACGTGTCCCCGAGCGTACCACATGGTCTGCCTGGACCCCGACATGGAGAAGGCCCCCGAGGGCACCTGGAGCTGCCCGCACTGCGTAAGCCGCCGCCCACACGCCCACGCCTCTTCATTCACCGCCCAACCGCTTCACCGCTTGGAAACCGTGTGCATTTCAATACCCAGCATGCCCCATTCAGACAATCTTTGGGCATAAAATACGTAATTTTTCCATTTTTGAACGGAACGACACAGTTTTTTGACTGAAACTCCTTCCTAACAGGACAAGACTTTGTTTTATTGTGATTTTTGTCTCAGATTCTGATTCTTTATGTCCTAATCTTTCCATAAAGGTGTCTGATTGACGCTCCAGGAGGCTTTTTTGGGGAATCTGGCTCATATCATGCTGGATGTTCATAGTTAGCATCAAAATATCTTTTAAAAGTGATATTTGTTTTTTACAGATGTACATTTTTTTCACAAGACTTTGCTTAACAAATACAAACAATAAACACAAGTACGGGAATTAACAGGGAAAAGGAGGTCTAGAGACAAAATGGCTTCTCGTAACATCAACTGAAGTTTAGCTTCTCTACGAGTCCCCGTAAAGTAGGACGGGCGTCAGCTATAACGATGAAGATTAAGATGAAGATCAAGAGTAGAAAGACGGGAACTTTGTGCTTTTTAAAGTGACACCAAAAGCACTATTTGTGTAATAAATTGTCTCCTTGTTACCTTGACTTCTTGGTGAAGAAATCATCCAAAAAAAGGGAACAACCTTGACACAAACTTGTGCATCTTTGGACGCACAACTGCACGAGTGTGAGGCGTTTTGTGCGTTTTTAAACGCTGCGTTTCTTTGACAAAGATGCATGTTTGTGGAGCTTTGTTTGAGTTTGTAAACACACCTTTTTTTACGTACCTTAAAGCTTTTCTCAAGAGATTCAAAGTAACGGAACAAGTGATTGTTTTGTGTTTGTCGTGTTACTCTGAGGGTTTTTTAAACGTCCGATGTGGTTGTGCGTCCCAGGAGAAGGAGGGCATCCAGTGGGAGGCCCGGGACGAGCCCTCGGAAGGCGAGGAGGAGCTCAACGAGACGGCGGACATGGAGGAGGACGACCTGCACATGGAGTTCTGCCGCGTGTGCAAAGACGGAGGCGAGCTGCTCTGCTGCGACTCGTGCCCGTCGTCCTACCACATCCACTGCCTCAACCCGCCGCTGCCCGAGATCCCCAACGGAGAGTGGATCTGCCCTCGCTGCACGGTGGGTGCTTACGCTCTTCCTGCCGCCTTTCTTCGATTCTGTGCCCGCTGACCCAAAACAACCCGACGAGTTCTTTGTTTCATTGAGGGAACAAATGAGGTTTAGTTCAAGAAACCAGCGCAGAAATACAGGAACAGATTAACGTGTTTATAAGGATGGAAACGCTGGATTATTACGGAGTTTTGAGGACGTTATTTGCAGAGCCGTCGACCTACAGAAAATTTATTTTTATTTAATAAATCAATTTATCAAAACAGTTGATGGATTTGTAAAAATAATCAGCAAAAAAAAGGGAAAAAAATCATTAGTTGCATCCTGGAAAGTATTTTCAATGTCAAATAATCTGCTTATATCTTGATATATTGTCTGTAAAAGTCATAAAAACAGGTCCCTTAAATTCTTATAATATAAACTATTAACTCTCTGTAAAGATTGTTGTATTTTCCATCTTTGTCGCAATATACAACTTATTTATTCGGAATAAAGTGTGTGAGACATAATATTTCTCTTAGTCTAAATAAAGGAGAAGAAAAGCGGTAAAACATCATATTAACACTTTAAAAAAGTATTTTGTTGTGTTTAATTGTGTTGCTTCGTCTATAAAATGTTAAATGAAAGTGAGAAATGACGTCAGAAGTTTCCTCCTCTTCCTCTTCATAACATAAACATGTCTCCTCCTCTTCCTCCTCCAGTGCCCTCCCATCAAGGCGAAGGTGCAGAAGATCCTGACGTGGCGGTGGGGCGAGGTCCCGCCCCCGACGCCGGTGCCCCGCCCCCCCGACCTCGCGGCCGACGCCCCCGACCCCAAACCGCTGGTGGGACGTCCCGACCGCGAGTTCTTCACCAAGTGGTCCAACATGTCGTACTGGCACTGCTCCTGGGTCACCGAGCTGCAGGTGTGTGTGTCTGTGTGTGTCTGTGTGTGTCTGGGTTCTTACAGTCATGGAAAACCTGGAAAAGTCATGGAATTTTAATGTGGTTGGAGGGAGCGACATGTAAAACATGTGGGGAGGAAGGGAGGGGTAAGGAAGGATGGAAGTGAAGGAGACGGAGGGAGGAAGAAGGAGAGGGAGAGATGAAGAAGGAAGTGAAGGAGAGGGAGGAAGAAGAAGGAAGTGAAGGATAGGGAGGAAGAAGGAAGTGAAGGAGACGGAGGAAGAAGGAAGTGAAGGAGAGGGAGAAGGAAGTGAAGAAGGGAGGGGGAACAAAGGAAGTGAAGAAGGCATGGATGAGGAAGTGAAGGAGAGGGAAGAGGAAGTGAAGAAGGGAGAGGAGAGAGAGAAAGGAAGTGAAGGAGGGAGGGAGAAAGGAGGTAGAGGGAGGAGGACAGAAGGAAGTCAAGGAAGGGTTCTTGCGGTCATGGAAAACCTGGAAAAGTTAAATACTACATTTACTCACTTTTTAATGTTTATACACAGATTTCACTAAATGTTTGCTCAAAGGCACCTGGTTAAACATCATGGAGATGCACTGGTGTGTGTGTGTTTGTGTGTTTGTTTGTGTGTTACTCAACGTCCACTTTAATCTCCCGCCTCCCTCCCCGGTTATTTATTCTTCGTCCGTGTTGTTTCCAGCTGGAGATCTACTGCCAGGTGCTGTTCAGGAACTACCAGAGGAAGAACGACATGGACGACCCGCCCACCAGCGAGTTCGGCGAGGGCGAGGAGGACAAGAGCGTGAAGAGGAGGAACAAGAACCCCATGTACGCGCAGCTGGAGGAGAAGTACCTCCGCTACGGCATCAAGCTGGAGTGGCTCATGATGCACCGCATCATCAACCACAGGTGAGGACGTGCCTTCACTCGCGGCGCCCGGGTTACAACGTAACCGCTAAATGAGCTGAAGTCATGAGAAACTCATTAAAGGTCCCGATTACTTTGCTTCCGCTCAATTGAGTTGTTTTAATTATTATTTATCTTACCTTTTATTTCATGAAGTAGTTTTTTATTGCATGCACAAGCTGCTGCTGTGAGTTACTAGTTAGTTGTATTAATTAAAACACAACAAAAACACAATAAATCTCTACTTGCATATTTAATATTTCTGATTCTGGTGTCGTGAAACATAACAAATGACTGGTTTCTTAATGTTAATGTTTTATTACATGCACAACTTGTTGCTGTGAGCTTCTCTATCACAGGAAGCGCAGGTTTTATTCAACAAAAACACAATAAATCTCTGCTTATACATGTAATATTTCAGATTCTGGTGTCGTGAAACACAACAAATGTCTTATTATTATTAATTTCACCCTTTTATTTGATGAGAAGAGTCTCTTTAGTTAACAAGTCACTGGTTTCTGAAAGTTAAGCAGTTTTTATTATGTGCACAACTCATTGCTGTGAGTTACTATATCACAATGTAGTCTTTCAGAAAACATAACAAAAACACAATAATTCTCTACTTACACGTGTAATATTTCACATTCTGGTGTCGTGAAACGTTTAAAATAGACTTATGTGTTCCATCATCGTGCTTCACGTCCTCAGCGTCGACCGGAAGAACAACATCCACTACCTGATCAAGTGGAGGGAGCTGCCGTACGACCAGGCCACCTGGGAGGCCGACGACATGGACGTGCCCGAGTACGACACCCTGAAGGTGCAGTACTGGAACCACAGGTGAGACGCCGCCCCTCTCTCTCCTCTCTCTCTTTCTTTTATCGGACGCGCTGCGCTTTTGAACACTTTTTGCTGACCGAGCGCGTTTCCTCTTGCAGGGAGCTGATCATGGGAGACGAGGGGAAACCGGGGAAGAAGATCAAGGTGAAGGGACGGACGAAGCGGCTCGACCGACCTCCTGAGAACCCCGTGGTGGACGTGAGTCACAACTTCCTGTTTCAGAGAAGGACGAGAGACCATGGACACTCTCCAAACACTTTTACAGCTTTTGTTCTTGACAAAAAACATCTTTTAAATGATCTCTTGTGGAAAAAACAAGGGACTTCAACATATACATTCTTTTAATCTGAATATTTACGTTTCATTCCTTATTTTTTTTACCTTTTTCTTGGTTATCAGGCGTTTCATTGGTGGCTTCGAGAGATATTAAACGCCAGTTCTTGTTTCTATTTATTAGGCGAGGATTCCTTCTGTTGATCCTCAAGCGTGTCTTTTAATTTGTGAATTGATAGTCGATGATGATGACGAAACGTTTGTACTTCGCACGGCCCTTTTTTAAATTGCTTTAAGACGCAAACGAGGTGAAACACAAACGGCAAAAGCAAATAAATGACGCTGCATTCGTTACATGAACGTAGCGTCACATGTTAGAAAGTTAAACTTCATTACGTCGTCATGTTACATGCGTTACGTGACATTTTGCTCTCTACTTTCAACACATCCAGAGCAATGTATGAGTGTCATAAGAGACTCTACTGGACTCTACTGTCATTAAGGAAACTTTGTAAAACGTCTAATTAATCAGACGACCTCTAGTTCACTGGAACAACAATATGTTGCACATGAATAAACAGCTTCTGGGTTCACGATGCGATGTTTTGAAGTGAAATTCAAATTTAAAAAAGCGCGTTAGAGGCAGCTTCTCCTGGACTTCTGGTGTCTGTGGGTCTGACCCGTGTCTCTGGCGTCTCCCGCAGCCGACCATAAAGTTCGAGCGGCAGCCCGAGTACCTGGACAGCATGGGGGGGAAGCTGCACCCGTACCAGCTGGAGGGGCTGAACTGGCTGCGCTTCTCCTGGGCGCAGGGAACCGACACCATCCTGGCCGACGAGATGGGGCTCGGCAAGACGGTGCAGACGGCCGTGTTCCTGTACTCGCTCTACAAGGAGGTGTGTGTGACTGTGTGTGTGTCGTTTTGTGAGATTATTTTTATTCAATTGTTATTGTTCAGCACAAAAAGTCAATATTTCTACTACACAGTTCATCGTCTTCACGGTTTTGTATTAAATTGTTTAGTATTTTCCCTCATAATTAATATTGAAGCCTCTCTGGCGGCAGAGGAACTCCTCGCTGTGGAGCCGTGCTCCTATTGGCCGGCAGCCTTCCAGCCATTTTGTACCCGTCAGGTGAAATGTGACATTAAGTTCATTGTCAGACGGTAATCGTCCTCAGACGTCACGTGAGCGGCTGCTGCCCCCTGCAGGAGGGAGGCCAGAATGCACTTCCTGGAAGGAGACGATGCACTTTTACTCTAATTCATGACGCAGTGTGTTGAGTCTTCAGTGTCTTTGTGGGGAGAAATCGGACAGAAAATGTCTCTGGAACTAGTTTATTAATCAATTTAAAGCTTAAGTGGTTTGTTTTGAGCGTAGTTGGCACAAATTCACTGGCTCCATCTTCAAATTTGATGATTCAGCAGGATTCTTATGTGGATGTTTTTTTGCTGTATAAACAGAAGGATTCATCCAATAATCCAGAAGATATTCATCTGATTTAATTGTGAAAAATCAATTGTAGCTCCAGGAGGAAATTACCTGAAACATAAAGAAGATTTGGGTTAAAAAATAAAATCCTTTCTGGACAATTTTCACAATCATTACTGTACGTTTTGTCCAAAAATGTACTGTAACTTTACATGGAAAAGATGCATTTTTTTATTTGTAGATTTCTGCTCTGCTCATTCCAGTTCTTACTGGTTTGGAACCAGAAGAACTGACCTCCTCTCCCTCCCCCCACCCTCTCTCTCCCTCTCTACACCCCCCCCCCCCCATCAGGGCCACTCTAAAGGGCCGTTCCTGGTCAGCGCGCCGCTCTCCACCATCATCAACTGGGAGCGCGAGCTGGAGCTGTGGGCGCCCGACATGTACGTGGTGACGTACGTCGGGGACAAAGACAGCCGAGCCGTCATCCGGGAGAACGAGTTCTCCTTCGAGGAACACGCCATCCGGGGAGGGAAGAAGGCCTCCAGGATGCGGGTGAGGGGATGAGGAGGAGGAGGAGGAAGAGGAGAACACTAACGCCTCCAGCGGCTCGGCGCTGACGTCTTTGTTCTTCTCGCTTTCCCCCGACAGAAAGACTCGTCGGTGAAGTTCCACGTCCTGCTGACGTCCTACGAGCTCATCACCATCGACATGGCCATCCTGGGCTCCATCGACTGGGCCTGCCTGGTGGTGGACGAGGCCCACCGGCTGAAGAACAACCAGTCCAAGGTACCGGGGGGGGGCTGGTAGTGAAGAGCAAGTTCGTTAAGTCTAAGGTCAAGTTAGATAGCTCAAATTAGCTAGAGTTAAGGTCAATTCAGTCAAGTTTCTGGTCAATGTTAGTTAAGGTCATGATTAGTTAAGGTCATGGTTAGTTGCTGCTTCACCAGTTTTCTAAACAGGTTTTTTCTACTTTATATTCTTTCTTTAGGGGGATTTTTGCACCGTTTGTGTGTTTTCTTTCATTCCGTCTGTGTTAATAGTTAAAATCTACTTCTTTCTCAAGTTGTGATCACACCAAAAAGCGTAAAATATACAAAGTCAAAGCAGCTTCTCAGACACAACTTCATCTTTTCATGTTGTGGTTCTAGTTGCGTGCCGACCGGCGTCTCTGACGTTTAACTTTCTTTGCCTTCTTTCCCTCCGCTGTAGTTCTTCCGCGTGTTGAACAACTACCCGCTGCAGCACAAGCTGCTGCTGACGGGAACGCCGCTGCAGAACAACCTGGAGGAGCTCTTCCACCTGCTGAACTTCCTCACGCCGGAGCGGTTCAGGTACGCGCCGGCTCTGCTTCTGTCTCACGAGAGGAACAGGTGTCGCTGTGTGGCTACTGGGGACGCGAAATCATTATAAATGCTAATAAACCTGTAGAAATCAGTAGAATAAACCTCTTTTATGAGCTTTTTTATCCATTTTAGTTTCTTACGACATCTTGGATTTGTGCGTTGCATCCAAACCTGATTTAAAGCAACTTTAAAGTCTCTTAAACTGTTATTATAATTATTAAAAATACCTAACCTCACTCAATCAAAGCCACACTTCACACATATACGCTTAACATATGTTATATATTGAATTAAAGTATATAAATTATGGTTACAATAAGAAAATACAACTTAAAATGTTTCTCTATTTTTTGCGAAATATATATATTTTTCCTTTTCTGTGCATTATCATAAACCAACATACCAATAACACATATATGATGTTATCATCTATGTTCACGAGGGTTTTCTGTATGTTACACCTTTTTAAATTATTCCAGTAGGCCTTGTGGTTGAAGAGATAATCTGGGTTTAGTTTGGGTAAATTAACCATTTAACTTTTTGGAAAACGGGGCTCGCTGCTGTGAGGTTAAATTTAAAAGTGTGCCGAGGTTTTGGCAAATCACACGAAGCCCTCGTGCCTCGCCCGTCTCACCCGCCCGTCTCGTTGGCAGTAAGCTGGAGATCTTCCTGGAGGAGTTCGCCGACATCGCGAAGGAGGACCAGATCAAGAAGCTGCACGACATGCTGGGCCCGCACATGCTGAGGAGGCTGAAGGCCGACGTCTTCAAGCACATGCCCTCCAAGACGGAGCTCATCGTGCGCGTGGAGCTCAGTCCGCTTCAGAAGTGAGTCTTTTACTCAATATTTTAAAAGTGTACACATGTTTTTAAAGCGGGGGAAAAAGGTAAATGTGTGTTTTTGTTTGTTCGCTCGCAGGAAGTACTACAAATTCATCCTGACGAAAAACTTTGACGCTTTGAACACCAAAGGAGGAGGAAACCAGGTTTCTCTGCTCAACGTCGTCATGGACCTCAAGAAGTGCTGCAACCACCCCTACCTCTTCCCCACGGCCGCCATCGTACGCAACGTTTACAAAAATACACATATCATATATAAATATATATTCCAGCCCCAAACTTTAGAAACATAAAATGTCCGTCTGGTCGCTCGCCAACAGGAAGCTCCAAAGATGCCCAACGGGATGTACGACGGCAACTCTCTCACAAAGGCTGCTGGGAAACTGGTGCTGCTGCAGACGATGATGAGGAAGCTGAAGAGCGGAGGACACCGAGTGCTCATCTTCTCTCAGGCAAGACGCCGCATGAGTCTTCATCCTCCTGTATCCTGTCTCTTTAACTCTTCTTCTTTCTCTTCCACCTGAAATATACGTTCATATTTTATTCATAACTAGAATTGTAGAAAAGGTTGTAAAGAAATCGTGCAAACACTTTTTTATTTTACGCTTCCTGTTTGCAAGTCTCCACTAAAGTATTTCCAGTTGCAGAAATGTCATTTAGCTCCTAACAAACTGTCTCCTCTGCTAACAGAACACATGGAAAGTAGCAGCATAGTAGCACTTAAATGTCTCTGATAGCACTTTGTAGTTTAGCTTCCTTGTAGAAATCATGCTTTCTTGATTCTTGTTGTTCTGAGTTTGTATTCTAAGTCTCTTTGGATGAAAGCGTCGGCTAAATGAAATGTAACGTCTGTGTTTTCCTGCAGATGACCAAGATGTTGGACATACTCGAGGACTTCCTGGAGAACGAGGGCTACAAGTACGAGAGGATCGACGGCGGCATCACCGGCGGGATGAGACAGGAAGCCATCGACCGCTTCAACGGTGAGGCCGGGGAGCTCCACCGCTTTTTAAACGTTACGTCAGTCATCGGCGTTTCAGCTCGCTGACGATCTTCCTTCCTTCCTCCCCTTCAGCTCCCGGCGCTCCGCAGTTCGCCTTCCTGCTGTCGACGAGGGCCGGCGGCCTGGGCATCAACCTGGCCACCGCCGACACCGTCATCATCTACGACTCCGACTGGAACCCCCACAACGACATCCAGGTACGGCGAGGCTCCGCCCACCCCGACTCGCTTCTGTCGATCTATCGATCGGGGACGTTTGTCTTTTTATTTTGAAAGTTATTTTTTATTTCCCTCATTTTGTAGTTCCAGATTTCCTTTTTTTTATTTATTTATTTTTAATGTAGCTTTTTGTCTTATTTTGGCGGTTCACATCTCCTCTTCCTGTGTCTCCAGGCCTTCAGCAGAGCGCATCGTATCGGTCAGAACAAGAAGGTGATGATCTACCGCTTCGTCACCAAGGCCTCAGTGGAGGAGAGGATCACTCAGGTGAACCAGAGACTTTCATCTTTCTAATCCTGCCGCAGAAGCTTTTTGTAGAAACGCAAAAGAAACACAAAAAAAACATTTTATAGCTGCCAAAAAAGTGAGACTCAGCGAGACGATGAAAGCACCAGGCAGATCATTTTTTGTGTTGTATTAAATAAATAATACAAATAATTTTACTCTTATTTTTATATATATATATATATATATATATATATATATATATATATATATATATATATATATATATATATATATATAATTTTAAAATAAAAAATGATATATAACATTTTTTTATACATATAAAAAATATTTTATATTAAAAAAATTTTTTTATATGAAATATTTTGTATACATATTTTTTGATATATAAAAAACATTTTCTTTTATGTATAAAAAAAATATTTCTTTAAAAAATATATTTAAAAAAATATATAAATATATATATTTTTTTACATATAAAAAAAAGGTGTTGTAATAAATAATGAAAATAAGACTCGCCCGTTCGAGCAGATGACCGCACCGGCCGTACTAACGAGCAATACAAATGCTCCTTTCCGTCGTCCAGGTGGCCAAGAAGAAGATGATGCTGACTCACCTGGTGGTCCGGCCCGGCCTCGGATCCAAGACTGGATCCATGTCCAAACAGGAGCTGGACGACATCCTGAAGTTCGGCACGGAGCGACTCTTCAAGGACGAGTTCGACGGGGGGCTCGGTGAGAGAGTAGGAAACGACACCACGAGGAGGAGGATTATTTACTGAGGAGAGAGACAACGGGGCTGAGAGGAGGGAGGGAGCGAGAGGGGAGAAAGGCTGGAAATAGGAAGAAAGTGATGGAGAGAGGAAGTGAAGGAAGGAAGGAGGGAGAGAGCAAGAGATAAAGGAAGGAGGGAGAGGAAGAGAAGGAGAGAGGGAGCTTCTTAAAGAAAGAGGCTCAACATATCAGCAGCATACATACAGGCATCTATATAAATGTTTATTCTTTTAACCAAACTATTGTCTCTCATTCATTTGAGTCATTAAAGGTTTACTGTATGCTTTGACTCCTCATTGTTAGTTTAAATACTACATTTCATCACTTTGTACTGTTCACACACACCGTGTTTGCTCTGGTCAGAGTGTGTATGAACCTGAGAGAAGTTACCTGACCTTTGTTCTGCCCTTCAGGTGAGATGATGAAGAGCAAGGAGGACGACAGCAGCGTGATCCACTACGACGAGAAGGCCATCGACCGGCTGCTGGACCGCAACCAGGACGCCACCGACGACAAGGAGCTGCAGAGCATGAACGAGTACCTGAGCTCCTTCAAGGTGGCGCAGTACGTGGTGCAGGACCAGGAGGAGGAGGTGAGTGAGGACGGAGGCTTCGGACTCTCGCCGCCGCCGCCGCTCCACGTCTGCAGGTTTGTTTTTAACCCGTCGTCTCCGCCCAGGAGGAGGAGGTGCAGCGCGAGGTCATCAAGCAGGAGGAGAGCGTGGACCCGGACTACTGGGAGAAGCTGCTGCGGCACCACTACGAGCAGCAGCAGGAGGACCTGGCCCGCAACCTGGGCAAAGGCAAGCGCATCCGCAAGCAGGTGAACTACAACGACGGGTCTCAGGAAGACAGAGGTAAGAACGGAGGTACATCCTGGCTCTTTCCTACGCTACTTCAGGACGTGTTGATGAGTCTGTGTGGTCTGCTGTTTGTATTATGGTAAAATATATATATATTTGTTTATTTCTTTTCAGTGTTTTTGTTTTGTAAGATTTTTTTGTTTTTTATTTAATTAATACGCTTTATTAGTTTTTATGGTTTTCTAAGATTTAAATTTTATTTTCATTTTTTTTATATATGTATATATAAACCTTTCGTTTAAAATATTTAAAAAATATATTTTTATATATTTAAAAAAAATATAAAAAATAATTTTATATATAAAATATATATATGACATTTATTTTGATATTTTTTATACACAAACAACTTCATAACTTCATTACATAAGTTTCCCCTTCATTTTTTTTTGGTGAGGATCTATTTTCAGTATTTTTATTTGACCCTTCTGCTAATGTCCGGCTCGCTTGTTTGTATGTTAAGGACATTACGAAGAACATGTCTTAAACATGTTATATTGTGATAAACATGTCTTACAGTCTGTCTGGAGGATATTTACAGTGTAATTTCCAATGAAAATGGCAGAAATACTTATATAAATACTATATGAACATAAAAACCTAGGTGTGAATTTAGTGTGAATGTTGAATTTGTGATAAAACTAAAATATCCAGCCGCGTCTCATCGGGCCTCTAAACTAACTCCTCTTTGTTTTCTACCTTGAAGCCGATTGGCAGGACGACCAGTCCGACGGCCAATCGGATTACTCGGTGGCGTCTGAGGAGGGAGACGAGGACTTTGACGAGCGGACGGAAGGTAAGACTGTGTAACTCTTATTTTGTGAGACGCTCGTACACTAAAAGAAGACGACGTTCCCGTCCGTCATCGCGTGTTTTAACCTCTGGTGTAATTCCTGCAGCCAACTCTCGCAGGCCGAGCAGGAAGGGCCTGAGGAACGACAAGGACAAGCCGCTGCCCCCCCTGCTGGCCAGGGTGGGAGGCAACATCGAGGTGAGGACCTTGCTTATCCTCCTCCTCTTCCTCCTCTTCCTCCTGCATTTGGCTCCCCTCCCAGGTTTTAATCTGTGTGTCTGCCGTGCTCCCCCAGGTGTTGGGCTTCAACTCTCGGCAGAGGAAGGCCTTCCTGAACGCAGTGATGCGTTATGGGATGCCTCCGCAGGACGCCTTCACCACCCAGTGGCTGGTCCGAGACCTGCGCGGGAAATCTGAGAAGGAGTTCAAGTGAGAGGCGACGGGTTTTACGTTCACAGCGTCTTCATTTCAACACTTCTCTTACATCATTTGTTGTGTATTAAAACCCGTACGCAGAGATAGAATAATGTATAATGTATAGTTGCTGGTTGTGTATATTCACGCGCTGGTCTCCTCTCAGGGCGTACGTCTCTCTGTTCATGCGTCACCTCTGTGAACCCGGAGCCGACGGCGCCGAGACCTTCGCCGACGGCGTCCCCAGGGAAGGGTTGTCGCGGCAACACGTCCTCACGCGCATCGGCGTCATGTCACTCATTCGCAAGAAGGTAACAACAACAACAACAAGACTTTATCCAACTTTCTGTTCTACTTTATTTGAATTTTCTTGAGTTTTTTGTATTTTGCTTTTCGAAGGATGAACTGAAACGTTTGTCTGCTCACATGTAACGACGTGTAAACAATATGGCCGACGTGTAAACAATATGACCCCCTCCTCCCTCCACCAGGTGCAGGAGTTCGAGCACGTGAACGGCCAGTGGTCGATGCCCTGGATGGCCGAGCTGGAGGAGAGCAAGAAGGCGGTGGCGTTGGCGGCGGCTCAGCTCGACTCCCCGGGGAAAACTCCGTCTACCGGAACCCCCGCAGACACGCAGCCCAACACGCCCGCTCCAGGTACACACACACACACGCACACACATGCATAGATACACGCGTACACATTTACATATGCACATATACACACACAGACATACATGCACATATACACACAAGACACATGCACAAATATACACACAGACACACATGCGCAAATATATATACAGATATACACAAACAGTTATACATACACACACACACACACACACACACACACACACACACACACACACACACGCTCTCAGGCTTAAAGGTTCCTTGGTAAACCACACAACAACAACGACTCGTTCGTCTCCTGCAGGTGACGACTCCTCAACAAAGAGCGAGGAGGCCGTGAAGGAGGCGGAGAAGAGTCCGGCGGAGGTGAAGAAGGAGGGCGAGGCCGAGAAGAGCAACGGCAAAGAGCCGGCGAGCGACGAGGTGAGGACCGCGCGCTCCAGTGGCGCGGCTGAAAGCGGGATTATATGTCCTGAGCGTGTGTTAATTCCCCCTCCGCGTCGCCTCCCAGGTGATCGCCATCCCAGACGACGACGAGGAAGAAGAAGAGAAGAGTCCGGCGGCGGAGCCGGAGAGCAAGAAGGACGCGGAGGAGCCGATGGAGACGGACAAACAAACGAGCAACGGGGAGGCGGAGAGCGACAAGGAGAAGGAGAAGGAGGGAGAGAAGGAGGCGGAGAGCGAGACCAAGAGTCCGGACGGAGAAGAAGAAACAAAGTCGCCGTCGGAGGCCAAGACGGAGGTGACAGAGGTCAAGTCTGAGGACACAGAGGTCAAAGGTAAAAGCTCCTCCTCTTTAAACGCTTTTTCTTCTTTTCCTCTTTCTCTTTCTCCTCCTTTTTCCTCTTTCTCTTTCTCCTCCTTTTTCTTCTTAAACAGTCAACAGTTTATTTAGGACTCGAGTCCCATCCAATAAAGTCTTGTGTAACAGATCCCGTAGTTTCAGATCTCTGAGAGAAACTTTGTGTGTTTGTTTGTTTGTGATCTTTTTAAAGTCTTTAATGTGTTTTTCTCTGTTGTTGCAGCGGAAGAAAAGAAAGAGGAAAAGATGGACGTCACGCCTCCTGCAGACGAAAAGAAAGGTACCGATCCCCCTTTCCTGTTATGACATCACAGGTTATATTCCGTGAGGGAAGCGATGCGATGAGATTAAAACAAGCTGTCTGGTCGTTAACGGCGTCTCTTCGTGGTCGTTAATGGCGTCTCCTCTTCGTCCTCGTGCAGTCGAGCTGAAGGAGGAGAAGGAGCCTCTGAAGCTGGAGGAGGCGACCAAACTGCAGAACGGAGACGGCAGCAAGGAGGGCGGAGCTTCAGCCGCCGCCGGCGCCGCCGCGGCAACCATGACCACCACCACCATCGCCACAGTCGGAGCCGCCGTCGGCGCCGCCGCCATCGCAGCCGCCGCCGCCAGCGAGGAGAAGAAGAAGGCGGCAAAGACCCGCTTCATGTTCAACATCGCTGACGGAGGATTCACAGGTACAGACACGTGTGTGTGTGTGTGTGTGTGTGTGTGTGTGTGTGTGTATGTGTATGAGGGTGTGTGTACACATCTTTTCTTTACATGCATACCTAGAAAATCAACATTTGTTTGTTTTCTCACCGTTGTCGTGGTTTCCCTGCAGAGCTTCACTCCTTGTGGCAGAACGAGGAGCGCGCCGCCACCGTCACCAAGAAGACCAACGAGATCTGGCACCGCCGGCACGACTACTGGCTGCTGGCCGGCATCATCCTGTATCCTTTCCTTCCTGTGGCTCTCAGATATCTGTGTGTGTGTGTTGAGGAGTTGTTGTCGTCGTCGTCCTTGACCGCGGCTCCTCTCAGACACGGCTACGCTCGCTGGCAGGACATCCAGAACGACGTGAAGTTTGCCATCCTCAACGAGCCCTTCAAGGGAGAGATAAACCGAGGAAACTTCCTGGAGATCAAGAACAAGTTCTTGGCCAGGAGGTTCAAGGTGGGAAAAGTTTAACGTTTGGAGCGGGAACGTTTTCACCTTCTTTTATCTGACTCCATTCATAAAAACTGTAGTTTTATCAGTAATCGTGATTCAAATTCCTATTTTCTCTTATTCATTTATGTCTTTTAAGGTTTTACTGTGTGCTTTGAATCCTCATTGTTAGTTTAAATACTACATGTTATCACTTTGTACTGTTTACACACACACTTCACATGTTTGGTCATGGAAGTTTGGTGAAAGGTCGTGGAAATGTTTGTGAAAAGTCGTGGAAATTTGGTAGAAAAGTCGTAGAAATTTGTTAGAAAAGTCGTGGAAATTTGTTTGAAAAGTCGTGGAAATTTGTTAGAAAAGTCGTGGAAATTTGTTTGAAAAGTCGTGGAAATTTGTTTGAAAAGTCGTGGAAATTTGTTTGAAAAGTCGTGGAAATTTGTTTGAAAAGTCGTGGAAATTTGTTAGAAAAGTTATGGAAATTTGTTAGAAAAGTCGTGGAAATTTGGAAAAATTTGTGAAAATTTCTATGAAAAAGTCGTGGAAATGTATTGAAAAGTCGTGGAAAAGTTTTGAACATTTGTTAGAAAATTTGTTTGAAAAGTCGTGAAAATTTCTTAGAAAAGTCGGGAAAATTTGTTCGAAAAGTTATGAAAATTTGTTAGAAAAGTTATGAAAATTTGTTCGAAAAGTTGTGGAAATTTGGTAGAAAAGTCGTGGAAATTTGGTAGAAAATTTGGGAAAATTTCTATGAAAAAGTCATGGAAATGTTTTAAAAAGTCGTAGAAATTTGTTAGAAAAGTTGTGAAAATTTGTTAGAAAAGTTGTGAAAATGTATTAGAAAAGTTTTGAACATTTGTTAGAAAAGTCGTGAAAATGTATTAGAAAAGTTGTGAAAATTTGGTAGAAAAGTTGTGAAAATTTGGTAGAAAATTTGGGAAAAAAGTCGTGGAAATGTTTTAAAAAGTTGTGAAAATTTGTTAAAAAAGTTGTGAATATTTGTTAGAAAAGTTGTGAACATTTGTTAGAAAAGTTGTGAACATTTGTTAGAAAAGTTGTGAACATTTGTTTGAAAAGTCGTGGAAATTTGTTAGAAAAGTCGTGGAAATTTGTTAGAAAAGTTGTGAAAATTTATTAGAAAAGTTTTGAACATTTGTTAGAAAAGTTGCGAACATTTATTAGAAAAGATGTGAAAATTTATTAGAAAAGTTTTGAACATTTGTTGGAAAAGTTGTGAAAATTTATTAGAAAAGTTGCGAAAATTTATTACAAAAGTCGTGAAAATTTGTTTGAAAAGTCGTGAAAATTTGTTTGAAAAGTCGTGAAAATTTGTTTGAAAAGTCGTGAAAATTTGTTAGAAAAGTTGTGAAAATTTGTTTGTGAAAATTTCTATGAAAAAGTCGTGGAAAAGTTTTGAACATTTGTTAGAAAATTTGTTTCAAAAGTCGTGAAAATTTCTTAGAAAAGTCGTGAAAATTTGTTACAAAAGTCGTGAAAATTTGTTACAAAAGTCGTGAAAATTTGTTACAAAAGTTGTGAAAATTTGTTACAAAAGTCGGGAAAATTTGTTAGAAAAGTCGTGAAACTTTGGTAGAAAAGTCGGGAAAATTTATTTGAAAAGTTTTGAACATTTGTTAGAAAAGTTGTGAAAATTTGTTAGAAAAGTTGTGGAAATTTGGTAGAAAAGTCGTGGAAATTTGGTAGAAAAGTCGTGGAAATTTGGGAAAATTTCTATTGAAAAGTCGTGGAGATTTGTTAGAAAAGTCGTGGAAATTTATTTGAAAAGTTTTGAACATTTGTTAGAAAAGTTGTGAAAATTTGTTAGAAAAGTTGTGGAAATTTGTTAGAAAAGTTATGAAAATTTGTTAGAAAAGTCGTGAAAATTTGTTTGAAAAGTCGGGAAAATTTGTTAGAAAAGTTATGAAAATTTGTTAGAAAAGTCGTGAAACATTGGTAGAAAAGTCGTGAAAATTTATTTGAAAAGTTTTGAACATTTGTTAGAAAAGTTGTGAAAATTTGTCAGAAAAGTCGTGAAAATTTGGTAGAAAAGTCGTGAAAATTTGGTAGAAAAGTCGTGAAAATTTGGTCGAAAATTTCTATGAAAAAGTCATAGAAATGTTTTAAAAAGTCGTAGAAATTTGTTAGAAAATTTGTTAAAAAAGTTGTGAAAATTTGGTAGAAAATTTGTTAAAAAAGTTGTGAAAATTTGGTAGAAAAGTCGTGGAAATTTGGTAGAAAAGTCGTGAAAATTTGGGAAAATTTCTATTGAAAAGTCGTGGAAATTTGGTAGAAAAGTCGTGGAAATTTGGTAGAAAAGTCGTGGAAATTTGGTAGAAAAGTCGTGAAACTTTGGTAGAAAAGTCGTGAAAATTTCTTAGAAAAGTCGTGAAAATTTGTTACAAAAGTCGGGAAAATTTGTTACAAAAGTTGTGAAAATTTGGTAGAAAATTTGTTTGAAAAGTCGGGAAAATTTGTTAGAAAAGTTATGAAAATTTGTTAGAAAAGTCGTGAAACTTTGGTAGAAAAGTCGTAAAAATTTATTTGAAAATTTTTGAACATTTGTTAGAAAAGTTGTGAAAATTTGTTAGAAAAGTTATGAAAATTTGTTAGAAAAGTTGTGAAAATTTGTCAGAAAAGTTGTGAAAATTTGTCAGAAAAGTTGTGAAAATTTGTCAGAAAAGTCGTGAAAATTTGGTCGAAAAGTCGTGAAAATTTGGTCGAAAATTTGGGAAAATTTCTATGAAAAAGTCATAGAAATGTTTTAAAAAGTCGTAGAAATTTGTTAGAAAATTTGTTAAAAAAGTTGTGAAAATTTGGTAGAAAATTTGTTAAAAAAGTTGTGAAAATTTGGTAGAAAAGTCGTGGAAATTTGGTAGAAAAGTCGTGGAAATTTGGTAGAAAAGTCGTGGAAATTTGGGAAAATTTCTATTGAAAAGTCGTGGAAATTTGTTAGAAAAGTTATGAAAATTTGTTAGAAAAGTTGTGAAAATTTGTTAGAAAAGTTGTGAAAATTTGTTAGAAAAGTTATGAAAATTTGTTTAAAAAGTTGTGAAAATTTGTCAGAAAAGTCGTGAAAATTTGGTAGAAAAGTCGTGAAACTTTGGTAGAAAAGTCGTGAAAATTTATTTGAAAAGTTGTGAACATTTGTTAGAAAAGTTGTGAAAATTTGTTAGAAAAGTTGTGGAAATTTGTTAGAAAAGTTATGAAAATTTGTTAGAAAACTTGTGAACATTTGTTAGAAAACTTGTGAACATTTGTTAGAAAACTTGTGAACATTTGTTAGAAAAGTCGTGAAACTTTGGTAGAAAAGTCGTGAAAATTTATTTGAAAAGTTTTGAACATTTGTTAGAAAAGTTGTGAAAATTTGTGAGAAAAGTTGTGGAAATTTGTTAGAAAAGTTATGAAAATTTGTTAGAAAAGTCGTGAAAATTTGTTAGAAAAGTCGTGAAACTTTGTTAGAAAAGTCGTGAAAATTTATTTGAAAAGTTTTGAACATTTGTTAGAAAAGTCGTGGAAATTTTGTTTCAAAAGTCGGGAAAATTTGTTTGAAAAGTCGGGAAAATTTGTTAGAAAAGTTGTGAAAATTTGTTAGAAAAGTTATGAACATTTGTTAGAAAAGTTGTGAAAATTTGGTAGAAAAGTCGTGAAAATTTGGTAGAAAAGTCGTGAAAATTTGGTAGAAAAGTCGTGGAAATTTGTTAGAAAAGTCGTGGAAATTTGTTAGAAAAGTCGTGGAAATTTGTTAGAAAAGTCGTGGAAATTTGTTTGAAAAGTCGTGAACATTTGTTAAAAAAGTTGCGAAAATTTATTAGAAAAGTTATGGAAATTTAGAAAAATTTGTGAAAATTTCTATGAAAAAGTCGTGGAAATGTATTGAAAAGTCGTGGAAAAGTTTTGAACATTTGTTAGAAAATTTGTTTCAAAAGTCGTGAAAATTTCTTAGAAAAGTCGTAAAAATTTGTTACAAAAGTCGTGAAACTTTGTTAGAAAAGTTATGAAAATCTGTTCGAAAAGTTGTGAAAATTTGTCAGAAAAGTCGTGAAACTTTGGTAGAAAAGTCGGGAAAATTTGTTTGAAAAGTCGGGAAAATTTGTTTGAAAAGTCGGGAAAATTTGTTAGAAAAGTTATGAAAATTTGTTAGAAAAGTCGTGAAACATTGGTAGAAAAGTCGTGAAAATTTATTTGAAAAGTTTTGAACATTTGTTAGAAAAGTTGTGAAAAATTTGTCAGAAAAGTCGTGAAAATTTGGTAGAAAAGTCGTGAAAATTTGGTAGAAAAGTCGTGAAAATTTGGTCGAAAATTTCTATGAAAAAGTCATAGAAATGTTTTAAAAAGTCGTAGAAATTTGTTAGAAAATTTGTTAAAAAAGTTGTGAAAATTTGTTAGAAAATTTGTTAAAAAAGTTGTGAAAATTTGGTAGAAAAGTCGTGGAAATTTGGTAGAAAAGTCGTGAAAATTTGGGAAAATTTCTATTGAAAAGTCGTGGAAATTTGTTAGAAAAGTCGTGGAAATTTGGTAGAAAAGTCGTGGAAATTTGTTAGAAAAGTCGTGGAAATTTGTTAGAAAAGTCGTGGAAATTTGTTAGAAAAGTCGTGAAACTTTGGTAGAAAAGTCGTGAAAATTTGTTACAAAAGTCGGGAAAATTTGTTACAAAAGTCGGGAAAATTTGTTACAAAAGTTGTGAAAATTTGGTAGAAAATTTGTTTGAAAAGTCGGGAAAATTTGTTAGAAAAGTTATGAAAATTTGGTAGAAAAGTCGTGAAACTTTGGTAGAAAAGTCGTAAAAATTTATTTGAAAATTTTTGAACATTTGTTAGAAAAGTTGTGAAAATTTGTTAGAAAAGTTATGAAAATTTGTTAGAAAAGTTGTGAAAATTTGTCAGAAAAGTTGTGAAAATTTGTCAGAAAAGTTGTGAAAATTTGTCAGAAAAGTCGTGAAAATTTGGTCGAAAAGTCGTGAAAATTTGGTCGAAAATTTGGGAAAATTTCTATGAAAAAGTCATAGAAATGTTTTAAAAAGTCGTAGAAATTTGTTAGAAAATTTGTTAAAAAAGTTGTGAAAATTTGGTAGAAAATTTGTTAAAAAAGTTGTGAAAATTTGGTAGAAAAGTCGTGGAAATTTGGTAGAAAAGTCGTGGAAATTTGGTAGAAAAGTCGTGGAAATTTGGGAAAATTTCTATTGAAAAGTCGTGGAAATTTGTTAGAAAAGTTATGAAAATTTGTTAGAAAAGTTGTGAAAATTTGTTAGAAAAGTTGTGAAAATTTGTTAGAAAAGTTATGAAAATTTGTTTAAAAAGTTGTGAAAATTTGTCAGAAAAGTAGTGAAAATTTGGTAGAAAAGTCGTGAAACTTTGGTAGAAAAGTCGTGAAAATTTATTTGAAAAGTTTTGAACATTTGTTAGAAAAGTTGTGAAAATTTGTTAGAAAAGTTGTGGAAATTTGTTAGAAAAGTTATGAAAATTTGTTAGAAAACTTGTGAACATTTGTTAGAAAACTTGTGAACATTTGTTAGAAAACTTGTGAACATTTGTTAGAAAAGTCGTGAAACTTTGGTAGAAAAGTCGTGAAAATTTATTTGAAAAGTTTTGAACATTTGTTAGAAAAGTTGTGAAAATTTGGTAGAAAAAGTCATGGAAATGTATTGAAAACTCGTGGAAATTTGTTAGAAAAATCGGAAATTTGGATTAAAGTCGTGGAAATGTTTTAAAAAGTCGTAGAAATTTGTTAGAAAAGTTGTAAAAATTTGGTTTGATGAAGTCATAAAAATAGGTTAGAAAAGTCGTAATAATTTGTTAGAAAAACTCGTCGAAATGTGGTAGAAAAGTCGTGAAAATTTGGTGGGAAAAGTCATAGAAATGTGTTAAAGTCGTGGGAGTGTTGTGGTCCAGGTGTGTATGCACCCTGGTATTTGTTCTCCACCCGGCTGACCCGTTGTGCTCCGTGGTGGCGTTCCTCCTGCAGCTGTTGGAGCAGGCGTTGGTGATCGAGGAGCAGCTGCGCCGCGCCGCCTACCTCAACATGTCCGAGGACCCGTCGCACCCGTCCATGGCGCTCAACACGCGCTTCAGCGAGGTCGAGTGTCTGGCCGAGTCCCACCAGCACCTCAGCAAGGAGTCCATGTCCGGGAACAAGCCGGCCAACGCCGTCCTGCACAAAGGTGAGGCCCCCGGTTGTATAGAAGTCTCTGCTTCATGTGTTAAAGCTGCATTCTCTCTCCTGACCGCCAGGGGGCAACTCCTCTGGTTGTATAGAAGTCTCTGCTTCATGTGTTAAAGCTGCATTCTCTCTCCTGACCACCAGGGGGCGACTCCCCTGGTTGTATAGAAGTCTATATAAATGAATGAATGACCCATTAATATGTTCTTTATTTAAATATGTGTTTCTCTTCTTCCTCTCAGTGCTGAAGCAGCTGGAGGAGTTGCTGAGCGACATGAAGGCAGACGTCACTCGCCTCCCGGCAACCATCGCACGGATACCGCCGGTTGCCGTGCGGCTCCAGATGTCAGAGAGAAACATCTTGAGTCGGCTGGCGAGCCGGGGGCCCGAGACCCAGACACAGACGCAGGTACGCAGAGGACATATTATTTTTATGTAGATATGTACGTGTATTTTATGTAGATATGTACGTGTATTTTATTTTATTTTTTTCTCGTATTTCTTTTCTCGTATTTTTATATTTAATCATTTGCATATATTTTTTGAATTATTTTTATATATATATATATATATATATATATATATATATATACATTATTTATATTTTTAAAGACATGATTTATTTCTTGTTATATTTACTCCCAGCAGAACTACCTGTTAAAGTTCCGTTTTCAACAGAAAAAGTGAAATGTTCCTTTCAGAGTTGATGATTTAAACTTCCTCTTTTCTTTCCTCCAGATGTCACAGCAGTAAAAACTGAACCTCTGCTTTACCTCGAAGACCCGCCCCCCTGCCTCACCTCGACATTCCTGATTGGTGCGCAGCAGAATGATGGACAGCGCGCTCGAGCTTGAAGCCACGCCTTGTTCAAACCCCCAAGCCCCGCCCCCCCAAAACAGACATTAAACAGTTTTTCTGGAGGATCGAATCCTTTCCCCCAAAGTTTGAGGCTGTGGACAGAAAAGCTATTTTATTTTTTTTCCTCCTTTTTTCAATTTCTGTATTAATATTATTGATATAATGTTATTATGATGGTTTTTTGGGACCTAAATAAAAATATGTAATAAAGCTTTTGTGCGTGGTCAGTTGGTGGCGGTTCACCTGCTGGAGGAACTTTACCAGTTTACTCTCAGGTGACTTCTCTGGTTTCTTTTCTTTTTCTTAAAATCATCTTTTATTTATTTATTTTTTATTTGACCTTTTTATTTAACCTTACTAAATCAGTTTAGAACCAATTCTCATTTTCAATGACATCTTTTGCATAAAGAAAAGTAGATTTTTTATTTTCAACACTTTTCTCGATTCATCATATCATATTTAACTTTTATTCATTTATTTAGCAAATAAATTGTTTTACTTCCTTTTAAACAGACAGCTTTGGAAACTTCAGAGAACTTTATTTTTAATATTCCATTTTGTGTTTCTTGATCCATCTCCTGCCGTCTTGAAGTTGCAGTTTTAATAAGCTCTGCATGAATAAATCTGTATTTCTAGCTTTTAGTTGGCATTTAGTTGGTTTAGAATATTGTTTTTGTCACAAACTCGAAACCTGCATAGAATGACGCATCACATGATAAATGTAACAATACCATTTGTCACCACTAGAGGCAGACAAAGACCTTTGGGAGTAAATCGGAAAGAAAACGACGTTTCTGTTGCAAACATGAATTTATTGAGTTCACAGGCAGAATCAGAATCACAGTGCGTTGAAATCTTTCAATGTTAAAGTTCCAGTTTTAAATTTAACACGTGTATTTTTATATATTTTTTTACATTTTCTGAATCTACAGTTTTGCCATTTTCCGAAAGAAAATGTCTTTTAAAAGAAAGAAATGTACAGATGAGTCACAGTCGAGTAAGTTCAGAACACAAACACAGGAATGTATGGAAGCCCATTTCCGCAACACCAAAACAAAAATAAGGACCAAAAAAAAAAAAAAAAAGAAATTGGGACCCCAAAAAAAAAGGAATAATTTTGACAATTCTAGTCAGTAAAGTTCTCATTTCTCTTGAAGTGAAACGGGGGAAACTTTTTTTTTTTGTCGTTGCCTTTATTCAAGTCAACAAAAAAAGGCAACGAAAAAAAAAAAGTAAATTTTTTCTTTTTTATTGTCCTATTTTTTTAAAACATTTTTTGTCCTAATTTTTTATTTTTTTTGTCCCATTTATTTTTTGTGTTTCAGAAATGGGCTTCCATAGCACACGACAAATCAATTAAATCTAAATGTTTCCCGTCGCAGTACCGACACCGACAGCGGGGGGGCAGCGTTCCTCAACATGAACATACGAGTACAACACAGCGAGACGAAGAGGGACGGACAGAAAGCAGAAACCATTCACTCTGGTTTCACATCTGCTTTATTTAAGTACTGGTTGAGATGAAATCACTTCCTGTCCTTTAACTCGGCCTGGAAGTTTGTTTTTTTATTGATCAAATCCCTTTTTGGAGTATCTGGAGTGTCAAACACAAAGAAGACTCTTTTCTATCGCTTCGCCTCCAAGAAGTGTGAAGTTTGTGCAGCGAGAACCAGGAAGAAAAGAAGTTAGTTTTCTTTGATTAACTTAATAATTATTAAACAGTCAAACCCCAAAAACTAAAACGTGACGTCCACTCAGGATCCCTGATGGAGAGGAAGAGGAGGAAGAGGAGGGGCTGGACTTTCTTCTTCTCTGGTTTCTGGGGCTCGGCGGTGCAGACTCGTCCCTGAAGCTCAGTAGAAGAAATACACTGAGGAAGAAGAGCAGAGGAGTGAGACGTCTCCTGATGAAGAGAAAAAAGGTTTCCTTGTTTTTTACATTTGATGAAACTTTTTTTTTTCGAGCTTTGATTTGATATTTTTGTTTAATTTTTATAAACACAAACTGAAACAAAGGTTGTTATTAAATCTTAAAATTAATATATTGGAGTTTGGATGCAATTTATGGTGCATTCATAACAAAAAACACTGTTAATACTGTGTGTGTATGTGTGTGTGTGTGTGTGTGTGTGTGTGTGTGTGTGTGTGTGTGTGTGTGTGTGTGTGTGTCTGTACTTACAGAAAATGACTCCAAAACATATCAGCCCTACGATCGCCATGATGATCATCATCTGCAAGAAAAACACAAAATAAAAGCTGAAATCATTATTTACGTGTTTGTTTTCATCCCTAAAATGAAAAATAAATAAATAATAATCCTTTAAATATGTTGTATTTCTGAAGAAAGCAAAAAATAAAAACAAGTGGCAACAAATGAAATTGTATCTTTTTTGCTCCAAAATGTTACAATTTTGTGTGTGTGTGTGTGTGTGTGTGTGTGTGTGTGTGTGTGTGTGTGTGTGTGTGTGTGTGTTTGGACTTAAATAACGATGACATGAAATTCAGAGCAGCAGGAAATCACATTACCTCTGATGGAGGGAGGGGCGAGAGAGATTAACAAGATCGAGAGAGAGAGACAGAGAGAGAGAGAGAGAGAGAGAGAGAGAGAGAGAGAGAGAGACATGTTCGTGGGTTGATGTGTAAAATGTGTGAAAGTGAAATAAAGCTTCCGTGTTATTCTACGTTTTCAGCAGCGGATTAACAAACATTTGGCGCTCACAGTGTTGGTGATGAAGATGTGATGATGAAGATGTATCTTGTGTCTTTTTATGGGATTACGTCAGTAACGTCTACAAATGAAATCATCAAAAGAACAAAACAAAGAACTCAACTTTAGGGTTAAAATTAAAGGCAGTGCGTCCTCACAAGTATAGTGAGGGTGTGTGTGTGTGTGTGTGTGTGTGTGTGTGTGTGTGTGTGTGTGTTGGTTGTGTCACACATCACAGCTGGCTCTTTAATCTGGCGCTGTAATCCAGATTGTGAGTTCTCTCCCTGACTTCCTGCTCGCCGTCACTCAAACTCCTCCCTCATGTAATCCGCCCCTAAACGCCAGCTTCTGATTGGACGATCTGATCTGCCAGAGGCGGAGCCCTGAGAATGAAGGGAATGCTGGGATGAAGACGGCTCGGCGGCCAATAGAGGGAGGGATGATGGAGGGATGATGGAGGGATGATGGAGGGATGATGGAGGGATGATGGAGGGATGATGGAGGAATGATGGAGGGATGATGGAGGGATGATGGAGGATGGATGACGGTGACAATAAGATGCGGCGATGGAGGTGAACGAGGAACAAAGATGGCGGCTGGAGGGTAAATCCAGGCGAGAGGAGACAGAGCACAGGTGCATGATGGGTAAGAAGCCCACCTTGCAGTTCTTCCACCAGTACTTGTTCTTCAGTTTGGCGGCGCTGCTCTCAAACTGCGAGGCTCCGGCCTGCAGGGCGTCGGCCCGGTCGTCCAACTCCGACAGCTTCTGGTCGCGCTCCAGAACTTTGTCCACGTTCACGCGCATGATGTCCACCACCTGTCAATCAAGCAGTATGTCAATATACCAATACATCAACATACCAAATAATGTATCGATCAATGTCAATCAATATCAATATCACCTTTATCGATATTAACATAACATGTATCTCTTTTGTGGCCCTGATTATACATTCATATATATATATGAATAAATACGTAAAAAATATGTAAACATATATTAATAAATTGATATGTAAATATAGATACATATGGTAATATATATAAATATATATGCATACAAATAGATATATGTAAATATGTAAAGATAAAATATATACAATATATGCAACATATATATGTATCATATCATATATATATATATATCTATATATATAAACATAGTTTGTGCTCCTCACCTCGTCCACCTGCGCCTGCGTCTGCTGCAGTCGTCGGTTGCTCGTGAGGTTCGGAGCCGCAGACGGAGGAGCGCCTTCATCTGTCGCCCCGGAGGCTTCTGAAGACGACCTGCAGGAGGAAGAGGAGGAGAGGAAGAGGAGGAGAGGAAGAGGAAGAAGAAGAGGAAGAAGAGGAAGAAGAAGAGGAAGAAGAGGAAGAAGAAGAAGAGGAAGAAGAAGAAGAAGAGGAAGAGGAAGAAGAAAAACTTGTTTTTGCCTATGAAGTACTCAAGAACACAGAAACAGAACATTTTCTTTGAACACGTACTAACTTTACTTAAATAAAGTACAAACACCTCAACAAGTGAACTTAAATAAAGTTCTGTGGTATTTGTATTTTATTGAAGTATTTCTATGATACATTATACTTCTGTAGTTATGAATTGAATGAAATATCTATAGCTGAAGAAGTAAAGATGAATAATTTGTAGACATTTGAACCTGTTTAAATAATCCCACTAGAATATATTTCTCGTGTCTTTTTGCTGCATAAAATCTGCATAATGAGACTTTCACATTTATTACTTGACGTATATATTTACTTTCCGGTTCTTTCTGCATAAACTTCACATTTCTTGAGACGAGGTCTTTAAATACGTTTTGCTTCTTCTACGTCTCGTCTAGAAAAACTACGACAGCAGCCGGCGGTTCGATGCCCGCGGCGCTCTGACAGCCGGCTTGTTTTGCAGAAGCAAAATGGAGAAAGATTAGTGCCGAGAGGCTGAAGAGAGATCAACGTGCAGCGCTCAGGCCGCCCGGTGCCCACCACGAGCACCAGATATGGATTTATATGGATTTATATAGATATATTACCTATAATAAAGTTGTTTTTAAAGACTTTTCTTTTAGTTTGTGATGTTTTGAGCTGAATGAAGTCCAAGAACAGAAAGATTCTGAATCTGATCACTATATTGTTCATACATCATA
Source organism: Clinocottus analis (assembly GCF_023055335.1). Lineage (NCBI taxonomy): Eukaryota > Metazoa > Chordata > Actinopteri > Perciformes > Cottidae > Clinocottus > Clinocottus analis. The sequence goes on from NW_027175865.1 coordinate 744,492, forward strand.
ATAATAATCTGTTTAAATTGTTCAAGGCATTGTTGTATTTGTAACAATGACTTAAATCAATATGGATTCATAAAGAACGGTACGTAGCTTCGTCCAGGATCTATATCTATATATCTATAACTATAACTATAACGATGTCTTTAACTCGATGTAAGCAGCAACAGTTTAGTCGACGACAAATTTAGGATAGTTAATAAATATTCCTCTCAGATAACAACAGAACGATTAATACAAATTAAATGAAATACATGTTGAGTACTCACATCTCAGCGGCTGGAGGATGGAGATAATCTGAGAGAGAGAGAGAGAGAGAGAGAGAGAGAGAGGGAGGGGGAGGGACATGATGAGGAGGGGGAGGAAGGAGCGATGATGGTGATGGAGTGAGAGAGGAAGAGGATGATGATCCAGATGATTCTCTCTCTCTCGTATCGTGATTCACTTTTACTTTCAAACCAAAAAAACTACACTGAAGCAGCTGCACAGAAAGACAGAAAGATACATACAAAGATATATATATATATATATATATATATATATATATATATATATATATATATATATATATATATATATATATATATATATATATACGTACATACACATACAGACGTTAGTTTTGTGAAGAACCTCCCAGAAGTTCAACCTCCAGATAAAAAAGGTTGAGAACCTACAAGAACCTTTAAATTCTTAAAAAGTTGTATGTTGTGATCAAACAGTCTTAAAAAAGGTTTTACAGTCTGAGTACAATATGAAAGTTATATGTTGAAAACAATGAAAAAAATCTTGTAACAATGTAAAAATGTGCAATATTTCCTTTTTATTTATAGAACACGTGGAAGTAAAAAGTACAATCCCGTGAGACAAAAAGTAAACGTACCAAAATAAACTCACAACACAAACTCCTTCCAAGTCTTTTATTCGGTGCAGCTCTTGAAGCTGGAACACAAAACGTTAAAGTCCTGGAGACAACAGCTCCAGCCCCGAAACAGGAAGTAAACACTCGTCCTGCGTGGTTGTTTCCTTCAGCTCTCATCGGCCGCTCTCTCGTTTCTCGAGACTTTCACGTCTTTTTCTTTTCTCACACACTTGATTTATTTCTTGCTATTTACATTAAAGCGTCTGTACAGTTTCATGAGACGTCTAATGTTTAGTTTCTTTGCTTTTCTGCTCGACGTTAAAGGAAAACTTTCACATTTCAGTCCGTTTAGTTTAGTTTAGTTTACGGAAAGAAGCATTTTTGTTTCAGGACCAAAACTAAAAGTGTTCCTTTAACCGACCTTTATTGATTAAAGCCGACGTGTTTGAAAAGGCGACCGGGACGAAAGTAAAAACAAATCGTGATTTTAAAAACACACTTCATGTTCAATTCTTAAACAGGAAACTTAAAAGTTAAAAAGTGATGTGTAGTAATGTGTAGTTAGCGATGATGTAACTGAAGGTCATAAGAACATGAAGCATGAGATAGCTCAGCCTTGTTATGTACATTATTATGATACAATATTTAGCATTTACAAACTGTACATAATTAAAATAGGTTTTTCACTTTTTGTAAAATAAAAAAATAATAATTCCCTTAAATTTTCTGCCATCAGCCGTCTCAAAAGCCCCGGATTATTATCATATTTATATTTATTACTATTAATATTATTATATTTTTTTAATATAATTGTTATTTCTGCCGTAGAAACAAGAGAAACGCGTCACACGGGGCTTCGAGAGTGATGATGTCATTGATTATTTTAGCGTTAATGGCTAGAAATATGACAACTTCCATCTAAATTTTAAGATTTTGGAACCAAAATCACCCGGGATATTATTCAGATTCACAAAACTAAATTAAATTAACTTTAAACTGAGAAGAATATAAGTAATCAAATTAACGAGCAATTGTCTTTGATAAATTGTAATTTTAAAAGCAAAAGAGTTCCATCTTTCCCAACATTGTATATTTTTTATTATAAGATTACTTCAGGATTAATAATTAAGAATAATATTTACTTATATATCAATATATTTAATATATAAATACATATACATAAATATACATAATATTAATATATATATATATATATATATATATATATATATATATATATATATATATATATATATATCATATAAATATAATTCAGGACAGTTCTCATATTTGTCATATTTGTCAGTTTTAAGGCTCGTTGGGTTTTAATAGTTTGAGATTTGTTAACTTTCAGACGATCGCTCGTTACACTTCCAGAGTTACATTTCTGCTTCTTTCAAAGATGCAGCACAAGACAGGATTAAACGCAATAAAGTTTAAAAAAAATCATAATAAAAACAAGCAGTCTATCATAATAAATAGTTAAACTGTTCATACATGTGAGCAGTTTGTGTGCAAACTCTTTCTTTTGTGCGTTGCTGAAAGGCATCGATACAGAAACTGTGCAATAAATCAAGCAGCTCCTGCACTCAGCAGCGAGGTCATTGAGACGCTGCCCTCCTGTGGTCACCTGCTGTAACTGCAGCTCAGCGTTGAGGCGCTGCCCTCCTGTGGTCACCGGCTGTCACTGCAGCTCAGCGTTGAGGCGCTGCCCTCCTGTGGTCACAGGCTGTCACTGCAGCTCAGCGTTGAGACGCTGCCCTCCTGTGGTCACCGGCTGTAACTGCAGCTCAGCGTTGAGGCGCTGCCCTCCTGTGGTCACCGGCTGTAACTGCAGTTCAGCGTTGAGACGCTGCCCTCCTGTGGTCACCGGCTGTAACTGCAGCTCAGCGTTGAGGCGCTGCCCTCCTGTGGTCACCGGCTGTAACTGCAGCTCAGCGTTGAGGCTCTGCCCTCCTGTGGTCACCGGCTGTAACTGCAGCTCAGCGTTGAGGCGCTGCCCTCCTGTGGTCACCGGCTGTCACTGCAGCTCAGCGTTGAGGCGCTGCCCTCCTGTGGTCACCGGCTGTCACTGCAGCTCAGCGTTGAGACGCTGCCCTCCTGTGGTCACCGGCTGTCACTGCAGCTCAGCGTTGAGACGCTGCCCTCCTGTGGTCACCGGCTGTAACTGCAGCTCAGCGTTGAGACGCTGCCCTCCTGTGGTCACCGGCTGTAACTGCAGCTCAGCGTTGAGACGCTGCCCTCCTGTGGTCACCGGCTGTAACTGCAGCTCAGCGTTGAGACGCTGCCCTCCTGTGGTCACCGGCTGTAACTGCAGCTCAGCGTTGAGACGCTGCCCTCCTGTGGTCACCGGCTGTAACTGCAGCTCAGCGTTGAGACGCTGCCCTCCTGTGGTCACCGGCTGTAACTGCAGCTCAGCGTTGAGACGCTGCCCTCCTGTGGTCACCGGCTGTAACTGCAGCTCAGCAAAGTCCTTTAAGGCAGTTCAACATCAAGTGAAGAATTACTGCTTTTTCTTTTCTTTCTTCTTTTATAATTCACTCTACAAGCTTCGCAAGCAAATTCTGGTTTTTGTGTGGACGTTTTATTTAACGTATACACATTAAATCCACTTTGTTTCTGCATGATCAGACTTTTAGAGAAGCTTAAAGATAATTTAAAAATAAAAGGCTATTTTACATTTGCTGGTTTTAAAACAACGTCCACGTTAAATCCCACAGAGAGACGACATCATCTACCAGCAGTGTGTGTGTGTGTGTGTGTGTGTGTGTGTGTGTGTTAGGGTTTCCTCCAGGTCAGAGGTGGGATGGCGGCGTTGGCGGCGCAGTAAGAGACGGCGCTCTCGGACTCGGCTGGGAGCTGCTGCTGCTTTTTCTTCTTCTTCTCCTCCTCCTCCTCCTCGCCTTTGGAGTCGTCCACCGTCAGCGTGATGAGCGACGGCGCCTCCCTGTGGAGGGAAAGCACAAAAAAACATAAACTTCCTCACTCAAGGTGAATGAATATATTGTCTGCAGGAGGTTCCTTCAGTCGTTTTTTTGGTTTAGTTTTTTTACACAAACGTGGACCAGAAAAAGACCTCTGGAAAATGGAAATTTGAACAATATATATAATATATGGAAGCCCATTCGCGCCACAAAAAAAAAAATTAGGACCAGAAAAAAAAAAAAAAAATTAGGACCAAAAAAAAATTAAAAATTAGGACCAAAAAAAAAAATTAGGGAGAAATTTTTTTATAGATTTCTTTTCGTTGACAAAAATAAAGAAAACATCTAAGCAATACGTTATTTCACAATACCTTAATTTAAATGTAAATATGTATTGTTCATACAACAAAACAAGTACAGGTAAAAACAAAGTCCAATCGTTGTTTCAATTCAAAATATCTTTTAGTAAATAATAAGAGCACTTGAATATAAAACAATGCTTGCTTGGCAATGTCAACCACCTGTAAGCCTGTTGATGGGTTACTTTAAAGTAAATAATTCATTCAATATATGTGTGGACTTTGCATTTTACTCAGTTCTTAAAAATGGTCAATGGAAGGACAACAATGTACTTTGTGTGTACAAATATTAGCTACAATTATATTTAGGCTGTAACTGTAATTTTGACATTTGTAGTCAGTAGTCAAGTTCTCATTTCTCTCCTGGAATGAAACTTTTTTTTTGTTGCTTTTTTTCTAGTCAACGGAAAAAAAAGACAACAAAAAAAAAGATTTTTTTTTTTTGGTCTTAAATTCTTTTATTTATTTTTTTTGGTCTTAATTTTTTTTTTTTTTTTTTGGTCCTAATTTTTTATTTTTTTTGGTCCTAATTTATTTATTTATTTTTTTCTGGTCCTAATTTTTTTTTTTGTGGCGGGAATGGGCTTCCATAGTAATATGATTAAGAGTCTTCCGTATTAAAAATTTAAAAAAAAGACATCAAGAGTTAAAAAATATTTACATAAATTTGAAAAAGGTCCATAAGTCTTTCAACGCATTCGACTCAGTTATTAAGTTATTATATAACATAACTATGTATTCTTTGATATATTTTAATCCAGTAAAAACTGATGTTTATCACAATAGCACAACGTTTACCTTTGTTAACCCTCTAATTAGTGTGTGTGTGTGTGTGTGTGTGTGTGTGTGTGTGTGTGCGCATATGTCTGTCTGTGTGTGTGTGTGTCTCTTTCACTGGTCCCCGCTCTGCGTGATTAGTCTCCCACAGGTCCTCAAATCTGTGTGTGTGTGTGTCTCACCGGTCCCCGCTCTGTCCGTGTGTGTGTGTCTGTGTGTGTGTGTGTCTGTCTCACTAGTCCCTGCTCTGCTTGTGTGTGTGTGTGTGTGTGTGTGTGTGTGTGTGTGTGTCTCACCGGTCCTCGCTCTGCGTGATCAGCCTCCTGCAGGTCTCCATCTGGACGTCCAGGCCTCTCTTCATGGAGCACATCTCCATGTACTCCTGCAGGTGGCGGTTCATGTCGCTCTTGGCCGTCGCCAGATCCACCTGACGGGACGCAAAGCCTTTTATTCACCTTCAGACACACGTCTGTCCACATTGAGAAAACTACGAGGTGGACGTCCAGCTGTGAGGAAGAGCAGGTATTAAACAAACAACAACAAACAAACAAAGGGATTGAAGCCGACTCGCCTCGATCTGGTCGATGGTCTCCTGGTACTCCTTCTCTCGGGTCTTGAACAGACACTCGGTGTCTTTGATCACCTCCTCGATGGACTCCTCCTGCTGCTGCAGCTGGAACCCAGGAGGAGGAGGAACAGGAACACATTATGAGCCAATACAATTGTGGATTAAATGTGTGTGTGTCTCTGTGTGTGTGTGTGTGTGTGTGTGTGTGTGTGTGTGTGTGTGTGCACCTCTCCCTGTGTCTCTACTCCCAGAGGGTATCCAGGAAAATCCTCCCAGAGCAGAAGAGTCTCCTCTGTTTCCTCCCACGCCAGACTGTCACAGTCATCATCAAACTCACACTCCCTCCTGGACACACACACACACACATACACACACACACACACACACACACACACACACACACACACACACATTAGACGTTTCAACCGGTCGCGTGTTGGTGTGTAACCGGCGTGTAAACACCCACAGCTGGTTCAGCATCCTCTGCATCTGCTCGTTGATCTGATTGGCCGACATGCTGCAGGACTCCTCGTCCTTAGCCCCGCCCATCTGGCCCTCGTCCACGCCCTTAGCCGATTGGCCGCTCTGCTGCCTGCCGCCCAGCGTGGAAGGGGGCGTGGCCACCTGCTGGAAGGGACAACGCGTGATAACTAAGGAAGCCAAATGGCGGCGGGGTCGTCGAAAGGGAGACTTTTTCTTGCTGCACGTGTGTGTTTGTGTGTCTGTGTGTGTGTGTGTGTGTGTGTGTGTGTGTGTGTGTGTGTGTGTGCACCTGGAACATCTGCATCATGTCCTCACAGTTCCTCTGCTGGGCGACGTCACACAGTCGGGCCGTGATGTCGATGCGCCGGCAGATGTCCATGTCCACCTTCATGGCCTTCTGCTGGATGCGGCTGTCCAGGTCCGACAGGTTCTGGTGGAGAGAGAGAGGGTTCTCATCCTCTGACGGATCAGAGCCGGCGTTGTCACACGGAACCCGCCGGTTCCTCTGTGGAACGTCGGCGTTCCTCTTCCTGAGACTCACGTTGCTGACGAGCCCTTTGAAGAGGACGAGCTCGGCCTTCAGCTGCGTCACCCGCAGGGCCAGCTCGCCCTCACACACCTCGCTCTCCTGCAGGTCCTGCACACACACACACACACACACACACACACAGACACACACACACACACACACACACACACACACACACACACACACACACACACACACACACAAACAGTCAAAGTTAACAGACTTTTTAATGTTTAATGTTGAAATGTCGGCCATGTTTTTTTTCTGCTACTAATAAAAACGCGGCCCTCAGCTGCACTTGTGTGATTGTTGTTGTTTTTTTGTGTCCCCGTGTTGCGTAACGACAATAAATAATCCTTTGATCTTGTTACTTTAGTGTGTTTCATAATAAAAAAGAAGACGTTACCTCCTCCAGGTCAGCCACCTTCTCCTGGAGCTCCATTCTGACCGTGACCTCTTCCTCCCATCTACAACACACACACACACACACACACACACACACACACACACACACACACACACACACACACACACGCACACACACGAGGGAGTAACGGTGTTATACTGAGGTATTAAATAGAGGTTTTGATCGTGAAATGAACTCCTTTAAGTAAATAAAGGTCACATTGATGCGCGCAGCAGCTCGACCACACGCTCACGTTCAGGCTGAATGTCCTGAGAGGGCCACCGTACTCAGGAATGCTCTCTGACTTCCACCAGCACCACCACATTGACATGATGAGGTCATGGTTTTGACTCTCTACTACACACACACACACACACACACACACACAGATATTTCACCTGACGCTGCAGAGGGTGTGATGAGTCAGCCAAACGTTTTAATAAACAATAAAGAAAAACACAGAACAAAAAAGCATGAAAAATGGTGAGGGAGTAAATGTGAGGAGAGAGAGAGAGAGAGAGAGAGAGAGAGAGAGAGAGAGAGAGGAGACGGGGTGACATCACTGCTGCCGGTCACAGGCCAGTGCTGCATTGCAGGTATCAGGACAAGAGGGAGGAAGAGGAGGAAGAAGAGGAAGAAGAGAAGCTCCTTTAGGACAGAGTTAAAGGAAACCAATGTATTAAAAGAGTGTGTAAAGATGTTGTGATGTCATCAACATGTTTCTGTTCTCTCTGACAGTGAACGGGTTCTCTAAGAGGAACCACAGCTCTGTAACATGTGATGAATACCTGGTTCTCTGAGAGGAACCACAGCTCTGTAACATGTGATGAATACCTGGTTCTCTGTGAGGAACCACAGCTCTGTAACATGATGAATACCTGGTTCTCTGTGAGGAACCACAGCTCTGTAACATGATGAATACCTGGTTCTCTATGAGGAACCACAGCTCTGTAACATGTGATGAATACCTGGTTCTCTGAGAAGAACCACAGCTCTGTAACATGATGAATACCTGGTTCTCTATGAGGAACCACAGCTCTGTAACATGTGATGAATACCTGGTTCTCTGAGAGGAACCACAGCTCTGTAACATGTGATGAATACCTGGTTCTCTATGAGGAACCACAGCTCTGTAACTTGTGATGAATACCTGGTTCTCTGAGAGGAACCACAGCTCTGTAACATGTGATGAATACCTGGTTCTCTATGAGGAACCACAGCTCTGTAACATGATGAATACCTGGTTCTCTAAGAAGAACCACAGCTCTGTAACATGTGATGAATACCTGGTTCTCTATGAGGAACCACAGCTCTGTAACATGTGATGAACACCTGGTTCTCTGAGAGGAACCACAGCTCTGTAACGTGATGAATGTCTAACAAACTGATTCCTCTGGAACATCAACAGGATTCTTCTGAACTGATGTTCATGTTGTGAATCAACTTCCTGTAAATTAATAAATAAATAAATGACAATAAGAAACAAGAACCTTTGATCTGGAGAACCCTTTGAACTCAGAACATGAATTAGTGCTGAACTCAGAGGGTCAGAGGGAGAACCGCCTGGTTCTGGTCCTGGTTCTGGTCCTGGTTCTGGTTTTAGTCCTGGTTCTGGTCCTGATTCTGGTTTTGGTTCTGGTCTTTGTTCTAGTTCTGGTTCTGGTTTTAGTTCTGGTTCTGGTTCTAGTTCTAGTTCTAGTTCTGGTTCTGGTTCTAGTTCTGGTTCTGGTTCTCGTCTTGGTTCTGGTTCTGGTCTTGGTTCTGGTCTTTGTTCTGGTCCTGGTTCTGGTCTTTGTTCTGGTCCTGGTTCTGGTCTTGGTTCTGGTTCTGGTTAAAGTTCTGGTTCTGGTCTTGGTTCTGGTTCTGGTTAAAGTTCTGGTTCCGGTCTTGATCCTGGTCCTGGTTCCAATTCTGGTCCTGGTTCTGGTCTTGGTTCTGGTCTTGGTTCTGGTTCTGGTTAAAGTTCTGGTTCCAGTTCTGGTCCTGGTTCTGGTTCTGGTCTTGGTTCTGGGCCTGGTTCTGGTCCTGGTCCTGGTCCTGTAGTGTGAGTGAAGCTCTGCCTGCGTCTCCTCACAGAACGCTGAGTCGTGTTTCTTTCAGCAGAAAGAAACTCTCGTGTTTCAAACAGAAACATTTTAAACATCTTAAACATTTAAAACAAAACAAAAGTCCTCGAGGATTTTACTTCTGGTGAAACCTCAAAGAGTCAAAGAGACAAAGAGTCAAAGAACTTCATCTTCAGTTCTGCTTCCATACATCATACATCATCTGCCAAATAGAAAAGTTAAAGAAACGCAGCTCAGTGCTTTGACCCGGAGGCGTCTGAGTGTGTGTTGAGCTCCAATACAACATGAAGTACTAAGTACACCATACTGGTACACGACTACATGAGTACTGCTGAGCGCTGATGACCAAACATTCACTGGCAACTGAAGACAGACGCGTATCGACGTGTTTTAAACGTTATTGATCCTCAATACTGTCACTGCGCTCTGGTCCCTCACCTTCACTGTGTGTTGTGTGTCCAGCGTGATGTCAGAGACACTCATCTTCATACACACAGTGACTCGCCATAACTGATCGTAGAGAAATGATTCAAGGTTTAAAACATTGACAAAAGTCTGGAGTTTATTTGACTAATTGGCTATTTTTTGATAGCTAGCACAGTTTTCATGTAATTACTGTTTGAGTTTAGTAAAACTGTTTCAGAGTTTACAATGGGTGTGTATGGCACAGAGTGTTGGTGTCCGAGTGAGAGGGAGAAACTGGTAAAAATAAAACCTATGCTGTCTTTCCTCGCACAATGTTCACTCTTCAGACATTATTGTTGGATAGAAACGTAGGATATTTTTTGTTTGTGGTTCACAAGCGTCAAGGAATCAATCAAACGTTTTATTTTTTTGTCAGCAAGCCTGAAAGCAACATGAAGTCCGACCAACTGCCGATTGAAAATCACTGTTCAGTGATTTTAGAATTTTTCTAGTTCTCATTTATTATTTTTTACCTTTTATCTTAATGTGGTTTGTAGGAGGATGAGTTACTTATCGTATTAGTAACTTTGTTATATGTGCACATGACATTAAAATATCTGGAACCTTGAACATGTTTGCATCGTAAAGACTTGTTGTATTTGTGTTTGTATTTGATTTGATGATATATATATATATATTTATGTAGATATAGATATGTAGATATATAGATAAAGATATATAGGTATGTAGATATAAATAGATAGATATAGTGTATATAGATATGTAGATATAGATATATAAATATAGATATATAAATATAGATATATGGACACAGATACAGGTGAATGGCCTCACCTCATCTTGTACTCGTCCCTCTCTCTCTTCACTTTGCCCAGCACGTTGTACAGCGCGCGGATCTCCGGCGTGATGGTGTCGGTCTGGACCCCGACACCGTCCGGCTGCGTCCAGGAGGGGGCGGCGGGCCCCGGGGCCTCCCTCCCGGACCCGAACCTGCGCGCGTGGTTGAAGGACCAGAGGCTCCCGGGCAGGAACCTCGGCGCGGGAGGCGGCGGGGCCCTGAGCGGGTTCCCCCCGGCTTGGGCCTTCTCGTTGACGTTGAAGCCGCCGAGGAGGCTCCTGGTCGGGTCGCTGGGGCTCAGGGCCGGGCTGCCGGAGAACCCGCATGTGGTGAGGTTGCAGTTGGAGTCAGTGTGCGGCGGGCCGCTCCCGAACAGAGGGGGCGGGTTCAGGGTCGGGGACAGCAGGCCGCCGGGCAGGTAGGCCGCGTGGTTGGCGTTGTGGAGCGGCACCGGGATGGGCCCGATGAACCCGGTCTGCACCCCCATCTCCTTGGTCTGCGGCTTCTGGGCTCCTCGGTCCCCGCAGCCGTCCTCCTGCGCCTGCTGCAGCTGCTTCTCCAGGACTTTGTTGCGGCGCTCCAGCTCGTGCACTTTGGCCAGGAAGCAGCGGAAGCGCAGGTTCAGGGTCTTCAGCACGCTGATGTTGGAGCCCAGGTCGTTGCGCAGCAGCGCCGCGGCCGCGGGGGGTCCGCGGTGCAGAGGGTGGCCGCCCAGGTGCAGGTAGGCGAGGCCCGACGGCGGCAGGGAGCCCATCAGGTCCAGGCCGGACAGCGCGTCCGGGCCGAACCCGCCGCCGCCGCCGTGCTCCCCCAGGAAGTAGCCCGGCTCCAGGCCCGCGGGGTCGCCGGCCAGCGGGTAGTGCGGGTGCGCGTGCGGGTACTGCAGCTGCTGCTGCTGCTCCAGGACCGGGTTCATGCTCGAGTAGGAAAATCTGAAGTGCTCGAAATCCGGCATCAACCCAGACTTCTGGACCCGGATATTCAACGCGAATACTTCGAGATGTTCGCTCTCAGCAGCGTTTACGAGCTGCGGGTTTAAAGTGCTGTGACGTGGGTTAAAAAGGCTTCACGGGGCCCCAGAAATCGCAGCAGAAATAACAATGTCCCGGTGGAGTTTTGCAGAAAAGCTGGTATTAATAACGACGACACAACAATACACACAACGAGGTGCCTCTGGACCCGCAAACACTGCAGCAACACGAGAGTTTTACTTTTACGCAGAGCGGAATGTGCGCACTGTCATCAACGTTTATTCTAAGGCTCAGAATGAAGCGTTCACGAGATATTGTGCAGCTGTAATAAAAATATAAATGTATATTTGTGTATATGTGAGCACCGTACCTGGCAGTGAGAGGAGGAAACAGTAACTTTGGCGGCCGACGAGGAGGTGAAATGAGCGAGTGTGTGTCAGCAGAGGCGCAGCAGCAACACCACTGCGGCGGAGAGGAGCGGGGGAGCGGCGCAGTGCGCATGCGCGGCCGTAGGACCCGAGCAGAGGAGTCAACTCGTCCTGGATCAACGACATGGGGACTGACGTCACACAAGCCGAGGTGTTTTAATGCCTTTTAGCCCATCTTCCATAATAATAAGAAATAAAAGACAATTGTTTTTCTGCTCCGGGAAGTTTTTAACTAACATTATGATAGAAATCCACAGAAGTTTTAATTGTTCGTCAGCTTTTCTAATTCAATTTTTGGCCATTCTCCCAGACATTAATTTGATATTCTGCACAAAAACTTAATGTAATTTGTCTAGAAAGGAGTCATTTAATTTAATGTTTGACTATTTAACTAAAATATAGACAAAAGAAGAAAAAAAGTCAGTTTAATAGAAAACTGTAGGAGCCCATTTCCGCCACACAAAAAATAAAGATGAGATAAAAAGTCGAAATTATGATTAAAAAGTCATAATTATAAGATTAAAAAGTCATAACTATGTCATAAAGTCATAATTATGAAGTAAAAAGTCAGAATTATTAGATAAAAGTCAAAATGATTAGATAAAAAGATCAACTTAATGAGATAAAGTCATAATCAGAGAGGACAAACTCCATCATCATCAACTAGAGGACTTTATTTGCATGATTATCAAGCAGAACATTCAGTACAATAAAGTTCAGTAAAGGAACATCGCCTCTACGCTCATGTCGTATATATAAAAAAAAGAATTTCTAAAGGTTGTTGGAGACGGGAGGTCGTTACAGGTGAAGCGCGGCGGGGGCGGAGCCTCAGGACTTTACTCCTTGGAGGACATGTGCATCACAAGGTCGCACACGCGGTGGCTGTAGGCGAACTCGTTGTCGTACCTGCAGACACACGGAGGAGATGTTCATGAAGGTAAGGTGTGTCACTAGAGGGATGCACGGGTTCTACAGCGAGACACATATTCATTAAAGAGACTTTAAATGACTCTGTTCAGAGCAGAGATGTGGACTTGTGCTCACCATGAAACCAGCTTGACGAAGTGGTCGCTGAGGGCGATGCCGGCGCCGGCGTCAAAGATGGAGGAGCGAGAGTCTCCGTTGAAGTCTGTGGACACGACCTGAGCAGAGAGAGGACCAAGAGCACCACGTTCAGACAACAGGAGGAGCACCGAGGACCAACACCTGCAGGCTGGTTCCTCCAGGTTATTCATGCTTTCATTCAGTCAGACATGTTATGATAGGTGTGTTGCCATCTAGTGGCGGACATCGGGCCTGCGCTCTGCTCTGCTCACACTGACGCTACACAGGAAGCCTGTCTTTACGTACGTGGTCCTCTGTGTATCCCAGAATTCCCTTCATGGGTCCGTCGGCGGCGGCCTTGATCACCTTCTTGATGTCATCGTACTTAGCCTGAAGGACGAGACGTGTTTAATAAGACCAGGATCAGAACTCAGCTGCATATTGTGTTTTTATCTAGATGATAAAAGCTTCAGGTGAAGAGAGACTTACGGGTTTCTCCAGACGGACGGTCAGATCAACGACGGAGACGTTGGGTGTTGGGACACGGAAAGCCATGCCGGTCAGTTTACTGGAGGAGGAAGAAGACATTTTTAGTACAATAGGATTGTGTTTTTTCTTCATAATACATAAAAAAAAGTATCCGCTCTGCTCCTCGTACCCGCTCAGCTCGGGGATGACCTTGCCCACGGCCTTGGCGGCGCCGGTGGAGGCGGGGATGATGTTCTGGGAGGCGCCACGGCCGTCCCTCCACAGCTTACCGGAGGGCCCGTCCACTGTCTTCTGGGTGGCGGTGATGGCGTGCACGGTGCTCTGAGGGGAGGAAGGTTCGAGTCATCGTGTGTGTTGCGTGCGTTTCCTTCCTGCTCGTTTATTAATATACAGGCTGAACTATATGTCTATGCATCTCTATCTCGTCTGGCTTCTTTGTTTTAGTTCTTTAAAAAAAAACATTTTAATCGTATTTTCTTGCCCTGTCTGCATGTGGTTTGTGTTTCTTTCTTAGTCTTTGTGCTCTAAATGCTACAAAATAATCACAAAAGCTGCTCTTAAAGCTACAAATACTTGAGTTCTTTACCATGAGACCCTCCACGATGACGAAGTTGTCGTTGATGACCTTGGCGACGGGAGCCAGGCAGTTGGTGGTGCAGGAGGCGTTGCTGCAGACGGAGACACGAGTTACAAACACACATTCAAAGGCCTCCAGATGCTCTCTTTGCAAAGTCAGACAACACTTAAAACGCGCTGCAGCCTCACCTCACCACCTTCATGGAGTTGTCGTACTTCTGGTGGTTGACGCCCATGACGAACATGGGGGCGTCGGCGCTGGGGGCGGAGATCACCACCCTCTTGGCACCGCCCTTCAGGTGAGCCTGGACGGGACAACGCGAGAGGACGATGAGGTCGAAGGCATTGAAATGAATTACGTAGCTTCAAGTCTACACCATCACATTATTAGTGGCTGCCTTCATGCCTTCTGGAACAAAACTAATAAACATTAATGAAAGTTGTGTTATAAGCTGCTACTATCTTCGGTGGTTGTCTCCGCTGTTGCCTGCTAGCGCTGCTGCTGCTGCTATCTCCCCATTAGCTTCTGGCTGTTGTCAGCTAGCGCTGCTGCTATCTCACCACTAGATTCCGGTTGTTGCCAGCTAGCGCTGCTGCTGCTGCTGCTGCTGCTGCTGCTGCTATCTCCCCTTTAGCTTCTGGCTGTTGTCAGCTAGCGCTGCTGCTATCTCCCCACTATCTCTCCACTCTAGCCAGCGAGCACTGCTACTATCTCCCCATTAGCTTCCCGCTGTAGCCAGCTAGCGCTGCTGCTATCTCCCAACTAGCTTCCAGCTGTAGCCAGCGAGCGCTGCTGCTATCTCCCAACTAGCTTCCAGCTGTAGCCAGCGAGCACTGCTGCTATCTCCCCACTAGCTTCCCGCTGTAGCTAGCTAGCACTGCTGCTATCTGCCCACTAGCGTCCTGCTGTAGCTAGCTAGCGCTGCTGCTATCTCCCAACTAGCTTCCGGCTGTAGCCAGCTAGCACTGCTGCTACCTTCGGTGGTTGTTGGGGAGCAGCAGCGCTAACTGGCTACAGCGGGGAGTTAGCAGGGACAACCACCGAAGGTAGTAGCGGCTTATAACCCGACTCTTACGGTACTATGAACTTACGGAGGCCTTCTCGATGGTGGTGAACACACCGGTGGACTCCACCACGTAGTCGGCAGCGGCGTCGCTCCACTTGATGTTGGCGGGGTCCTTCCTGTAAGACCACATCCGAGGTTAAAATGAGCTGGGATCAGGTGTGGAAAAAAATGTCAATCCAATAATAATAATGAAAAAGTGCCCGTACTCGTGGAACACTGTGATGTGCATGTTGCCGATGACCAGCTTGCCGCCCTCGGCCTTCACCTCTCCGTGCTTCCACACGCCGTGAGTGGAGTCGTACTTGAACATGTAGACCTGCGAGACGGAGAGTTGGGAAGCAGAAGCTCTTCAGTCAGCAGGTGACCATCAGCTTACAGCGCGGCACCCAAACTACAACCCTGTTTTATTTAAATAAACTGCAATATGGCTTGAAATAGTATTACCATATCAAGCAGATACTTGTTATTGTACATCGCAGATAAATAAATGTAGTAAAATGAACTCTGTACCGGCAAAAAAAAACAACCGTAATCTTGATATTAAACAGATTTACAGCTTTCAATTAAGTTTGCATGATAATCTTTTAGGTGCATGCTGAAAACTAGGAACAGAAACCAATAATTATCAATTTATCGTTTAAAACCTGACTTATTTACAGACATCATAGTATTTTAAGTGAGAACTGAGGCCATGCACTGTGTTAAGCAGCAGAAACAGACATAGTTTTTGTAATGTTTTTGTTTTTAAACAGTTTTTCTTGCGCTAACAAGGTTAACTGATGGAAAATGACACATTCACTATTATTTGGCCCACAATCTAAACAAAAAGTGTCTTTCAGGATCATACTTTACCATATTTCACCCCAAAAAAAACATTACTAAACGTTTGATCCTGAATGAACTTTGGAAAACCTTTGCAGGTGAGAAACAGGAAGTCCTCTCACCATGTATTCCAGGTCGATGAAGGGGTCGTTGATGGCCACGACCTCGACCTTGCCTCCGATGGCGGCGGCGCGGGTCACCAGACGGCCGATACGTCCGAATCTGAAAGCGAGGAAGAAAGGAGGAGGAGGAGGAGAAGAAGAAGATGCGCTTGAGACAAAGGATAACAGAGGCATGAAAATGTGACACTTGCTCTCTCCGGCCAGCAGGGGGCAGCGAGACACACACTGAGAGAGGGGAGGCGCAGCGGAGGGGAGGCAAAGGGCCATAAAAGGCCCCGCCACCCTCCACTAGAAGATAACAGAAGATGCCTAAATATGGCAGCAAGGCAGGGGTCAAACAGCGAGACAAAGGGGCGACGGGGAGAGGCTTTTATTTCTCATATCATATCAACCACTTCTGTGGAAGAATGGAACTCTGATAACGAGTGTGAGAGGAGAAATGTCCTCAACGTCCATGAGGAGGAGGACACAGATGGACCTGATTCATCTGAACGGGTCTAGTTCTTCTCCCGGGAGTCGCAGGGCGAAGGGGGAGGGTTACATACTTGCTGTCTCGGCCAGTTTGACAATCACACTCTCCTGCATGCCGAAATAAGAGAACCCCTCCTTCCCCCCCGAAGGAGAAGGTCAGGGTGCAACCAGGAAGTTGAGACAGTTGGCTGACTAAAGGTCATCGCTACGATTCCACGCTCATGAGACCTTTATGAGACGGTAGAACAACCTTTTACAAAGAGGTTCAATCAGCAGGCCCGTCTGGGCGGGTTCTAGATGGAACCTTTGGATTACAACAACCTGGACGGGTTCTAGGTGGAACCTTTGGGTTATCAAAGGGGTTATCGGTAGAAAAGCCCTGGTTCGGTTCTTGTTAGTAACTTTAGAAAGAGGAAAGGTTCTGGATAGAACCTCCCATAGAGGGTTCTGGGTGGAACCATTACTCCAGAGATGAGTTCTCTATAGAACCCAAGAGGAGAACCTGTAACGCCGGTGGTCTCCGGGTCCGAGCGGCGCCTCCAGACCTTCGGCCCGGATGATCTCTGAGAGTCAGCGTGAAAAGGTCAGAGGGTAAAAATAAACGAGGGATGAAAGGAATGTGACAGCTGAGGAGAGGAGGGGTAGTGGAGGAGGAGGAGGAGGAGGAGGAGGAGGAGGAGAAGGAGGAGGGAGTCCAACCGTGACACCGCAATGGCTATAAATAACCAGAGAATAGACGGGTCCGGTCCCACCACCAAGCCGCATTTTGAGATAGAAAAGAAGTTTTCAAAGGAACATTGTGGAGGCCAATTTTAAGTTTCAGTGACACTTTACAATATCATGCCATTTAGTTAATTTAATGCATTTATTGCAACTTTAAGGCTTCAATGCTGCACTGTTGTTTCTTGTAGAGATGCAAGTCACAATTATTTTGTGTTACTAGATTAATGTGCTGACTGTTCACATTGTTCCAGAACCCGTGGTGACGAATTCAAAATGCACATCAACGCCTCATTGAGTCCTTTAAGTGTCCTTTAAGTGTGATTTTAGTGTCCTTTCCTGTGGCTCAGAGTGAAATAAAGACAATCATTTCACTCTGAACAGCTTCTGGGTGTTCGTGATGGGAGTGAAGGCTGCAGCCGCCCCAAACTTGCAGGATGACATCATCGTTCCCACCCAAAACGTCCACGAGAACATAAAACACGAGGAAATATTTTGTATTACTTGTGCACTAAGTTCTTAATGTCGCTGTCGTACCACCACAAATAAAACCCCACTGAGGCCTTTAAAGCTCCTCAGACTGTGCAGCTCCACTGAGACGCTTCTGAGGATCAGTGATGAACCATTTTATGACTTAAATCTGAATTTAAAAAAGCAGCAACTCACCCGTTGATTCCGATCTTCACCATTTTGTCTGATATGTTCTAGTCCTCACTGGGGAGAGAAGAGACACACAATGCATGAAGAGACACACAATGCATATTTAACCATCATCTGTGCATCATGCAAAACAAAAGAAAGAAATAAAAACTTAAATCAATATTGCAAAGTAATTAACTTTGTAAAGCTCTGTACAAGTTGCATGAGCAGCATGCAGATCAATCAAAGACCAAATCACAGGAATTCTGAGACGAGATCCCTTAAAAAAAGTTTGTTTTGTTGCATAAAAACTAAACTAAACAGGAGTTAGCAGTCTGAAAAGTTGCTCCATGAAGTACCGTTGGTGAAGGCTCTTGGTCTGTCTGTCCTCGGTGGGGAGAAGCGAGAGCGGGGAACGAGCCGACCGCCTCGCCGCCCTTTATACCCTCCAGAATGTCAAGGTCGCGTGCAGCTGCCCGTCACGCCGCGAGGTCACGGGGTTTCACAGGAGTCTTTTTACAGCAGAAGGAAGGCGATACAAAAGACATAAACTCCTGAAAACATTCTGACCGACTTATTCTCACTCAAACAGCATGAGACACACAAAGACCTTTCATTTATTTATCCTATGAAACACAAAAAAAACATCCATCAAGAAAAGTAGTCCCAGCAGAGAGGATGTAGACGCTGTGGCTGCTCTAAAGAAATACACATTTATACTACAAACTAAACACTTTATCAAACATTAATAATCTCAAAGAAGCATTCCTGTACATTTCCTCCAAACTTAAATAAGTGAAGTAAAATGGGGCATTTAACGATCTATTGATACGTAGATAATCACAACAATGTGTAGGCGGATCACACGGCTTTGCGTTATGAACTCATTTGTTTATTTCATATTAAGTTATGTTTTAGGAAGCGACCCCTCCCGTCCGGTCACGTGACGCCGTGGCGCTCGCCACTACGTGGACCGCTGCATGACCGAGGAGAGAGGAGGCGGAGAGATAAAGGTCATGTCGGGGTCAACTTTAGAGTGCAGGGGGCGGAGTTTAGGAGTCATCAGAGACACTCAGTTCATATGCGAATATATAGATATTGAAAACAATATTGCCAGAAATTAATTTAGTTACAGAATTTTAGGCTTTAACACATGAAGCATAGACTTCTATACAACCAGAGGAGTCCCCCCTTGGTGGTCAGGAGAGAGAATGCAGCTTTAACACATGAAGCATAGACTTCTATACAACCAGAGGAGTCGCCCCCTGGTGGTCAGGAGAGAGAATGCAGCTTTAACACATGAAGCATAGACTTCTATACAACCAGAGGAGTCGCCCCCTGGTGGTCAGGAGAGAGAATGCAGCTTTAACACATGAAGCAGAGACTTCTATACAACCAGAGGAGTCGCCCCCTGGTGGTCAGGGGAGAGAATGCAGCTTCAACACATGAAGCAGAGACTTCTATACAACCAGAGGAGTCGCCCCCTGGTGGTCAGGAGAGAGAATGCAGCTTCAACACATGAAGCAGAGACTTCTATACAACCAGAGGAGTCGCCGCCTGGTGGTCAGGGTTAGGTTTAGACTCATTTAAAAAAGAAAAGTGAGTTCCACAGAATAATTGTTGAGTAAATTTGTGTCAGTAAAGGATTAAATCTCGAGCGTCACGTGACACAGAGTCATGCGCGGGATCCGAACCCGAGTCCTCACGATGCTCAGGGGCCGACGGAAATACAGTTCTTTAAGTCAGCCGGTGCGAGTTGAAGTAAAGGTCGGGCTATAAATACGACTGCCGACCTTCTGCCGCACCGAGCAGGATATGTCAAAGGGGGTGACATTTGGCGACGCAACGAGCCGAAGGTCAAAGGTCGACCCGGCCGGGAACGACTCGAGGAAAAAGACTCTGATGGGACCGACCGGGTCGTCTGGATGAAGATGTGTCGAGTTCCAGCTGCTCTGATCGGACCAGAATAAACCTCCTGGTGCTGGTCTCTGAGCTGAAACTACGGAAGCCCCGAGAGGTAAAAAATACAAAACATTCACGTGTGATCAATATTCAAAGTCTGATGTGTTTTTTCTGTCCTGTGGTTATGAATTTAGATTAGTTGAAAATAAAAGCCAAATTTTCTAAGTGGATGTTTTTTTCCATCTGAGAAGAACAGGTAGAAAAGAAAGTGTTTTCTCCTCCAGGTGAGTTTTATTTCTCCATAAAGTCTGAACTCCAGGTGCATCAGTTGTGTGCTGGCGAGTTACAGAACATTAAAATCACCACGAGGAAAACATAGATGCTTTTAGAACCTTTTAGCACCAGTGATAGCAGAACTTTATTATTATTAATTTATTTTCTTTTTTTTTCTCATTTCAAAATAAAAGCCAACTACTAAAAAAACAAGATGGCGGCGCGAGCCTTTCTTTGTCTCCACTAAAGTGTGAAAAACTCAACAAATCCTGATTTATTTTGTTGTTTTTCAGGTCGCATGTTGAGCTAAGAAACTTTGAGTGAAATTAAACATGTTTTAAAGATAAAAAGCAGCAAAATGTTGTTTGGAGGATGAAGAGAGAGAAGAAGAGTTGAGGGAAAAGTCAGAAGAAGAAAAAAATGAAAGATGATGAAAGATGGCTTCAGTCCAGTTGAAGAGCTCTCTCTCTCTCTCTCTCTCTCTCTCTCTCTCTCTCTCTCTCTCTCTCTCTCTCTCTCCTCTCTCTCTCTCTCTCTCTCTCTCTCTCTCTCTCTCTCTCTCTCTCTCTCTCTCTCTCTCTCTCTCTCTCTCTCTCTCTCTCTCTCTCTCTCTCTCTCTCTCTCTCTCTCTCTCTCTCTCTCTCTCTCTCTCTCTGGCGCCCTCTAGTGACAACAAAAGGAGTTTCATAGTCGTTTGCCTCTGTGAATGTTTTGGTCTCATTGTGTCTCTTTGTTGTTCTTTTTGCCCTTTTTGTCGTCTTTGTGAGTCTCTTTGAAGTTATTATGATCTCTCTGTCGTCGTGTTGTGTCACTTTGTTGTCATTTTGTGTCATTTATTTGTCTTATTCTGTCTCTTTGTTGCCATTCTATGTCTCTATGTGGTTGAGTTGGTCCTTTTCATAGTCATTTCATGTCTCTTTGTCATCATTTTGTGTATTTTATTAGTCTCTTTGGACTCGTTTTGTATGTCTTTGTGGTTGTTTGGCCCCTTGTCCGTCATTGTCAGTCTCTTTGTAGTCGTTCGGTCTCTCTGTCGTCTCTTTGTGTCTCTTTCTCGTCACTTCATGCCTCCTCTTGGTCCTTTGTGAGTCTCTCGCTGGTCGGTGTCTGTTTCAGGGACATTTTCTAGGTGAATGCACAAAGATGTGCCACACTTCCGTATCAGTTAAAGACAAATTGCTAAACACAAAACGACAAACTGCTGTCGTCAGCTCGGCTCTCGTTATGATGTCACTCCCGCCGTGAAGTCGGGGACAAAAAGGATGATGTCATCCTGTAGGCGGCGCGTATGATTCAGTGTAAAGGTCAAAGGAACGAAAAAGAAAAAACAAAGTAAAGACGCCGACCCGCAGAACCTCCAGCGGTTCTGTGATGATCTCGTTAAGCTCGCGGGTCGGACCGGCTGAACCGAGCGCTCCGCTGGCGGACGCAGAGGACGGCGTCCTCGACTCGTCCTCTGCTGCAGGAGGAGGCCTCTCCTGAGCAGAGAGGATGCTGGGACACCTGGCAGGAAACCAGGTGAGCGGAGGTAAAGGACGGAGGAGAGTTTCATTCATAATTCACTCGTAGACTCGTTCACAAAAACATAATATTTTAAAATAATGATTCCTCAATAAACACAGTTATTATTGTTATTTTATTTTGATAATGTGTAAAAAAAGTTCATATTTAGTTCAAATTGTCTCACATAAAACGTATTTATTCCTGACCGCTCGTTGTCATTTCCAGCTTGAACGCTGGAGCTGAACATTACTGGCGGTACAGGACGGCCTGAAGGTGTTTCTACAGGTGAGTTTGTTCACACAGGATTCATAAACTCATTTATAGAACATTTTATTATTAAAACATGAATAAAATGTTTCTGAGTCACAGAGTGAAACATCATCCGTCACAGAGACGGAACAGCTAAGTTTTTTTTAAAGTAAGAAATCTGAAACCAACCCTTTAGGACAATAAAAGCTGATTTCTCTCTGAGATTTCCCGCTCTGCACAGAGGCAGTGAACGCAACACTCAGGAGCCGTTTGTTTGGTTTTCAGAGGCATGAAACTCTTTTTCACGGCAGCAGGGAGCCGAAAACAAAGAGCATCGATCCTGCAGGACTCCAGTGTGAGATCAATCACCATGGCATTTACAGAGTGTGTGTGTGTGTGTGTGTGTGTGTGTGTGTGTGTGTGTGTGTGTGTGTGTGTGTGTGTGTGTGGCAGTTTACATCCACATGGATCCAAAATGGCGTCACTTTATATCGTTTAGTCTATTGAGAGATTTGTCTTTAAGCAAATATTTTTTTGAGTTTAAAATAAAATGTTTCATACTGAATGTCGTATTTCCAAGAAATTCCTGAGCGTATTTTACGATCTTTTCCTAAACCTAACCAAGTATTTTAACCATAATTTAGGAAGGTTATCGGTTATTTATTTTCTCGAACATGCATTGCCTTAATCTGTTTACTTTTGCAGTTTAATGCACTCTGAGTTGTTTTTGAGGAAAAGTGCATTATGGGTAATTGTACAGCAGCTGCACAATAAAACCAGTCATGAAGTATTCAGCAAACAATTTAACCCAATTTAACAATTTAATTTGGCAAATGAAAAAAAAATATGTGGATAAAAAATGATAAAACTGTACAAATTGACAAAATGTTTTGTTTTCTTATAAATGGAGATTAGTTGTTAATGATGTTTGACCACTAGATGGCAGCAACCAGCCTCCTTATTCTATTAACATGTGACGACTACAGGCTCTGTTTTAGCTCTTCTTTTGGTCTCCACCAACTACACACACACACACACACACACACACACACACACACACACACACACACACACACACACACACACACACAGAGTCAAAAGAACCTTCCTGCTGCCACAAATACTCTTCCGCTGCTAAAAAATAGTCCCTAACAAATGCAGTTTTTTGGGGAGATAAAATAATAAAATCTAATGTCATATTTGTGAATATTGTAATATATTTTTTCCCAGATTTGCATTTTCAGTTGTAACCAAAAGGTTTAAGTCTGAGACACACACACAGGTGTTTACACCTCAGCCCTGTGGAGTCAGATGATTCTATCCTTGTGAGGACATCTGGCCTGCAGGTTTTTGTCCCTTTTCCTTCATCTTCAAAAAAAAAACACACAACCAACCAGCTGGACAATTAGGAATTCATGCACACACACACACACACACACACACACACACACACACACACACACACACACACACACAGCTATAAATAGTGAGCGACGTCTTTGTCTTCGAATGAAGAGACGTAACATTTCTCCTTCTTTCTCGTCTCTCTCTCTCTCTTCCCTCACTCCTCTCCTCTTCCCTGCGTTTCCTTTCCTTTCCTCTCGTCTCTCTCAGTCAGAATACTAATACACCTCCTCTTCTCTCTCTCATTCTCAAGTTGTTCTTTTTTTCATTTCCACAGAAGCTCATATTTCCCATAAATTGTCTCGGCTTGAACTCGTTGTCCTCATCTCTCAGCGTGACTCATAGACTTCACCCTCTTCCTCTCTCCCTCCTCTTCCTCCCTCCCTCCTCTTCCTCTCTCCATCCTCTCTCCTCTTCATCTCTCCCTCTTCCTCCCTCCATCCTCTTCCTCCCTCCCGACACTCTCTCAGGCAAGTTTGGGTTTTTACCTCCTCCTCATGTCGTTACGCTTTCTTCCCTCTTTTCTTCTGTCCTCCGTATGGACTCCTCTGGTTGTATAGAAGTCTATGTTCATGTGTTGAAGCTGCATTCTCTCTCCTGACCACCAGGGGGCGACTCCTCTGGTTGTATAGAAGTCTATGTTCATGTGTTGAAGCTGCATTCTCTCTCCTGACCACCAGGGGGCGACTCCTCTGGTTGTATAGAAGTCTATGTTCATGTGTTGAAGCTGCATTCTCTCTCCTGACCACCAGGGGGCGACTCCTCTGGTTGTATAGAAGTCTATGCTTCATGTGTTAAAGCTGCATTCTCTCTCCTGACCACCAGGGGGCGACTCCTCTGGTTGTATAGAAGTCTATGCTTCATGTGTTGAAGCTGCATTCTCTCTCCTGACCACCAGGGGGCGACTCCTCCGGTTGTATAGAAGTCTATGCTTCATGTGGTAAAGCTGCATTCTCTCTTCTGACCACCAGGGGGAGACTCCTCTGGTTGTATAGAAGTCTATGCTTCATGTGTTAAAGCTGCATTCTCTCTCCTGACCACCAGGGGGAGACTCCTCTGGTTGTATAGAAGTCTATGCTTCATGTGGTAAAGCTGCATTCTCTCTTCTGACCACCAGGGGGAGACTCCTCTGGTTGTATAGAAGTCTATGCTTCATGTGTTAAAGCTGCATTCTCTCTCCTGACCACCAGGGGGAGACTCCTCTGGTTGTATAGAAGTCTATGCTTCATGTGTTAAAGCTGCATTCTCTCTCCTGACCACCAGGGGGCGACTCCTGTGGTTGTATAGAAGTCTATGCTTCATGTGGTAAAGCTGCATTCTCTCTTCTGACCACCAGGGGGAGACTCCTCTGGTTGTATAGAAGTCTATGCTTCATGTGTTAAAGCTGCATTCTCTCTCCTGACCACCAGGGGGAGACTCCTCTGGTTGTATAGAAGTCTATGCTTCATGTGTTAAAGCTGCATTCTCTCTCCTGACCACCAGGGGGCGACTCCTGTGGTTGTATAGAAGTCTATGCTTCATGTGTTAAAGCTGCATTCTCTCTCCTGACCACCAGGGGGCGACTCCTGTGGTTGTTTACAGTAACGTGAGTTGTTTACAGTAACAAGTTGTTTACAGCAACATGAGCTGCTTTGTGTTGAACTGAAACTTGGCGCTTGAGAGGAAGACGAGGATGAAGATGAACTCAGCTCATGGACGCTGTAAAGGAAGTTTAACACAATTATACTGATAACTGAAGATCGACAATAACTTGTCAGACGAGTGTGTGTCTTTGTGTGTGTGTGTGTGTGTGTGTGTGTGTCAGTCAGTCAGACAATGAGGGGGGAAACAGACACTTGTGACGACGTGAGAGAGAGAGAGAGAGAGAGAGAGAGAGAGAGAGAGAGAGAGAGAGAGAGAGAGAGAGAGAGAGGGGGAGAAGGGAGGCGACGCGGATGACACAAACACACCCTCACTCTCTCTCTCACTCTGTCTCTGTTTCTCACACACAGAGGAGAAGAGGAAGAGGACGGCGAAGCAGAAGAGGAGGAGGAAGAGAGGGGGAACGCGCAGAGAGAGAGAGAAAGAGAGAGAGAGAGAGAGAGAGAGAGAGAGAGAGAGAGAGAGATGCCCGCTGAACGGATGGATTTTATTCTCCCCGAGCTGCAGGCGCCTCTGTGAGACAACATGGGCTGCATCGGATCCCGGACGATCAGTAAGGAGCTTCATATGCTGCCATGTGGCCGCGGGAGGATGGATGGAGGGATGGAGGGATGAACGGAGGGGTGGATGGAGGGAGGAAGGGATGAATGGAGGGGTGGATGGAGGGATGGATGCATTGGAGGGGATTTAAGACGCGCTGTGCGTCTGCAGGGCGGAGGTGCCGGGAGAAAGGTCAGAGGAGGAGCCGGTAACACGAGGAGCCTCTTCTGGTGTCGCTAGAGTTTACTACAGGGACTACGTCTGGCTGCGTGTGTGTGTGTGTGTGTGTGTGTGTGTGTGTGTGTGTGGAGGGGAGAGGCGGGACAGACAGGCGGGATGTGAGCGGAATGAGATGCAGCTTGACGTCCTGGTGTCCACATGGATGACACCGGGAAGACTGAGTGAGTGTGTGTGTGTGTGTGTGTGTGTGTGCATATATATATATATATATATATATATATATATATATATATATATATATATATATATATATATATATATATATATATATATATATATGTGTGTGTGTGTGTGTGTGTGTCTGTGTTTGAGAAGAGAGAGAGAGAGAGAGAGAGAGAGAGAGAGAGAGAGAGAGAGAGAGAGAGAGAGAGAGAGAGAGAGCGAGAGAGAGAGAGAGAGAGAGAGAGAGAGAGACTTCCGCCTTAATGAAACTAAGGTCATTGCATTTTGGGTGTCTGAGAAAATTCCCCTCTCTCTCTTCTTCACCATCACACTTTCCTTCCTTCCTTCCTTCCTTCCTCTCCCCTCCATCCACCTCTCACCTCACCTCTCTCTCCCTCCCTCCCTCCCTCCCTCTCTTGTCTCTCTACTGTGCGTCATGCAGCAACGTAATAAATTGAAGACGCAGGCAGCTCACGCCGGGTTTTCACACACACACACACACACACACACACACACACACACACACACACACACACACACACACACACACACACACACACACAGGAAGCTCGCGGGGCATGACTCGTGCAGGATGAGTCAGAACCGGCCCGGTAAACTCAGGTGTGAGTCTGAACGCTCTGCACATGTAGGTCAATTGTGCAAAGTCAATGGTGCCGACAGCCACACCCACACACCCACACACACACAGACACACACACACACACACACACACAGGACTCCATGCTACACTTGTGAGGTTACAGGATGCGTTGAATCTAAACCTGGATTGTTTCTGTTGTTTAGACTTAATGACCAAAAACATCCTCAAACTAGTCTGAGTTGAGTGACGCAATACCAGTGTGTGTGTGTGTGTGTGTGTGTGTGTGTGTGTGTGTGTGTGTGTGTGTGTGTGTGTGTACCCTGAATGTCTCCCGACGGTTTGTCCGGCGCCTCGGTCGCTCGCCGCCTTCGGCGAGAACGAGAAGCAGCGAAGCTGTTTGATAGAAACACTAAATATAAACCCATTAAATCTGGGACGAACACGGAGACATGAAGGAAGGGGACGACTGCGGTTGTATAGAAGTCTCTGCTTCATGTGTTGAAGCTGTATTCTCTCTCCTGACCACCAGGGGACGACTGCGGTTGTATAGAAGTCTCTGCTTCATGTGTTGAAGCTGTATTCTCTCTCCTGACCACCAGGGGGCGACTCCTCTGGTTGTATAGAAGTCTATGCTTCATGTGTTGAAGCTGCATTCTCTCTCCTGACCACCAGGGGGCGACTCCTCTGGTTGTATAGAAGTCTATGCTTCATGTGTTGAAGCTGCATTCTCTCTCCTGACCACCAGGGGGCGACTCCTCTGGTTGTATAGAAGTCTATGCTTCATGTGTTGAAGCTGCATTCTCTCTCCTCACCACCAAGGGGTGATTCTTTGGTTGTATAGAAGTACATTCACAAAGATGGACACACACACTCAGCTTTGAATCTCCCACAGACTCAAAGACCCGGGAGACACTTCAAACTGCTCTAATGTGTCAAGGAAAGCATGGCCACTGTGTGTGTGTGTGTGTGTGTGTGTGTGTGTGTGTGTGTGTGTGTGTGTAAGAGAGTGTGTCATCCTTTCCCATTAAGTGAAGCATGCAGCTGGTGCGTCCGGCCTTCACATGCTCGTGTATGCACACACACACACACACACACACACACACCATCAAAGCCACATCAACTCCTTCATGATGACAAATAGAAGCTGCTGAGGAAAATAAACAAAGGAGGAAACGTTTGACCTTTGACTGACATTGAGGTGGACGAGAGAGAGAGAGAGAGAGAGACGGAGAGAGGGAGAGACGGAGATAGAGAGAGAGTGAGAGAGAGAGAGAGAGAGAGTGAGAGAGGGAGGGAGATCAATAATAATGTGGCTGCTGTTTGAGGACGGCAAAGTACAAACAAACAAACAAACAAAACAAACCTCCGACTGTGAGCTTCAGTTTCTCTTAGTGAGCGACTCAGGGTCACACTGTGACCTTCACTAAGGACTCAGGGTCACACTGTGACCTCCACTAAGGACTCAGGGTCACACTGTGACCTCCACTAAGGACTCAGGGTCACACTGTGACCTTTACTAAGGACTCAGGGTCACACTGTGACCTCCACTAAGGACTCAGGGTCACACTGTGACCTCCACTAAGGACTCAGGGTCACACTGTGACCTCCATTAGGGACTCAAGGAAAACAGGAGGTGAAGTTTTAGGCCTCTATCTCTACTATAGTTAAGTCACGTAAACATAAGAAGAAGAGCATCATGGGTAAAAAGAAACCGGTGCTGTCTTGGGGGAGGACTTCCTGTTTCCAGCGAGGAGCAGGAAGTCGCCGCTTTGAAGACGAGTGGACGCTTGTTTTGTTCGCCGGCGGGTCGTCACACTATTTCCACGTCAGAGCGCGACGACGACGCAGAAACAAAAACATCGTTAAAAAAACTGGAAAGAGAAAGAAAACAGGTTTGAAAAGATTCCTGTCGTTCATGTTTACGCCCAAATAAGGACGGAAACCCGATGACGCAACAAACCCGTCTGAGACTGGCAGTAAAAGAAGGAAAAGTTCACAAAATCCGACACGTTCGTTCATCTTGTCGGCTAAGATATGAAATAGCCGCATGAGCAAACACCTCGTGGAGGTTATTGTCTGTGTTTTTTATAACGATTCATAAACTCGGTTGCGGTGAAAGACGAGAGAGAGAGAGAAGCGCCAGAAAAGTGTTTTTTACCGAAATCAATCATCTGTTTTATAGCTGAATAAAAGTCAGTTAAAGGGCCGGAACGCGTCTGAACCTCCGAGTGTCGAACAGGAGGAAGTGCAGCGAGGACGAGGAGCGCGACGCCGCCGAAGGCTTCCTGCCGCGGCGTCTGGCGAGCAGCTTCTATTCTTATGTTCGACTGAGCTAAAAATAGATCGGGAGAGAGGGGGGAGGAGGAGGGAGGAGGACGGGGGAGGAGGGAGGTCAATGAGAGACGGAGGGGAAATGTTACAGTAAATATGGGTCAACAGCTCGCTCTTCGGTTCCTTCTTCTTCTTCTTCTTCGTTCCCGTCTCGGCCGGTGAATTAAATGTCAGCGTCTCCTCAGACAAACGGACTCGTCCGCACGGCGTCCCGGCTCCTTCTCGTCCCGTCGCCTCGGGTTTGACTCCCGTCGCTCCGTCGGCTCGTCGAGTGAAGCTCCGGCGAAGCGAAGCCGCTGCCATTACACTGAACTCCCCTCCAGTCAGGAAGAGCTGACGCTCTCTGGAGAGAGGACACGAGGAGAAGACCTGATCCGCTGCTCCTCCTGTGAACACCAGGTCCGCCCGGCGACACCACAAATGTGTCGACTTATCAGGGTCAAAGGTCACGTTCAATTTCCCTTCAGGGATCAATAAAGTAATTATCTGTGATATAAATCCATCAAGTGAAAGGGTTTTTTGATCATTACTATTTTACCATCAGTATTTTATCATTACTAATTTATTGTCAATATTGTACCATCAATATTTTATCGTCAATATTTTATCGTCAATATTTTATCGTCAATATTTTATCATCAATATTTTATCGTCCACGGCTGAAACCGGCGACAGAAGTGGAGTGAGCTTTGTGGGGTAAAAAAAAGTTTGCTTGTTGTGTTTTCTTTAATATCTTGAAGACCGTGTAGCATTAGCCGCTAACGGTGAATAAGCAGCGAGAGAATAAAGCCGTCTGGTTGGCTGCTGCTCTGAAGAGAATGAACACGTCGGAGGAGATTTCTGCCGTCTCACTCTTTCCCACAATCGTGTTGGTGTTGTCGTTGTTTGAGGCAGCGTGGAGGTCGTTTGAGGCAGCGTGGAGGACATTTAAGGCAACATGGAGGTCGTCTGAGGCAGCATAGAAGACATTTAAGGCAACGTGGAGGTCGTTTGAGGCGGCGTGGAGGTCGTTTGAGGCAGCATGGAGGACATTTAAGGCAACGTGGAGGTCGTCTGAGGCAGCATAGAGGACATTTAAGGCGGCGTGGAGGTCGTCTGAGGCAGCGTAGAGGTCGTTTGAGGCAGCATAGAGGTCGTTTGAGGCAGCATAGAGGTCGTCTGAGGCAGCGTAGAGGTCGTTTGAGGCAGCATGGAGGTCGTGTGAGGCGGCGCGTCCTCTTCTTTTGTTTACAGTAATTGTGCTGATGAAGAGCAGAACAGAGAATCCCACATGAAGGTTTTTTACTCACCTGAGGAAACAGAGCGGCAGCGCTCCATAAGACCTCGTGTAAAACCAGCACCAGGTCCCGCGCTGCTGGTTCTCACTGGGAGCGTCATCACAGAGTCAGTCAAGCGCTTCAGTCAGAGACTTTAAGGGCTTTTAACTCCCAGCTGGAATATATTTACCGTGTTGAGTGTTTGGCAATGCAGAACATAAACGATACGCTTCCACTAAATAATGCATTCATCTTATTTTAATGACACTAACGCACATCACCACGGAGCTGAATTCATTCATAGAAGTGCAAAACAACAACAAAGTGATGACATCATGGGAGCGCCGCTCAGCTGTTGTGTGTCTGTTGTGTAGGCGTGTTTGTTGTGTGTCTGTTGTGTATTTTGCTGTCCAGAGTCCTGAAACGGAGCCGTGTTGCTTTTTGTGGTTTAAAGTCGTTCTTTTGGGTCACAATGTGCTCGTTGGAGCCAGAAAAAGGGAACAGCTGTTTCTAGTTGTTTTAAGCGCTAAAAACTGTTTCTAGTAGCCGCAAACAGCTGTTATTAAATGCTAAAAACAATTGTTTTTGGGACTTAAAAACAACAGTTTTCAGTCGCGGACCTTCAGAGCTGAGAGGACTTGAAGGTCTTCATAGTTATGATCCGGTCACAGAGAAATCTCGCTTTTAAAACAGCAACCTGTGAAAATATATTTAAAAACAAGTCACCTTGCATTCAGTCACCGGAGTGCAAACATGAATATGTATTCCACGTTTTAAACCCCGATGCCCTGAATCAACAGCGAGGTCGTTACAGCGTCAACGAGCAGCAGCGTTGCTCTCTGAGTTGCTGCTCCACCACCAAGAACACGCTCGACATGAGGAGTCGTGTTAGTTTAGACGACCGTTGAGTTTATGGAGGTAGATTTGTGTCTTTTTTACCTGAGAAAAATACACTCAATTTTTTTTTGCAAATTTCTTTTTTACAACAATATTTTGTTTGAAGAGCGGTTTTTTTTTTGAGAGCAATTTTTTTTGGTAAAAATGTTTTTCGAAATTTTTTTTTTTTCAGAGCAATTTTTTAGAGCGTTTGTTTTGAAAGGATTTTTTTTTAAAGCGTTTTTTTTTTTTGAGAGATTTATTTTTTTGAGCAAAAATTTTTTGAGAGCAATTCTTTTTTTGGAGAAATTTTTTTTGGAGAGGAATTTTTTTTAAGAGCAATTTTCTTTTTTAGAGCAAATTTTTTTTGGGACAAAATTTTTTTGGAGCATTTTGTTTTGAGAGTTTTATTTTTTAAGAGAATTTTTTTGGGGAGATAAAATATGTTTTAATTGAGAGAAAAGATTTGGAAGACGTTCGCCTGGGTAAAAAAGACACAAATGTACCTCCACAGACGATCAGCCGTGCAGATCGACAGAGGTATCCGGCGCTGGCCTCTCACACGATGCAGGAGGTTTGTTTGCCGTCTGAGTCGCGCTCTCATCCGTCAGACTCCGAGTCTTGTTTTGGCGTCCGTGTTGTTGTCGGTCGGCAGGAGGCCTCGGCTCCGTTACCTTCCACATAAATAACCGCAGGATTGTGTGATGCGAGTCGCAGCCGACGTGACACTGGACTGTGAAAGGAGCGGAGTCCTGCCGCCGGTATTTTTAGCCGAATCGATTCAGGCCAGTAAATGGGAAGAAGAGAAGAAAAAAAGCCGATTGCTTCCTTTCAGGCATGTCTTCTTTCTTTTTTCTTTCTGAGTGTCTAGTTTCCCGTCTTTCCCTCTAAATTTACATCACAATGGCTCCGCGGCCTCGGCCCTCCTCCGGGTTCTCCACATGACAGCCGGATGCCACATGCAGGATATTTTTGTAGAAATGTGACAGGCGGCTTGAGAAGTAAGTCAGAGCCTCACCACAAGAAGTGTTTCACCACAAGATGGTGAATCTTAGAGAAAGCTAAAGTCGTGATGCTATGAACTAGCTTGTGTTTGTCCCCTGGCCTGCGTCGCTTCATGAGAATGTGAAAGAAAATGAGTTTGATGAGGAAAAAATGTGTGATTTTCAATGCAATACGTTTCTTTGTTGCAGCAACCAGAGAAATAAAAACAGAGTTAGTTTCTTTTAGGAATCTGCACTGCTGGAAGCAAGCGAGAGGCATTGAAAGCACGGTGGGGTTAGCAAGCTAGCTAACTAGCCAGCTGTCTGCTAATGTCAACATGCTTTTAATGCGAGAGGCATTGAAAGCATGGTGGGGTTAGCAAGCTAGCTAACTAGCCAATTGCCCGCTAATGTCAACATGCTTTTAATGCGAGAGGCATTGAAAGCATGGTGGGGTTAGCAAGCTAGCTAACTAGCCAATTGTCCGCTAATGCCGCCGTGCTTTTAATGCCTCTAGCAATGAAAGCATGGCGGGATTAGCAAGCTAGCTAACTAGCCAGCTGTCCGTCCATGCCGCCGTGCTTAATGCTACACCGGTGTCTGCCGATAACATGCCTGAATCGGACAATGTTTTGCCATAACATAGGTATTTTTTCCATTTTTGGACCGATCGCCACGTTCTTTTGACTGAAACTTGTTCCTGAGAGGCCGATGCTCTGTTGCATTGTTATTCTTTAGGTCCTGACCTTTCCAAAAAGGTGCCGCATGAGCATGTGGGTTGTCGTTCGGGCCCTGAACAAACAGTACGTAACACTCAGTTGTGTTTGTTTCTCTGCGCCGGGTGTGTTGGAGGTATCGCCTCACACGGGACAACCCCCCTCCCTCCCCAACGAACCAATATCCAGCTCTGCTGACGGATCGACTGATGGATGCCTCGTGTGTGTGAGGAAACACACACACACACTTTTGTAGGGAGGATTGTGTGATCTTAGCAGCGAGTCTGAGAGCGATGAATATATACGGCGTGAGGCGACCGGTCAATAGTTTGATTGACAGGTGGCCGTGAGCGTCTCTGACCTGGAGGGCAGCGGGAGAAAGAACGATGAGAACGATCCATTCGTCTTGTTTCAACTTTTAACTGGTTACGGTCTCGATTCGATACGGACGACCTTCAAAAGGTCAACGGGGACGCGAAGAATCGTCTATTTCTGTGCAGCGAGTGTTAACGGGGGACATCGGAGACATCTACGAGAAACCAGATGACATCATGCAGGTCCACCAGAAACCCCTTCGGCTCAGACTCCAGAGGGATCCAGGAGAGACCAGTAGACTGGACTGGACCCAGATCCAGTAGAGACCAGTAGACTGGACTGGACCCAGATCCAGTAGAGACCAGTAGACTGGACTGGACCCAGATCCGTCTTTGTCCGTCTTCGCTCGCCTGGATGAAGCTGAACGTTTGTTTTATTAGAGGAGCGAGTTCAGGAAATGACAGTTCGCCTGGAGGAAAAGGTGAAGCAGCTTAAAGGTTTCAGCCACAAAAAAATAAAAAATTTTAACCAAAAAAAAAGAAGAAAAAAAAATAGAACCAAAAAAAAAAAAAAAAAATTTGACCAAAATTTCTTTTTTTAAAATTACGACCCAAAAAAAATAAATAAAAAATGAAGAAAAATTAGGACCAAAAATAAATAAATAAAAAATGTTGACCAAAAAAAATAAGGAAAAACATGAGGACCAAAAAAAAAAAAAAAATCTACAAAAAAAGAACAAAAAACTGGACCCCAAAAAAAAATTTGACCAAAAAAAAGTAGAAAAATAATTATAAAAAAATAAATAAAAAAATGAGGACAAAAAAAAAAAATAAAAAAATGAGGACAAGAAAAAAAAAAGAAGGGGGAATCCATTTTTTTGGTCCAAATTTGTTTTTGTTTTTTTTTGGTCCTAATTTTTTTTATTTTTTCTGTGTGTGGCGGAAACGGCCTTCCATAGCAGCCTCATCCCTCCAGGTGTGAAAACGTCTTCACGCCGAGCGGACTGCAGCTCAGGAGACGTGTGACTGGAGGAAAACACTGACCTGGAATCAGACCTGGAATCAGACCTGGAATCAGCTCACACACAACGATACAAAACGTGGCGACAAAAAGAACCAGGAGGTCCTTTAAAAAGTAACAGGACCATGAGCTGTAAGGCTAAAGTGGAGGCTAACGGCAGCACAGTCTCTCACTAGAGACTGTGAAGTATATAGAGATAGATGAAGTATATATATTATACATTTAAGCAATAAGGGACGAGAGGCAGTCCTGTATCGTTAATAACGTGCTGTTCAAGTGTGCTTGATTGGATCCAACAAGTATCATACAGGGAGATAAATGTGCTGTTAACCTTTTTGTTCAAGTGTCTTAGCTGCGTGTTATCAAAGTAGTTGATGCATAGAGATTAACCCTTCATGAGCTGGATATTAACTGAATATCTTGTCTGTTCAATCAGTCGTCGGTGATTTAAATGTACAGATTAAAAAAAAATAGCACAAGACAGAGAAAGAACATTGGAGGTTTTTTCCTTCTTGGAGTCACATCAGGAGGAACATCAGGTCACGAACGGAAACCTCCAGGAGCTCCAGGGAATATGGGGGCGCACACACACTCGCAGACACACACAGACACACACACACGCGGGTGAAGGTATTGCAGTGAGCAGGACTCCTTCAGTGTTCGGTGTCGGCTCAGAGCGTCCGCCGCTGAAGCGGAGGTGAGTCAGACTCCGGACTTCACTTGGGATCACTGTCGCAGGCTGTGTGTCTCACACACACACACACACACACACACACACACACACACACACACAGTGCCCAGGGCGATGGCAGCAGACAGGCGAGGGTCTGCCAGCGAGCGCTGTCAAGACCTATTGTTGCATCGTTCCGCTCTTCCTCAGACATTCCCTGTGTGTGTGTGTGTGTGTGTGTGTGTGTGTGTCAGCAAGCATGTGCAGGTGCATGTGTGTGTCTTCATGAGGCCTGTTGTGTGTTCGTGACAGCTTTCCTCTTTTTCCGCCCCGCTGATCACCTTTTTTTCTTCCGTCTCCTCCCCTCCTCTTCCTCTCCTTCCTATATTCTTTTTTGTTTGTTTCCTAAGTGATCAATTCATCTCCTCCCCCCTCTGCTCCCTCCCTCCCTCCCTCCCTCCCTGTGGAGCAGTAAGCAGCTGGATCAGCCCTCGTGGAGCAGCTAAAGCTCCTTAAACACATTTTTCTGGCACGACTCCACCTGTCTTCCTCCTCTCCTCCCTGCTGCCCTTCAGCATCCTCCTCTTTCTGCTTTTTTTAAATTGTCCCTCTTCCTCATGCTTTCATCATCATCATAACCAGTCAAGTGGAGGACACACTGGTTCCCTTCGTCTCCAGACGTCAACGCGCTGGACGCCGTAGAATCAGCGTCTCCATTTCGCTGCTTAATTGTCGATAAAGTTGCAATAAACTGAATATTTTTTAGAGGTTTTGGATTCAATAACTGAGCGTTCAAAGCTCTCTCATGAGTTCTCATCATCGTAACGGAGAAGAAAAACTTATGTATACTTTTGTTGTGTTTATATATATATATATATATATATATATATATATATATATATATATATATATATATATATATATATATATATATATATAATTTTCTCCCCTCGACAATCGTTTTGAGCTTCGATTAATCTCTGGGTTTTATTCCCTTCACTTCCTCTTCAATTTTTTATCATCTCTGTTTTATGAGTCTCTCTCTCTCAGGGAGCTCCATCATCTCCACTGTGTGTGTGTGTGTGTGTGTGTGGTGGACTTGCTTGTATGGACCTCCGTGTGTGTGTGTGTGTGTGTGTGTGTGTGTGTGTGTGTGTGTGTGTGTGTGTGTGTGTGTGTGTGTGTGTTGTGAGGAGTGAATGGCCTCCAGGATCCCCGGAGTCGCATCTCAAATGTACTCACAGAGAGCCGAGTCATGACTGAGACTTCATTAACAGAGAGAGAGAGAGAGAGAGAGAGAGAGAGAGAGAGAGAGAGAGAGAGAGAGAGAGAGAGAGAGAGAGAGAGAGAGAGAGAGTTTTAAACTTCAATTCATTTCTCTGCGTTGAAGTAAAAAGAGGTTTCATTCACTCTGAACCTCGTTTAAGTGAATAAAAACCTTTTTCACAGTTTTTTGCTCATTTCACGGAAACAAATAGTGGAATCTCAGAAAAGTCGCAGCTCAGATTCACAAAGTCGGACTCACGTTCTGATGTTTTAGTCGCGTGCTGACGAATTACAGTCTGAAGTTTTTACTAAAACGACGGCTCATGAAACACTGAGACTGCAGAGTTGTGTCTAGTCTGATGTCACTGAAACCTGCAGCTGTACTGTGATGATGAAATGATCTTTAATTCATCTCTCTCTCTCCCTCTCCCCCTCCCTCTCTCCCCCTCTCTCTCTCTCTCTCTCTCTCTCTCTCTCTCTCCTTCTCTCTCCCTCTCCCTCTCTCCCTCTCCCTCTCTCTCTCTCTCTCTCTTTAGCAGTGGACGCTGTGCCGGTACAGAAAGATGGGGATCAGGTAAATGTTTTTCTTTTTCTCCTTAACGCTGAACATAGAGACTGAACAGAGAGACAGACAGACAGACAGACAGACAGACAGACAGACAGACAGACAGACAGACAGACAGAGAGACAGACAGACAGACAGTCGGCGCTCTCCTCCAGCTGTGTGTGAGCGTCGCTTCTCGTCTCCTCAGACCTTGTGGAGGTGAGGAAAAGAAGCGCTGCTGCTCACAGAGAACGTCCTGCTGGCAGGCGGCCAGACTAAACTCTGGAAAGAGATCAATTATTCAGTGTGTGAGTGTCTGTGTGTGTGTGTGTGTGTGTGTGTGTGTGTGTGTGTGTGTGTGTGTGTGTGGTCTACATTACTGTCACAACGCATCAGGACAGAGTTACACGCTTTGTTGTTCTGACTCTGTACTGCAGCACGTTGGAGTGGAGCGGAGTTAAAGGGGAACGCATTGTGTTACAGCTGCTGCTGCTGCTGCTGCTGCTGCTGCTGCACAGCTGCTGCTGCTGCTGCTGCTGCTGCTGCTGCACAAGTAGCATGAAGCCTTCAGTCTCTTTAAAGGGCTCAAGGAGAACGAGTCCAGTGGAAATGTTCTCCAGACGTCTGTCAACGCGCTGAATGAACGTTTTATTTAGGCGCAATACCGCCAGCGGCCACTGGAGGAGAAGTAGAGGCCGAGCAGGACGCTTCACACACCTGTGTGTGTCCTCGTGTGTGTGTCCTCGTGTGTGTGTCATGCTGTGTACCTGTGTGGACACTTCCAGAGAGAGAGACGTCCATCTTGTTCTCACCAGCTGCTTTCATGTCTTCAGTGTTTTCGTTCTCTCTCGACACAAAAGGTTGAAGGTCGACAGCAGAACTTTTATTTCCCGTTGAAGCTTCAGCTCTTCTCCTGCGTCAGCTGCGGCTGGAACGGAGAGACAGACGGAGAGGGATTATGAGTAAATAGAGAAGGTAGAAGAGCTTCGGGGAGATGATTCACGCCAAGCGGCGACAAACAAAGAGGCAAAATAAATTCCACACGGAGACGAGGAAGCAAACGCGGTGCGGCAGAAGTTCAAGGACAAAAAAGTGCAGGGCGGAAAAATCAGAGATGAAACGAGAAGATCAGACAGAGAGATCTCACCACGACATCGAGGAGAGCCGGCAGGAGGTTAAGAAAGAGAAGGAGGTCTCTGTCTGGGTGGAACAAAGAGAGACTGTGACGTGAGGCTGGATCATGAGTCATGGTTGACTCCACGGCGGTCTCCTGGGTGAAAGTCCTGCGTTAGCTCGGCTGGTTCGTGCTCCCCGACTCATCTCAGTGTAGCGTGTTAGCATGATGCTAATATTTGCTCAGGAAGTTGTTGGAGACGTCATCCTAAAAGTCAGGAGGATTCATCCTCTGGGGACCATGAACGTGTTCTGGGAGTCCATCCAGTGTTGTTGTTGACAAAGTGTTGTTGTGTTTACATTTACACAACTTGTTTAAGTTGCGTGTCGTACAAAGTGTCATCGCTTTCTCTTCTGGTTCAGTTCTTTGTGACTTTGTTGCTAAACTTTAAACCTTTTAAACGACTAAAAGACTTCCTGAAACCCAGAATTCATCTTTCAGGATGTGAACGACGTAAATAATGTTTTTATCTTCCCAGGAGACGTCAGTCCCGGTTGTGCGATGGTTTCTTTGTCTCGTCCACACTCCACCATGTCAGTGGTTTGTCAGGCCTGAGCAACACAATCCATCACACATTGTGTCCTCGGAAAGAAGAAGAAACAAAGACGCACAATAGAAAGTAGTTTTGCACCCTGCGTCTCGCCCCAATGCATGCTGGGATATGTTAACGTACCCCCCCCCACCCCGTGACCATGAGCGGGGAGAAAGACACACAGAAAATGTGTAGCTGTCGTTGTGTAAGCGCTTCGCGTCGTGACCTCCAGAGGCTCAAAGACACGATTGAAGAAACGCAGAGACGAGAACGTTGAACAGGAGTTTGAGTTTGAGCTCGCACGCCGCCGGAGAGACGACGAGCTCAGCTGCTGTTGTGCACTTTATGGAGACTGTTTGACTGCAACGTATGAGCACGAGCACACACACACACACACACACACACACACACACACACACACACACACACACACACACACACACAACAAAGATGGTGATGACGTCTGATGTTTGTTTTCTTCTGTCCTCGGTTGACCAGGAGAGCTTAACAACCACACACTGAGCGCTGCTTCTGAATCCAAATCCTGCGACCTCTGACGCAAGCTGTGTTAATGACAGACACACACACACACACACACACACACACACACACACACACACACACACACACACACACACAGTCCAAGGACAGAGATGACGCCACAATAACTAACTCCTCACACATTTGACCATCATGGATCATGTATAGAACCTCCTACAGAGTTTCATCCTTCATGCTACAGTGTAGCTAGATGTAGCTACAGTGTAGCTACATGTAGCTACATGTAGCTACAGTGTAGCTACATGTGTAACTACAGTGTAGCTACAGTGTAGCTACACGTAGCTACAGTCTAGCTAAAGACGTTTGCTCTCTCTTAAAGATTTAAGGGCCTCAAACAAAACCCTTTATAACGAACGACTGATTAGAAGGTTATAACTATATCTTTATTTATCTTTCATCAGCAGCAACATTAGATTAGAGGTAGTTTTCACAGTGAAAGCAGATCATTATAACATGAGTGAGTTGTCTGCAGTGTTTATAGATGACTCAATGTCCCGTTAACGCCGACAACACATTAACACACAACATTTATGGGCATTAACATAATATACTGAGCATGTTCCTCAGATGAGTAATAATCCTGTAACACTTCAGATCAGCGGGTGATTCACTCTCGCCACCAGAAGATTCATTTACATCAGTCTGAGGCTTCATTAGCCTTTAAATGAAATAAAACACGATTCAATTAGTTCTCTTCAGTCTGGAGTTTAGCACGGCGGCTAACATGCATGCTCCTGTTGAGAGGAAGTCTTATTTTGAAAGGTTCGGTGTCGCTCAGGTCTGGTTGTGATGCAGGAATGATTGTTTATCAGTTATTCTCCTGCTCTGGTTCATCCTGGCTTCTCTACAGCGTCTCCTTCAAGCGTCTCTGTTACAGGATTATTCTTGTTCCTCATTCACTTCGCCATGAAAATAAACATCCTCGGACAATGAGCGTCACATGGACGCTCCGCAGAGAGCGAAAGGAAGGAAGCGGATGAATCCTGGCTTTGGGTTTCAGCTCGTCCGTCCTCTGTGTTCGACACCAGAGGAGGAAAGAAATGGAAACGTGTCAATCGGGGCGACGAGGCCGTAAACCAGAGTCAGACCTGAATTCATATTCATTCATGATGTTCTGGCTGCAGAGTCCCTGAGCGCAGCAGCCGCTGATTAAAGCGTGAATAAATACCACGACAGAGGCCGGGCGCCATCCTCATGTTCCCCCGCCGCCGCTTGCTCTCCTGCCCTCGTGTCTTCTGTTGTCAGTCTCACATGCGGCTTGTCCATCTCCCGCTACACTATTAGCATTTTAGCATTTTAGTTCCTTCAGGTGACCTGATGGGAATCAACAATTACGCCATTACAGCTGCACACGATTGGATCTTTATGTAAAAATGTAGATGTGGATTCATCTGGAGTCGCACAATGAGAGCAGCACTCTGCCCTCGATGTGTCGGCGTGGTGAACGTTATTACTGCTGCTGCCACGTGAAGACACCAGGAAGAAGAGCCCTGTCAGTGAGTTTGGTTAAACGTGCCGTTAGCAGTGCGCTTGTCTCCATTAGAGGACTTTTAAAGTGTTGTTCTACTACAATAGAGCAACAAAAACAAAATGGCGGCGTGAAGTCGTACAGTTTCTTTAAAGCTACTTCAAAGAAAGTTGAAGGAAGTTAAAGCATTTAACGTTTGTGCGTTCGGCCTCCAGCTGCGAAAGTGAGCTGCAACCAATGAGCTTTGTCTTGGGCAAAGCTGGACTCAGAGTCCGGGTCCTGGTGTCCTCTTCAGAGTCTCTGATGCTGCATGACACACCAGTTCATTTTCTTACAGTTTCAGAGATTTGTGATCGTTCCATTCTCATTTCATACGCTAATCAATGAACCTCTTCTGCAGCAGCAGCAGCAGCCTTGTGGGGCCGGGACGCATAGCAGGACGTAGCCAGGATGTAGAAAGCTAGGACATAGCCAGAACGTAGCCAGGATGTAGGCGGGTCGTAGCCAGGACGTAGCCAAGAAGTAGCTAGCCAGGAGGTAGCTGGGACGTAGCTAGGACTTAGCTAGCCGGGTCATAGCCAGGGCTTATTTAGCCGGGACATGGCTGGGACGTAGCCAGCGTTAAGCTAGGGCCTAGCTAGCCAGGGCGTAGCTGGGATGTAGCTAGGACTTAGCTAGCCAGGGCGTAGCCAGGGCTTATTTAGCCGGGACATGGCTGGGACGTAGCCAGCGTTAAGCTAGGGCGTAGCTAGCCAGGTCGTAGCTGGGATGTAGCTAGGACTTAGCTAGCCAGGGCGTAGCCAGGGCTTATTTAGCCGGGACATGGCTGGGACGTAGCCAGGGCTTAGCTAGGGCGTAGCTAGCCAGGGCGTAGCTAGCCAGGGTGTAGCTAGCCAGGGCGTAGCTAGCCAGGGCGTAGCGGCCTTTAACGGCACGACTCTGATGAGGAGCTCAGAGCGCCGGTGGAGGAGAAACTCTTTTGGAGCGACAGACGCTAAAAAGAAAGAACAGAATCCTCTCTGACGGCGTGAAGAGCACCGACGCTCTGCAGCGACCGCAGGCTCCCAAAATGTTCCCCGCTGCCTTTTTATTATACTGTATGATGAATATGCATGAGTGTGAGTGTGTGTGTGTGTGTGTGAGTGTGTGTCCAGGTTCGGTCACCCAATCAGATTTGCCGTTGCCCCTGGCAACAGGGTTGCTGCTGAGCGGTATCCGTTGGTTACCTAAACATTCTGTGTGGACGGACAAAAGGACGGAGCGGCGACACAACGGCACAGAAACACACAACGACACCACCTGAACTACACCACCTGAACTACACCACCTGAACTACACCACCTGAACTACACCACCTGAACTACACCACCTGAACTACACCACCTCCATGTGTCTTTGTGCGCTTTGACTCAAAGAATTAACATCTGATGTCATACATTTAAAAATCATCATAATTGTCTCCTCAAAGTCGAGCTGCTGACCCTAAAATCACTTTGATCACCGCGTTCTTATTGCCAAATAATATGAATCCAGATGCAAATTTGAGTCCATGCGGTTTTTATTTGTAGTAGTATTTATAGTAGTTTAGTTAAAGAAACACAGAATCGCACTACTTTAAATATTACAAGGGTTCATACACATCTTGACTCATGGATTTCCATGACTTTAAATCATATTTACATCACTTTTTACCAAATTTTCCTGACTTTTAACTAAATTTCTATCACTTTAAACCAAATTTTCATGACTTTAACTAAATGTTCATGAGCAAACATTGTGTGAAATGTGTGTGTAAACAGTACAAAGTGATAAAATGTAGTATTTAAACTAACAATGAGGATTCAAAGCATACAGTAAACCTTAAATAACTCAAATGAATGAGAGACAATAGTTTAAATAAAAGAATAAACATCTTGACTCATGTTTTCCATGAGCGTACAGTACTCTGTACTACCTGTACATGAAGAGAAGTACACACAACTAGTAATCTTTGTTGATTTAAGACCAACATCGAGCGATTAGTCCCGTGATTTATTTAATTTGAGAATAATTTGGGTGGATTACGTGCAGGACGCCACATCCTCTGCAAACATCAAAGTAGTTCAACTTCTAAACTGTTGAGTATAAAAAGTGTTTTGACCTTTTAGAGAAAACTATTGTGACATTTTCACACTCAACAAACCACCGAACTGAAAACGTTCGGGACGCAAAAGCCTGGAAACCAGTTTTCTGTCCCAAACCTCTTCTATTCTAAATCTCTTCTCTTGCTTCACCTTCACCTTCCTCATCCCCTCCTCCTCCTCCTCCTCCTCCTCCTCCTCAGTGTGACCATACAGCGTCTTCCTTGGAAGGAACCAATGTAAGTCTCTTTGTTTGAATCTCCATCTCGCTCC
Organism: Clinocottus analis; assembly: GCF_023055335.1. Lineage (NCBI taxonomy): Eukaryota > Metazoa > Chordata > Actinopteri > Perciformes > Cottidae > Clinocottus > Clinocottus analis. Next base: position 786,693 of record NW_027175865.1, read on the forward strand.
ATCGCCCTCCACCTGAGTTTGGTCTTGGAGTCCATGCGTTGACATCCTCCTGGTTCATCCCTCCATCTCTCTCATCCCACAGTTCTTCTCTTTCTCTCCCTCCCTCTCTTGGCCTGTGCTAACCTACTGAACAGGAAGCCTTGCTGTGCTGCACACAGGACAGACGCCGGGTGCTATGAGGAGCTCATCTCATCCACAGCTGAAGCCGTCGTTCCAGTCACAGTTTTTTTGCTTGCATAATGTTCATTTTTGTTGACTCACAAGTGTTCTCGTACGCAAAGACCTCGCTGACCCGAAGGGAGCGTTTGTTTCGCTCACCAAGTGGACCAAGTCGGCATTGTTAGCTTCATTAGCTTCGTTAGCGTCGTTGAAATGCAAAGTTAGTTGTGGCCATAGACGCAGAGACGCGTCCTCTTGTTACGGTCAGTGAGTCGTAGTCTGGCTTTGTTCTGGTTCTCTGTTGTCTATTTGCACAAAAAACAAGCGTTTGACTGCCGTCGTGTCTTTTTAAATGTTGGTGTTCCACTGACGCAGGACGATGAGCTTCAGAGGCCAAACAAACACAGACTTTCACCCAGGAGACGGCTGTTAGCGTCCTGCGTACCTCATCAGGAGCCGGGCTCCGTCTCTGTTCATCAGTTAGCTTGTTGGTTTGCCGCTAACCGCTAACTGGCACCAGGAAGTAAAAACTGCGGGAAAATCACACAATAAATTGCTTTTAAATCACTGAAGCATCCATTTTTTTGTTGAGTCTCATATATATATATATATATATATATATATATATATATATATATATATATATATATATATATATATATATATGTATGTGCATATCTAGGATTCTGTTCTTTTCGAGCAATGATGCCTGTAAGACGTTTACAAGGTGTTTGAATAATTAACCCTCCTTTCTTATTCCCTCTTTTACAACCTCTCTTCTCTTCTTCTGTCTCTCTCAATCATCTGCTCTCTTCACCTCCATTTCTTTATTCTACTTTATCGTTCCTGCATTTATCTTTTTCTCTCTCATCTGCACTTGTTTTGTCTTTTTTTTTTTTACCTGTCACGTTGCATTTTCTTTCCTTCTCTTTGTCTCTTTATTGTTCTGTCCATCCCTCCCTCTCTCTCTCCCTCTCTCTCTCCCTCTCTCTTTAGTCGTCCATGGAGGACACGACTTCCATTCTTCCCCGGCTCAAGAGGAAGCCTCCCCAGACCTATGGGATCGGTGCCCTGGCTAAGTCCTCTCTGACAGGTGTGTCAGGTGTGTGTCTGTGCTGCTGTCGATGGTAAAATGGCCCCCATGTTGCCTCCAGGTGCTCCGGGAGGCTCGAGGGTCGAGTCGCTGTTGAGCAGAAAGCGGAGGTCAAACTTCCTCGTGGTGAAAAAGATCATTCCTGGTTTTCTTCCCGCGTGTCACTCAGATGGTTTGGGTTCAGCGACCGACGTGAACGAGAGTAAACGGGGGATTTGAACTTCAACTAGCGTTGGTCATGTTTGGAATGGTCGCTTAGCATTAGCTTAGCTGCGCTAAAGTCTGCGTGACCAACAAATATATAACTCTGGACTAATTGTGACGCAATGTCCGTCCAGCAGGGCGGAGACAGGAAGACATCTTTGAGGTGAAGTCCTTCCTTCCTGCTGCTGTCAGGCTGCACAACAAGCTGAGCTCACAGTCGACTACACAACACAACTCATGACATTTTAATCACTCATGATTACGTTCAACTGGTGCAATATTAATACATTTAACTACTTTTTTAATATACTTTTTATTCCGTCTGTTTTCTTCTTTACCGTATTTATTAAATACAAAAAACGATCACAGTTTCAAATTGAAGCAAAATGACTTTGTTTATGCAACAAAGCATCTTTTAAATAAGTAAGTTTGTTACTTCAGTTAAGTTACATCCTAAAGTGGTTTCACGAGGACAGCGGTCTCCTGGGTGAAAGTCCTGTGTTTGTTTGACCAATTCATCCCAATCTCTCGCCGACGCTACACAAGTCATTAGACATCAGAGAGAGGATGAAACCAGCTGTTGCCTCCATTTTGAATCTAAACTTCATGTTATCAGGATGCCGAAGGCGACACTGAAACCCGACACATTTGTGGAAAAGAAAACCAGGAACGACCTCGTCACGTTTGCCGTAAACGGCGGATTTTGTAAAACCCGAAACTCAACAGACGACTTCCCTCTCGAGGAGGGGGAGGAGCTTGGAACCAACATGGTCACCCTGTGGGTGCCCCCTTCCTTTATCACTTCCTACTTCCCCCTCTTCTCTTCCATTGATTTCAACAGCAGACGTCAATGACAGACACATTTTTGCGGAGTCATTGATGGAAATCCGATCAGATCTTTGATTTCAAAGAAAACTTAAAGTAAGTGCGATTACTTACTTTAATGACCTACTGAAGCATCTCCACAGGTGTGTTGGGACATGTGGTGTACTTGTGCAGTGCTGGTGGTGCTGGTGGTGTGGTCCGGTATCTTTGTGTCGACTTCTTTGTGTCGTGGCCGCTGCGTCTGTGCTTCACACTGTGATGTTTGAGTGTAGCGCCTCAAGTGTCGTCTGTGTTTTTTGGTTCATTTTTGTGTGTCTGGTGCACTTTAAATATATATTTTTTGGAGTATCCGAGGCCCTTCACCTCCCTCCCTCATCCCCATTCTTTCCATTCCTATTTCCATCCCCAATTAGTCTCTGCAGGGAGTGTTTGATTTTCAAATGAGATTGGCTCTTTGTCTTCAGGGGAAAACTGTTTCTATTCATAACTCAGCGTGGAAGTTGGAGACGGAGCAACTTCCACAGGCGCCGTCTCTTGTTGATTCACGCCCGTTTGATTTTGATTTTTAATTATCGATCGGCCTCTCCGGCAGCGTTTGACTCAGAGTACGAGTCCCTCGCATTTGCATCTCAAGCAGAGCGTTTAGCCAGCGGACCCTTCTTATCGCCGTGGATTACGTTCCTCTCTCTCGGTCTCTGTAACAGCTTTTTAATTACAGGAAGTCTAATGAATCTCATTTATTCTGTTTACCGAGAGATGAGTAACGGCTTTAATTATTAACGTGGGCTCCTCTTCCTCCTCGTCCTCCTCGCCGTTCAACTCGACAAACTCTTAACGTTGAACTCGTCACCGCGGTGTCGCTCGAGTCACGTGACCTCTGACCCCCCTCGTCAAAACATCTGCATTATCGTACAGAGGATTCCTCCGGGGGATTTATTGGATTATTCAAGAATTACTCATGGGACCTTAAACCGGAATATTTTACACTTTTCGTTAATTCAATCCCAGCGAGGCCGCGAGACGAGTCTAGTCGTTATTAATCCTCACAAGTAACTTTGTTGAGTTTCAGGGATCCACATTAGTCGCATGCATCGTTATCATTTAAAAAACGTCAGATTGTGATGAACAGACTCATTTTGATGCTTAGAATCCAAGTGTTTTCATACTGAGGTTGTTGTGCAGGACGAGGCCGGCAGACGGAGGTTTGAAAGCGGCGCCGGCTTTAAAGGACGGAGGCACAGACTCACAACACCGTTGTGTCCTCCTCCGGCCGCGAGGCGCTTGAACCCCCGGCCTCCAACAGCTGGAGAGGCTCATGAGGCCAGGAGAGGTCGCACCGAGCAGATGTGGAAGTGAGAGGATGGAGCTCGTCGTTAAGGGAACTTGACAAACTTACCTTCAGGGAAAAACTCATTCATTTTTTTCGGTCCTTGTGGACTAGAAAAGTTATTTTAAAATACTATTGATGCAAACTATCTGCAAGGTTCTCAAACAGAGTCTCATCCATTCCAGTTCGTTTCTGACCCCACTGGCTTTTCATTGATCAGGGTTTAGTTTCCCCACAACATGACACCGCTTCTCATGATCATTCTACTCTCCCACCCGGAGCCTCAGCTGGAGGCGTCAACAACCACCGGGCCAGAAGGAGTTCTGACAGTGTGTGTGTGTGTGTGTGTGTGTGTGTGTGTGTGTGTGTGTGTGCCTTCCCATACCTGTGGCAGGTGTGTCTCGCTCCATGAAGGACAAAGTGACGAAGCCCACCGCCATGGCCCAGGGCCGCGTGGCCCACATGATCGAGTGGCAGAGTTGGGGCAAACCAACCGCGGGGCCGCCGGGCAGCGCGGGGCACACCAACCTGCAGAGGGAGAAGGAGCGCCGGTTGGAGAACGACGCCTACAGCGACCTGAGCGACGGCGAGAAGGAGGCTCGCTTCGCTGCAGGTGAGGAAGCCGAGCGGCGCACGCCGAGCCGAAGGTCGAAATGAATACAACGCAGAGAAGAGGGACGGTGTCGGGGTTTCAACCCGAAAACCATACGTTTAGAACGATAGCGGTGCTAGAACGACACTTTGAGAACGATACTTTAAAACGATACTTTTAAAACGATACTTTTAGAAAGATACTTTTAAAACGATACTTTGAGAAAGATACTTTGAGAACGATACTTTGAGAACGATACTTTTAAAACGATACTTTTCGAACGGTACTTTTCGAACGATACGGCAGAAACATTAAAATCCTTGATTTCTTTTCTCGCCGCTGACATTTTAATTCTTAAATATTCATTTTTGCGACACACTGGAAGCAGTTTGGAAGAAAATAAACCCTAATTGGTTCTGGCCCATCTGGTGGTTCTAACAACGTTCCATTAATAATTTGTGATTTGTTGTTCCTTTGCGTATATTTGTCTTTCCAACATTTACAGATTCCCAGCCTGGACTGAAGCACTTTGTATTCTCTTCTGCTCCTAATTAACTTCCACATGTTCGCAAAGCTTCGACTGTGATTTCTCTCTAATGGTGTGTTTCCGTGAGTTCAAAGCTTCTCTCTCTTTTTTTTCAGGCATCATGCAGCAGTTCGCCATCTCGGAGGCGACTCTGTTCGGCTGGAACTCCATGGACGGGGAGAGCATGGGAGCCGGATCCAACCAGGGCAGCGTGGCCCACCTGAGCGAGGTCAACCAGGAGAGCATCACCAGCAGAGGTGCTGAGTCGTTAGTATGACGGATACGTTCCAATCACAACTTTAACCACATCAGAACCGACCTATTGTCAGGCCCGTTCCTCTCAAATGTCACGCCCAAAGCAAAAAGGCTGTGTCTCTCGCACATTCAACACGCGACCATTCAACACGCGACCATTCAACACGTGAACATCCAACATGTGAACATGTTGGATCAGGCGAGGTCCCAATGACCCCAATGGATCCAAAGACCCCAATGGACCCAATGGGGCCATTGGGTCTATTTGAATTGTCTCATGTACTAAACCATATATTTCACTTGTATATTACTGATGGTGGTCAATACATCCAAATACAGCAGTGTTGAATGTTTTTTTTATTTTTCTTATTCATAAAACAAGCTATGATTTACACAGTTTTGTATAACAATTGATTGGTTTTGAAAAGGTTTTAAACTCTAAACACTCCTCACGCTCCATCCTTAAGTATTTGGACCACACAGTAAAGTATTGTGTGTTTTCATGGTGCAGAGATGCAGTTAGTTTGGGGGTAGAAATGAAAAAGCCCTGCTGGAAAACTAGAAACAGCCGAGTCAGTGATCCTGCCGCCCGGCTGTGAAGGGCTTCTGGAGGACGACCACACAGCTGCACACTTCTGCCTTTCACCGCTATCGGGCACCGAGCTCAAAAACTCTCGAATGACAAATCCAGATGACAGCCTGTCACTTCTGAAACATCCGGACACGTTCTGACAGTCACGAGTGCTCGGCCGAGAGACTCGCGTGTGAAGAAAAAACATCCCAGAAAAGACGAGTTGTATTCAAATAGATGCACTTTACACTTGGATGAATAAAACTGAATAAGTTTGGCGAAAAACAAACTTGTATCCTAAATTGTGGCTTGAGCCTCAGGTGGTCAGACGTCTGTTCAGTTTAGGATGAGATCAACGAAGAGGAAGGAAGGGAAGAGAAGAGGGTCAGATTAGAAACCCAGAGGAGAGGCAGATTAACGTCAAAGAGGTCAAAACCATTCTGTCTTTCTGGCTCTTCAAAGACCAAATGCCTTGAAAAAACATGGACTTGTGTGCTGCTTTCACTCTTTTTTTTTTCGGGGCTTTTGCTGCACCGAATCTACCATGCAGCACATGTACAGTACACACACACACACAGTACACACACACACACACACATTGGGGATTAAAATGGCAGCATGAGGACTGAGGGAATGTTTCTCCTCCACAGTCTATAATCAGGACGCTGCTCGCATCGAGCTGATCGTCCTGCAGGAGTTATCTGCTGCGGCTTCAGCTCGACGGTTTGATCCTCGAGTGCAAACTTTGCTGCTGACGACTGAAGCGACAACTCAGTCAGAAGGAATTAGGTTCCTTCTTCATGCAATCTGATGCTTTGCGTTGCTCTATAACATAGTACGCCTCTCAGTATCTGAAGTAAGAAGAAGAAAGAAGGTGAATGGTGACTTGAACGCAACAGGACACACATTAAACCCGTAAGTGAGGAAGGAGTCCGGCTCACCGCTCTTTGTTCCCTCCTGTCTTGCAGACCAGGTGCTCCATCACTCCTCGGCGGACGTCTGGCCTCACACCTACGTCTCGCAGGGCCTGTTCTGCCTGTCGTCCTCCGACGCCTGGGACCCGATCACCAGCCAGCCCTCGGGCGTGGCCTCCCCGGCCGCGGGCTCCTACATCATGTCCACCGGTGGGCAGCTCGTACCTCAGTGTCGTCTACTGGAGTGTACTTGAGCTCAAGTAAAAGTGTTGTTGACTTGAGCTCAAGTAAAAGTGTTGTTGACTTGAGCTCAAGTGAAAGTGTTGTTGACTTGAGCTCAAGTGAAAGTGTTGTTGACTTGAGCTCAAGTAAAAGTGTTGTTGACTTGAGCTCAAGTGAAAGTGTTGTTGACTTGAGCTCAAGTGAAAGTGTTGTTGACTTGAGCTCAAGTAAAAGTGTTGTTGACTTGAGCTCAAGTAAAAGTGTTGTTGACTTGAGCTCAAGTAAAAGTGTTCTTGACTTTAGCTCAAGTAAAAGTGTTCTTGACTTGAGCTCAAGTAAAAGTGTTCTTGACTTGAGCTCAAGTAAAAGTGTTCTTGACTTGAGCTCAAGTAAAAGTGTTCTTGACTTCAGCTCAAGTAAAAGTGTTGTTGACTTCAGCTCAAGTAAAAGTGTTGTTGACTTGAGATCAAACAGTGGGCGGTAGCAGGCGGTAGGTAGCAGCCGCTGCTCCTCTCTCAAAGCTACCCGGTTTGGTTTTCCACCGGAGCAGCTAGGGCTAAAGCTAGCTCGAAAGCTAGCTAAATCTGCATTATGTTTTGCTTTTAATGGTTTAATGTGAAGCACATTGAATCCCCTTGTTGTTGAAATGTGCTATGCAAATAAACTCGCCTTGCCTGGAAAGCTAGCGCGAAGCTAGCGCATAGCCGTTTTGTACCGTATGTTTCTGCAACTGCTGCTAAATTTAGAAAAATCGGAAAAAATCCACAGATTAGCTGCACCGATATTCAAGTCACACGGGTGGAAGTTGAGGGGAAAAAAAGCTCGGCTCATAACCTGAACCTCACCGTAAGCGTCTTGCGGTTTTTGCCCCCAGGTGGCAGCGGCGCGCCGGGGACGCCCGGCGAGGGCTTCGAGGGGACGGTGGGCGGCTACCTGCAGCAGCAGCAGCACCACGCCCACCTGGCCCTGCAGCAGCAGAGCCAGCTCCACCAGCTGCAGCACCTCCACCAGTACCAGCAGCAGCTGCTGCAGTACCAGCAGCAACAGGTCCGTAGCGCCGAGAACGCCACCGGGCCGACCGGCGGCACCGAGCTGGAGAACCTGACTCGATGTCACCAGAATACTAAGCACCTTGATTACATTTGTTTTGACGTCAACTTTGGTCTCATTTGGTCAGTTTATGAACCAAATAGATTCAAAACTAACAGATTGGTGAATATTAAACGAGGCGCAGGAAACACTCTGCTTCCTCACCGACGGACAACAGAGCAGTTTTATTCTTCCAGCATTCAGCAGCCTTTGCCGGATGTGTTTTTTGACATTTCTTTTCCCACCTCCTGCTCCATAATAACGGTCTTTTTGTAATAACGGTGCTGAGGGAACATGGGGAACGTCTCAGGCTGATGCAGCGGATGCACAGTGAGCTTTTATGGTTGGATTTACCTCAAAGCCTCAAAGGTGAGGACATCTCGTTCCTCTGGAAACATCAAAATGTGTTTTTTACAGAGCGTCATGGAGGATTTCTGGGGGATCTACAGTACACATAATTATATTTATCGGCGTATGATAGTAGGAGTTCAACGTACGTTCCCTTTCAAGTCAAAGTAGCAGGATAATTGTGTCTTTTTGGTCTGTATAAACTAAACCAACAAAACAAAACTAGTTGTATTTCTATCGACAATCAATCCGAGTGTCGTGTTGACTATTTACATCTCCATGTTCTTACGGTGGCCCAGAACGGACAAACTTTTAACCAAATGTACATGACTTTTAACCAAATTTTCACAACTTTTAACCAAATTTTTACAACTTTTAACCAAATTTTTACACCTTTAACCAAATTTTTTATGACATTTAACCAAATTTTCACGACTTTTAACCAAATTTTCACGACTTTTAACCAAATTTTCACGACTTTGAACCAGATTTCCATCTCGTCACACCGGTTTAAACAATGAAAAGAAGGAAAAGCTTCCAGATTGAACGGCGAGGCGTTCAGTTCCCGTGAAGCAGCTGCTGACTTCCAGCTCGCAGGCTGTTGTGTTTTTTTTGTGGTTTTTCTGCCAACGTAGTGAGTCACGATGAGCCGCGACACCCCGGAGACTTCTTCTGCCTCGCCGGCTGCCGCGGCGTCGGAGCATCTCAGAGCTCATTAAGCGACCGAGGGTTATGAAATAATAACGTGAAAAAGGTCAGGCCGAGAGACGGGGCGCTGATCCCAGACCGCGCTGGAAATGAGCTTGTTAGCTGGGCTGTGTGTATTATTACCTCCTCCAAAGGAGACTATTGAATATATTACACTACAATGTCAGAAAGCTTTTCAATCAGCCAGTTTTCTGAGAGAAAGACATCTCGCCACTTTCTCTACTCACCATGACTCACTGGCCCCGAACCTGTTCATGGTTGTTAGAGGTTGTACATGGGGGCTACTTACTATAACAGCCCTGATTTTGATGTTTCATGTGATTCCCAACAGGTTTTCGGGGGGATTTGTAAGTTGTGATCTGATTCAAACGAGTTTAAGTAGAAAAAGACCGTTATTTGTGACAAGAAGCGAGTTAAAAACTCACAAAAGTTTCCTCCACAAGTCTGCAAAATGCTGGAAGAACACAACTTGTTGCCGTGTATTTAAAGCTCTCGTGGGCGAAGACGTCTTCATTCCAAAAGGCAAACAACACATTGTTTATTTTAATGAAGAGACGCAGCCGGCAGGCCGAGTTGGTTTCCACCCCCTTGAATATATATATATATATATATATATATATATATATATATATATATATATATATATATATATATATATATATATATATATAGACATATATATATATAGACATATATATATATATATATATATATATATAGACATATATATAGACATATATATATATATATAGACATATATATATATAGACATATATATATATATATATATATATATATAAAAAAGAAGCATATTTCACAGTGGAACCTCATTAATTGTCTTCTCTCCCTCTCCATCTCTTGACTACAGTCTATGGAGCACAGGCTGCATAGCGCCTCCCATTCCCTCCAAGCCACGCCCAACAGCACCATCCACAGCCTCGGGCCTCCCGCCCACCCGCGGCTGGCGGACCTGTGGGGCGCGGCGCAGGGCGAGGCGCACCACGTAGGCACCGCCCGCTGAATCCAAACCGTCCGCTCGCAGGCTTCTGCGGACGAGACGGCGTTTTTTTTTTTTTAAAAAGAAGTGTTTTTGCAGAATGAAGGGAGGGGAGGCGAGCGCGGCGGCGACAGAAGCGTCACGATACTTTGTGCTCAGCTGCTGTTGTTGTCGGGAAGCCGAGTTTAGCTTCTTCCATGTCGGTGCAAAGGTCAGGGGTCACACACTGTGAGCAGGGGGGTTACCAGGACTTTTAACCAAATTTACATGGTTTTAAACCAAATTTACATGATTTTAAACCACATTTCCAGGACTTTTAACTACATTTCCCAAAAATTGGAAATTTCTATGACTTTAATCCAAATTTCCACGATTTTTAAACAAATTTCCAAGACTTCAAAGCAACTTTCTAGGACTTTTAACCAAATTTACATGATTTAAAATCAAATTTCCATGATTTTAAATCAAATTTACATAATTTTAAACCATATTTCCAGGACTTTAAACCACCTTTCTAGGACTTTTAACCACATTTCTAGGACTTTTAACTACATCTTTGAATTTTTTATTACTTTAATCCAAATTTCCACAATTTTTAAACAAGTTTTCATGACTTTCAACCAAATTTCCAGGAATTTAAAGGAACTTTCCAGGACTTTTGACAACATTTCCAGGACTTTTAACCACATTTCCATGAGCAAACCTTTACTACATTTTGGGGATTTATTATTATTTCCAAAGACTTTTCCAGGCCTGGAATTCCATGACTTTCCATGACCTGTAGGAACGTTCCTCTTGTCCTCGTAGGAAGCGGTTTAGCTTCTTCTGACGTCGTTGCAGAGCGTGAAAAGAGAAGCGTGCTCTCGTCTCTCGATGTTGATAATCTGCCCGGCAACAAGCCTTTTTTTTTTTTTGAGTCTTTTTTTTCCGCATCATGTTTTGACGCTAATTTGTTTTTGTTTGTTTTCTGGATCTGGGTTTGCTCATAGCAGCAGGCGTGTTTAGCACACGACTGTAGTGCAATGAATGATGGGACAGGCGGCCAGGGGAGTCAGCAAGGTAGGAAACGGGCTGAACGTCTGCATGGAGCACAAAGTCTGCATGACGGCCTCTAGCGGACGCCTGGATCTCTGACTGAGGACTTCCTTAAAATAAAATGAATGCCTGCCGTCTCCAGAGTAGCATGCTGTAAAGTCCGCAAGTTTACAACTCTCAGCATTTGGATTCAGCATCCGTGTCTGCTCTTCCTCCCTGCACTCTCTCTGATGTCCTGAGCGCTGGGGTCAGGACATGGGAGCTCATCTCCTTCCTTCCTTCCTTCTTTCCTTGCTGACTTCTCTCTCTCTCTCTCTTTCTCTCTCTGTGACTGTTGCCAGGAACAATTGAAGGTTTAATAATGTTAAAAAATGGCGGCGACCCCGTTTGAAACCCTTCTTCCGGTTTGAAAAGCGATTTCAAAAACAGGAGAACTCACCTGCTTCTCCACCGGCTGCAGGTGGAGGTCGGCGGGCCGCCGGCTGACGCGCTCGGAGGAGCGGCGGCGGAGACGGTCGGAGAGGAGGCGGAGCTCGAGGCCGACGGCGGCGCCGAACGGCACGAAGAGGAAGAGGAGGAGCTGACGAAGGTGAAATTTGTATTACTTTAAACCAAATTTCCACGATTTTTAAACAAGTTTTCATGACTTTAAAACAAATTTCCAAGACTTTAAAGGAACTTTCCAGGACTTTAAAGGAACTTTCCAGGACTTTTAACAACATTTACATGACTTAACCAAATTTCCCAAAATTTTAACTAAATTTCTACGATTTTTAAACAAATTTCCATGAGCGAACCTTTACTACATTTCTAAGACTTAACTACATTTTTGAAATTTCTATGACTTTAATTAAAATTTCCACAATTTTTAAACAAGTGTTCAGGACTTTCAACCAAATTTCCAGGACTTTAAAGGAACTTCTAGGACTTTTAACAACATTTCCAGGACTTTTAACCACATTTCCATGAGCAAACCTTTACTACATTTTGGGGATTTATTATTATTTCCGAAGACTTTTCCAGGCCTGGAATTCCATGACTTTCAATGACCTGTAGGAACCTTGCTGTTGTCCTCGTAGGAAGCGGTTTAGCTTCTTCTGACGTTGCAGAGCGTGAAAAGAGAAGCGTGCTCTCGTCTCTCGATGTTGATAATCTGCCCGGCAACAAGCCTTTTTTTTTTTGGAGTCTTTTTTTTCGCATCGTGTTTTGACGCTAATATGTAGGAACTGACGAAGGTGAGCGCTTTTCAACTGCAGCTGTGGATGTGGTAGAGGTAAAAAAAAAAGATGGATGAACAAAGATGAAGACAGTCAGATAATATTGCACATACGTGATTATATATCATATAAAGTATAAAGACTCATCTGCAGCGTCTCAAACGTCGCCTCCTCTTCGTCCCTCCAGGTGGACGAGGTGACGTTGACCTTGGAGCCGGAGCCGTGCTCTTTGACCCCGCCCCCGCCGAGGGAGGAGCCGCCCTCCGCCCGAGGCTGCGGCCCGGCGCCGCCGCAGGTCGCCGAGTCGTCGAGGAAACCCTTCGAGGTCACGGCCTGCGTGGTCCAGCCGCTGGCAGCGGAGTAGCGCCGAGCGGCGGCGGAGCCGACGGACAAACCGAAGCATTTTGCCGCTGACCGACGAACGCCGGGGGGGGAAATAAATACTTCAATAATCAAATCAAGCTCTTCTATCCCCACGGAAACAACTCTGGACCCACGCCGAGGCTTTTTTTTTCCAGGCGAAGAAAAAGAAATCAGTGGGATTTAACGACACAAACTGAAGCCGGAGACGTGGAACGCTGGAGAAGAAACAAAGGAGAAGGAAACAGGGACGGAGGAAGGAAAGGAGTCCGGTGGCAGCGCAATACAACAAACATGGCCGCCGCCGCCGCCGCCGGGTCGGACGGCGTCTGCAAATCCTTCCGGTTTGTTGAACACTGCTGAGTCACGTGTCTTTGCTTTGATTGACAGCTTGTCCCGACTCCATGGAGTCTCAGCGTTGGGGGAAAAGCACTCGATCTGAACTCAAACAGGAAGTGCATGCTCTTCAGGCCACGCCCCCTTACAAGTATAACTCAGAATACTACGGTCATCATATATCAACATCTGCTTTTTATAATAAAACAAACAAACAAAAAAGACAATAAACAAAATAAATGTATTTGTATGGATGTGTGTGTGTGTGTGTGTGTGTGTACGAATGAATGTAGCTCTGTTCCTGTGTGAAATATATATATATATTCTGGAAAAACAGATCCTTCTTGGTGCCGTTCTGTGGACACACACACACACACGTTTTGTGAACCTTCCAATGAAGAAACAGGCTTCATACACATTCTAACCAATGAATTTCATGACTTTTAACCAAATTATGATGATTTTTTTAACCAAATTTCCACAATTTTCCACCCAAATTTTCATGATTCAGTGAGACAATGTTTTGTGACTGTGCATCTATATGTTTAATAAAGACACGAAGACACACACAAAGATACATAAACAGACACAAAGACACAAAAACAGACACATAAACAGACACAAAGACAAAAACAGACACAAAGACACATAAACACACATAAACAGACACTAAGACACACAAAAAAGACACAAAGACACACACGCAGCCACTGGTTGTGCGTCCAGTGAGTGACGCTGTGCTTCTTTTCCTCTGTCCTGGTCACATGAGTAAAAAGGTCAAAAAGTAGTTCACTAAATAAAACTTTATTTCGCTACATCTTTCAAAGTTATTTACATTCATGAGATAACGTTTGACTGAAAGATACATAACTTTCATAAAAGTACATGAAACAGACATTTTGCACAGAGCCTCCTTAAGAAATGATGAACACACACATTTTAAATCACACACACACACGAAGAAAATGAGTCAATCTGAGGGTTTAAAGACTTTTAAGGCGGCGCCTGAGAACCTGAACCCAGGAGGGAAGAGAAGAAGAGGAGGAGAGGAAGAGGAGGAGGAGAGGAGGAGGAGAGGAAGAGGAGGAGAGGAAGAGGATCCGTAACGTTAATCTGAACAACCACAAAGCGCCCGGAGTCTTTACTTCTGCTCACGCTCCTAAAGCGTCGTACAGCGAGTGAGGAAGGATACGCAAATGTTAAGTCCCAGCATGCAACATCCAGACAACCTTTTGGGGTAAAATAAGTTGTTTTTTTCCATTTTTTATCAGAACATGTTTTTTTTTGACTGAAACTCTTTAAACCATATTTATATGACTTTAAACCATATTTTCTTGACTTTAAACCATATTTTCATGACTTTAAACCATATTTTCATGACTTTAAACCATATTTTCATGACTTTAAACCATATTTTCATGACTTTAAACTAAATGTTCATGAGCAAACATGTAGTGAAATCTGTGTGTAGCCATGAAAGTGATAAAATGTAGTATTTAAACTACAGTTTTGTGACTGAAACTCCTTGATGACCGGCCGACGCTTTGTGTTATTGTGTATTTGTGTAATTGTGTATTTGTGTTATTTGTGTTGGTCTCTTTGTGTTGGTGCTCCTCAACACGACGCTGAGAGCAACAGGAAGCAGACGCAGCCGAGAGGAGGAAGCGCTCATGAGCGCCGTGACGGATCAAATAGTTTCTAACGAGGTGATTTATTAGACTAATTGATGCATTAATGGGCCGATATCTCCACGGCAACACGGGTCTCCATCTTCATTAAAGACAAAACGGCAGCTGTCACTCACAGAGGAGGACAGGAAGAGGAGAGGAAGAGGACAGGAAGAGGAGAGGAAGAGGAGAGGAAGAGGAGAGGAAGTGTACAGGAAGAGGAGAGGAAGAGGAGAGGAAGTGTACAGGAAGAGGACAGGAAGAGGACAGGAAGTGTACAGGAAGAGGAGAGGAAGAGGAGAGGAAGTGTACAGGAGGAGGACAGGAGGAGGTAAACGAGTGTCCAGAGACCAGAGCGACAAATTAAGAACAGAAGAAGAAACTCAAATATTTTTTTAAAAAAGAAGAAAAAAAGGTTTTCCATTATAAAAAACACTGGACTCTAATCTACACCATCGGCTCGTCGTCGCTCTCTTCCTCCTGCTGGAGCAGTCTCTGTAAAGGGGTCAGGGAGGAGGAAGAGGGGGGAGGAAGAGGAGGAGGAGGGGTGGAGGAAGAAGGGACAGGGGGAGGAGTGGTGGAGGGAGGAGGGGTGAGGTCTGAGCCGCTCTCCTCCGTCACGCCCTCGATCCACGCCTCGGTTTGGTTCTGGTGTCGCTGGTGGAGGGGAGGAGGAGGAGGAGAGGGGGGAGGAGGCTGGGGAGCTGACGGAGGAGAGGAGGAAGAGGAGGAGGACGAGGTGGGAGCGGCGGAGGGAGAGGAAGCCGGAGGTTTGGGGATGGAGTTTCGGTTTGTGACGTCGCGAAAGCTGGCGAGAGGAGGACGGAGACGAACGCCAGAGCGGGTGGAGCCTTCGATGGCCTTCTGGAGCTGAAGGAGGAAGAGGAGGAGGAAGAGGAGGAGGAAGGAGGGGAGGGGGAGATGGATGGAGGGAACGACAAGGAGGAGGGGGAGGGGTAGAACGAGGGGAATGACAAGAAGAAGAAGAAGAAGAAGAAGAAGAAGAAGAAGAAGAAGAAGAAGAAAAAGGAGGAGGATGAGAAGGAGAAGAAGAAAAAAAATGAGGAGAAGGAGAAGAAGAGGGAGGAGGAAGAGTAGAAGCAGAGGAGGGGGAGATGGATGGAGGGAAGGACAAGAAGGAGGGGAAGAAGAAGAAGAAGGAGAAGGAGGAGGAAGAGGAGGAGAGGAAGAAGAAGGAGGAGGGAGAGAAGGAGAAGAAGAATATAGGTGAAGTGTGAGAAAAGGAGGGGGAGAGAGAGAGAGAGGGAGAGAGAGAGAGAGAGATAGAGACACAGAGAGAGAGAGACACAGAGAGAGAGAGAGAGACACAGAGAGAGAGAGAGAGAGAGAGAGAGAGAGAGAGAGAGAGACACAGAGAGAGAGAGAGAGAGAGAGAGAGAGACACAGAGAGAGAGAGAGAGAGAGAGAGAGAGAGAGAGAGAGAACAGAGAGAGAGAGAGAGAGAGAGAGGATGACATCAGAGGTTCAGGAGTCAGCAGGAAGTAAATGAAAGACGCGCAGCAGGAATATTGATCATGAACAGCTGATCATTTAGAAGCTTCATGAGACATAAAACCCAGAGAAGCGACAGAGAGAGAAGAGTTCAACCCAGAAGGCTTTCAGGACTTCAGATCAATGTGAATCTGATCTCACGTCTCCGCTCGACCTTCATCGTTTTGAGTTCTTTGCTCCTGGAGCTCTCAGGGCCTCCTCACCTCCTTCAGGGCGACCACGCCCACCAGCTTGCCGATGCTGGTCACGTAGGCGTGGCTGAGGCCCAGCAGCGAGAACAAGGTGTGTGTCTGTGGAGAGAGAGAAGGTCACCACAGCGCCTCGCACCGGGCGGCCATCTTTATTTTAGTTTGACTCGCTGACAGCTCACGTCTCCGTGCTCGTCACAGAGACGCAGACTGAAATGTCTTTTATTGATTTTATTTTAGCTGAGAGGAAATAGAAAACACCTTTTGGTTAACGGCTTCAACAGAAATGTTTATATTGATGTGCAACGTCCCTTTTTTCAATAAACATTATGAAAAGACAACCAGCTGCAGCTGAAAAAAATCTATTTTTTTAAATAAAAAAAATAAATATATTTTTTATTAAAAAAATAATAATTTTATATATATATTATTTTAATTATAAAAAATAATAATATATATATATATATAAATAAAAAATAAAAAATATATTATTATATAAATACTATAATTAATAAAATCATGAATAATTATTAATAATTATTCAAAATATGAAAATAATAAGAATTGTAATAAATATTTTAATTAACACATAAATATAATTATTAATAAGTATGAAATATTATTAATCATAATAATACAAATACATATTTTTTAATGTATTAATCCGGCTCAGTCTGTGGATGAGCTCTGCGCGTCGGCTCAGTAGAATATTCTGGATGCTACCGTGAAAAATGAATTGCAGTTATACTGAAAACACAGAAACCAATCAGCTTAACCTCCAGCACATCCTACAATTAAATAAGATATGAAAAAATACTATTAAAGTTTCACACGAGCCCAACAGATGTCGTGTGTCAACACAAAATATAACATGGAGCTGAAACGGCGTCCGCGACGCGTCACCGGCAGAGGAGTGGGGCTGTGCAGCTCCTTTTGTTTGCGGCAGCGGCAGCAACAACGGTTAAATATGAATAAATAAACACGTGGGAGGGATCGGGTGTTTGTGTAACCGACGACGAGCGCTGGGAATAAACACGGACACAAACTCGTATTTCTAAATCCATCTCTCAGGCGGGAGGCGAGGCGCTGACCTCCGTGACCTCCGTGACCTCTGACCTTGTGCAGCGACGTCCTCTCGACCAGCTGGAAAGGCGACGGGTCGACTCGGATCTCGTCGATCTCCATGGGCGTGTCCGTCTCGGCCTCCTCCCACGCCTTCACCTGCGGACAACAAAGAACGAGGTCAGGGAGGCGGGAACAGCAGGACGTGTTCAAGAAGAGCAGCACGCTCACGCTGACTGGGTTCAGTTGGCATCATTGTAAACCCTGCACACCTCCTCTGGGGTCATGGTGTCCAGCAGGGCCGGAGGACAGCAGGGCTCCTGCAGGGAAACACAAGGAAGAGTGATGTCATCATGATGTCATCAGAACGCCTCGTCTGAACCATCCCATGACTCAGCATTTACTTCCAGTCGTCTGGAGAAAAGAAACCACCGAGCGATTCATCTGCAGACATAGAAACTCTCTGAAAACACACGATACTGCATCTGGAAACACGTGTAGTGTATTAGTACCTGAAACACCCGAATGCGGCCGGACAGCTTCTTGTTTTATTGTGATTTTTATCAGAATCAGCTTTAATGGCCATGTGCATTTACACATTCATGCAATTTGACGCCGGATTCTGCGCTTCGTACATTTTTACAATGCAAGAGCTAAATATAAAGATAAATATGAAAGAAAGACCAAAATATAAGACATTAAGGCACATAAAAAGAGTATGACAGTAAACAGAGGTCCAGAGAGTGCAGGTGGACGTGACTGACTAATTGTTCAGTTGTTCAAAAGACTGAGACATTTATTGTGTTTTCTTTTGTTAACAGACCTCACTGAGGCCTCTAGAGGAGCTTCTCAAAAGGTCCCGACCTGTACACATCAGTGCATTTCTGTTTTTGTGGAGCATCACACCGAGACGCCGACGCCGCCACGACCGAAGGCCGAAGGTCGCCGCGTGCGTTACCGGGTAAAGTACACAAAACGCCTGATTCACAGCCAGAAGCTCATGCGCGGTTCGGCTCGGCTGGATGTTTACAGACGAGGATTGAATCCAAACACACACACAATAGAGCATCAGGCTGGTAATACACGAGGCGGCGGCGGCACAACAGGAACCCAAATTCTAATCTCGCCGAGCTTACAAGCGCCTTCGCTTATTGCTGCGACGCCGGGCGTTCATCCCCCGCTCCTGTAAACAGAGGACTCGCTTCAGCTTCTCTCCGGCGAGCCGCGCCGCGATAACGCCAACCCTCCCGTGTGCGACGCACACATCTCCATATGGAGGCTGGAAGGAGCTCGACGCGCAAACTTCACGGGGGGAGTTCGGCCCCCGAAGGACGAGGAGGCGCCGGCGTCAGATAAAGAGAGAAGCTGCAGAAAACCCCGCGAGGATAAATATAACGGATAAATATTCATGTCCCAGTCGGGGCCACGAGGACGGCGGCCATTTGCATTTCAATGGTTCTCAACATCTCCTGGAAACGGAGTTCAGACGACTCCTGAGTGGTTTCACAGAGACGTAAGACACACAAAGACGTGAGCCAGCGCGACAAAGAGAGACACAAACAAACAAAAGGGCTGGACGGGTTGTTTGTGTTGTTTTTGTGTAAGCGTCTGTTTGTCCGGTGGCGACCTCTAGTGGGCGGAGTTATAACGAGCGTGAAGGAGGAGACACACAAACACTTTCACCCAGATCACCGCTGTTTGTGTTGTTTTCAGCTACACACACGAGACGCCGTGACTTCAGTTAGGACGGAAGTGTGTAACGACAAAGCGCAACGCAATTACTTTAAAACACACACACACAATGTCTGTCCATGAAGAAATGAGGACGCTTTGTTGTAGAAGAAGACGGCCGTAGAGAAGAGTGATGGACACACACACACACACACACACACACCTGTGACTGTCCCTCGGTCTGTCTGCTCTTGGAGGTGAAGAGACTCCTGAGTGTTTTCTGCACCGATTGGAGAGGACCTTTACCTGGAAGAGAGAGAGAGAGAGAGAGAGAGAGAGAGAGAGAGAGAAAGAGAGAGAGAGAGAAAGAGAGAGAGAGAGAGAGAGAGAGAGAAAGAGAGAGAGAGAGGGTCAATAAATGATGGAGTTGCTTTTCTGAGTCTTCAACTACAACCCATGTGACTCTTTATTGTTGTTGCCTGGATACCATGTCACATGGAGGCTGTGTGTGTGTGTGTGTGTGTGTGTGTGTGTGTGTGTGTGTGTGTGTGTGAGCGTCTCAGACCATCTGGGCCTGAGCGCTGAGTCATATCAGTGGACATGTTCCTCTGAGGCGGCGACAGCACAGAGAACATCTCACGGCTTCAAACCCGCCAGAGAAAACTTGTCTGAAAGAATGAAGACGACGACCGCGAGGCGTTCAATGACTCCATGAGGCGTTCAATGACTCCATGAGGCGTTCACTGACTCCATGAGGCGTTCAATGACTCCATGAGGCGTTCAATGACTCCATGAGGCGTTCACTGACTCCATGAGGCGTTCAATGACTCCATGAGGCGTTCAATGACTCCATGAGGCGTTCAATGACTCCATGAGGCGTTCAATGACTCCGCGAGGCGTTCAAAGACTGATTCTACTTCCTGTTTCCTGAAGTCTGAACGACGTGTTGATGCAACGACCTCATGTTGAAATGAGCCGAACAACTGAACGAGACACTGTAGAGGAGTGTGTGTGTGGTGTGTAGAAGGGTGTGTAGATGAGTGTGTATGTGGTGTGTAGAAGGGTGTGTAGATGAGTGTGTATGTGGTGTGTAGACGAGTGTGTAGATGAGTGTGTATGTGGTGTGTAGAAGGGTGTGTAGATGAGTGTGTATGTGGTGTGTAGACGAGTGTGTAGATGAGTGTGTATGTGGTGTGTAGAAGGGTGTGTAGATGAGTGTGTATGTGGTGTGTAGACGAGTGTGTAGATGAGTGTGTATGTGGTGTGTAGAAGGGCGTGTAGATGAGTGTGTATGTGGTGTGTAGAGGAGTGTGTAGATGAGTGTGTATGTGGTGTGTAGAGGAGTGTGTAGATGAGTGTGTGTGTGGTGTGTAGATGAGTGTGTGTGGTGTGTAGATGAGTGTGTGTGTGGTGTGTAGATGAGTGTGTAGATGAGTGTGTATGTGGTGTGTAGATGAGTGTGTATGTGGTGTGTAGATGAGTGTGTATGTGGTGTGTAGATGAGTGTGTGTGTGGAGTGTAGATGAGTGTGTAGATGAGTGTGTATGTGGTGTGTAGATGAGTGTGTAGATGAGTGTGTATGTGGTGTGTAGATGAGTGTGTATGTGGTGTGTAGATGAGTGTGTGTGTGGTGTGTAGATGAGTGTGTAGATGAGTGTGTATGTGGTGTGTAGATGAGTGTGTATGTGGTGTGTAGATGAGTGTGTGTGTGGTGTGTAGATGAGTGTGTATGTGGTGTGTAGATGAGTGTGTAGATGAGTGTGTATGTGGTGTGTAGATGAGTGTGTATGTGGTGTGTAGATGAGTGTGTATGTGGTGTGTAGATGAGTGTGTGTGTGGTGTGCGGCTCACCCGGTGCAGCAGCCGTGTGGTTGGATGACGGCTCCTGAGGCTTCGGCGGCGGCAGCGGGCCGTTCCTCTCCTCTGGCACCGGGCTGCCCTGCAGACCACACACGTTATTAACAACAACAACAACAACAACAACAACAACAACAACATGATGTCTTCTGTATTTCAAGGCGAGGTTTTGAACGGAACAGAAGAAGGTAAACGAGCAGCGAACACATAGATGACGACAACAAAACAAATCCATCTTCTCACGACACTTCACGAAGGAACGGAAGACGCTGCAGTCGGAGCCCCACCTTCTTCTTCTTCTTCTCCTCCGCGTCCTCCTCCTCCTCTTCCTCCTCGTCCACGAAGGCGAAGGACTCCCAGCTGTGTTTCTGAGACTGGTTCTGCTCCTGGAGGCTCTGACCCTGAACCCAAAGGAACCAAAGGAACAGAACTGTTGTCATAGAAGTTATCGTCTTCTTCTCTCGCATCAGAATATCTGAAGAGACGACGTGAACTTCTGTCAACAACCGTTTAAGTTTGTTTCCTGTAAAGTGATTTTAAAGTTTCACTTCACGACTGTTTACATTTGTACTTTTAGTCCTTAAAGTCTGTGTTTCTGTCCTTTAAGGCGTTTAAGGATGAGGTCATATGTGAGCCACATGTATGAAATATTTTACAGTTTTTCATCAAGTTGGAGTTTCCTTCCATGAAGTCTTTCTTTATCTGGACATAATAAACAACCTGTTGTGTTAATTTGTTATTGAATTATTTGTTATTATTGTTTGTAGCAATGCATAGTGTATAAAGACACAATGAGCAATACTATTATCATATATTTATCATAGCAATACTATAGTTTGTGCCTAATTTTTCAATTGTAATTCTGTGTTGGAGGACGAGCAAAACAAGCTTTTCATTGTACAGAATAACTGTTATCTGAGCTTATGACAGTAAAAACATGAGGATATTTAAGGATTACTTTTATATCTGCGTGCTTGTTTTAACGCAACGTGTCAAACTCAATAATCCAGCGGCTGTAATCTGCAGGCGAGCGTTCAACCTGCATCAGGAGCCGCCTCTCTGCCGACAGCCACCAATCACACAGCGCCAGCAGCTCCAGCCGGTCGATGCTGCCCAAGAGGATCATGGAGTCTGAGGAAGAGGAGGATGAAGAGGAAGACAGCGGCTCAACGACCAGGACTTCATCCAAACACGAGGCGGACGAAACCTTCGACTCTTGTACCTTTGGAGTCCACCAGCGGGATGGAGTTGAGCGCGTTGGAGTCCAGCAGCAGTTTCACTTCTCTGAACGTTGACTGAGACGACACGAACTTGACTTTCCTCACCATGATGTCTTCCACCACGATGTTGTACTGACTGCAGGACGCACGCACACACACACATACACACACACACACACACACACACATCACATAGTGAACAAATGCACCCTGAGTGAGCGCCGCACAAGTTTGATGGACGTTTAGGACGTTAAAGCCGAGCTGTGTGGGATCCAGTGCCATCTAGTGGTGAGGTTGCAGACTGCAACCGACAGAATACCCGAGCTTTAAAAGCTTTAAAGCTTTAAGCTTGAGGTGCTAAACAGCTCATATGACCTTGATATGAATATTAGACCCTATGGTCATGATCTCTAATGAATATGCAACTCCTTGCCATTGATTTTGTTTTGTTTCTTTTTGCATAAATATGATCAAAAGTCCAAAAATGACTACGAGTTTTTTTTATTTTTTTAATTGTATTGTTGGGTGCTTCCCATCATGGCACAGAGTAATACTGCACCTCTTTAGAAAGATTAACACCTAAAGCATCTGAATAAAGCAATAATAATCACAATACATACAAGTATTTACATTTTAGGAAGCATATATAGTCCAAAAAACATTCAGAAATTGAAAAATTAGCTCTTTTGACTCTGAATCTTGGTCACAACAGAAGAAACTTGGTATGTAACTGATCGTCTCCTTCCGCATGTGTCACCTGACGTGCTTTCAGACAAGTATGAGGACCAATGAGATCGCAGGACCTCAAAACGCCCCCTCACACACCCAAGAAAAAAGACCTGCTTGCGTGTAAGGTGAGCCGCGCCTCTGTCCTGAAGATCCTACAAAACTGGAAAAGTTCCCTGATCTGGAACTCCTCTCCTTTACGTCTCGACTCGTCGTTTAACAGCATCTCTTCTACGTTCAGCGGCTCTGTATCGCATGCGTCTGATTGGTTTAAAACCTGCGGCGTGGGCCGCTTGAAGCGAAACCAACCTCATGTGGCCGAAGCCGAGCTCCGGCAGGTACGGCAGCTTCTTGACCTGGATGATGGAGTCGTACAGCGAGGGCTGCAGGCCCTGAGCCACCATGTTGGCCAGGATCACCGCCACCATCATGGGCAGGATGTGGGAGATCTGACCCGTCAGCTCGAAGCAGATCACCGCCGTGGACACCGTGTGAGTCACGGCGCCGGTCAGCGCCGCCGCGCCTGAGAGAGACGAGGGGGGGGGGGGGTTAAAGGAGAAGAAAGAAGGGGGGAGGAGGTGTAGTAGCAGGAAAAGACGAGAGGAAGTGAACGGAGGGTCAGACATGAAGAAGAAGATCAAAAAAGAGATTAACAAAGATGTGAAGGATGACAGGAAGCAAAGAGAGGACAGAGGAGAGGAGAGAGGAGAGGACAGAGGACAGAGGAGAGGACAAAAGAGAGGAGACAGTGGAGAGGACAGAGGAGAGAGGAGAGGAGAGGACAGAGGAGAGGACAAAAGAGAGGAGACAGTGGAGAGGACAGATGAGAGGTAAAATAGGAGGTCAGAGGAGAGGACAGAGAGGAGAGGAGAGAGGACATAGGAGAGGACAGAGGAGAGAGGACAGAGGAGAGAGGACAGAGGACAGAGGAGAGAGGACAGAGGAGAGGACAGAGGAGAGAGGAGAGGACAGAGGAGAGAGGACAGAGGACAGAGGAGAGAGGACAGAGGAGAGAGGACAGAGGAGAGAGGAGAGGACAGAGGACATAGGAGAGAGGACAGAGGAGAGAGGACAGAGGAGAGGAGGGCAGCAGACCGATGACGGCGTAGCCTCCGGGGATGATGCGGTACAGGATGCCGTCGAACACGATGCCGTGAGGAAACAGCGTGGCCATGATCTCCCCCACCAGCCGGCCGAAAGCAGCTCCTGAGGGAAGGAGGCAAGGAAACAACCACCTGACACCCAAATACTGACTTCATGAGTAAACTAACTAAAGATCTAGCTAGAGAGTAATATACGGACTTATTAACTAAAGATCTGTCTCGAGAGACGACATGGAGACCAAGAGGATATTCCAAGATAATAAAAATACTGTTTTATACTTTCTTTGTCACTTCTGATGCTGCGATCACCTGATAGATTTACCTTTGAACAATGAACAATGGAGTTCTGACTTAACCAAATTTCCATGACTTTAAACCAAATTTCCATGACTAAACATGTAGTGAAATCTTGGCGTAAACATGAAAAAGTGATAAAATGTAATATTTAAACTTTTTTTTTTTTCAAAAACCTGGAAAGTCATGGAATTTTAAAATGGTTATTTCTTTTAGTAATTACTTTTCCAGACCTGGAAATAACCATTTTAAAAATTCCATGACTTTTCCAGGTTTTTCCATGATTGTATAAACCCTGACACACACACACACACGCACAAGCCGCCACACACACACACACACAGCTGTGTTTATTCCCTTGAAGCCCGTAATGATGAATATCTTAAAGTGAGTAAAGGTCACCACAGTGACCCTCACAACAGATGAACCGCGAATAAACACACAATCCTACAACGCAGGTCTGAATAAATGAGATGAACCCGACGCCTCCTGCGAGGTCGATGCCTGTTTTCAAGATTCCTCAGGAGTGAAGCAGTCGAGCGCCAGCGAGGTTAAAAACACTCATTATAAATGATGCTCATGATGATGATGATGATGAATGAAGGTTGTTCATGCTCACCCAGGATGAAGACGGGCATGAACGCCCCGGAGGGGATGGGCATGGTGGTGGCCACGGCCGACATCCAGAACTGGAAGACAAGAACATCGCTGTTAACGTTTAACCTGTTGAACTGTGAAAAAATATCCTCCTCTTTGGTCACAACTTGAGTTACATACAGGGAGAATCTGGAAGGTCTGTGTGTGTGTGTGTGTGTGTGTGTGTGTGTGTGTGTGTGTGTGTGTCTTTAATAAACAGCCGCTCCAGTGAATATCCCCCCAAAAAAGTCTGTCTTCGTCTGAATGTCACTTCCAAACAGCTTCTCTAATAAAACTGTTCTGGCTGCAGAGAGCTCATCAGAGATAACGATTACCTTTACTCACGCGCTTCTGGTGTGTGTGTGTGTGTGTGTGTGTGTGTGTGTGTGTGTGTGTGTGTGTGTGTGCGCAGCATGCCCGGCGCCACACACTGGGGGTTCGGGTGTAGAGGAACACTCCACCACCGGTCCAGCGGTCCAGATTACCGCTGGGCGCGTCGCTTGTCGGCGTAGTTTGAGAACTTAATTACTGCGCTACAAGATAAAAGGACATTAGCGCGTCTCTCACAGGACGGACCTCCTCTTCCTCCTCCTCATCCTCCTCTCTTTTTAATCTCGACAGTCAAACACAATCATGCAGAAACACACACACACACTACACACTTTCATCAGTGTCACAATCCGGAGATAGCCGGGGAGAAGAGAACAACGCGCAGACGGAGGGAAAGACGAGTGTGTTACGTAAGTGTGTGTTAACGGAGAGATGAGAGGAAGGACGGTCTGAGACTGAAGAGAAGCTGATGTGAGATTTGTCCGTTTAAAACGGTGGAACCAGTTTTGTCTCCAGACCTCTTTTTCCATGTTTGAGTCGTTGTAGGAACCCCAAATTAATTCCAATACTTGTGTTTATTGTGTGTATTTGTTCAGCAAAGTCTTGGGAAAAAAATGTATATCTGCAAAAAAATCACTTTTAAAAGATATTTTGATGGTAACTATAAACATCCAGCGTGATATGAGCCAGATTCCCCAAAAAAGCCTCCTGGAGCGTCAATAAGACACCTTTATGGAAAGATTAGGACCTAAAGAATCAGAATCTGAGACAAAAATCACAAGTGTGTGTGTGTGTGTGTGAGAGATTAAGCGAGTGTGTGTGTGTGCAGCTGCTTTGAACATAAGAATGCTAGAGCTGCTGGCAGCTCGCCAGCACTGTTGACCTTGGACAGGAAGAAGACACACACACACACACACACACGCACACACACACACTTCCCCGTCACCAACACACAACATGAGTGGTCCGCAACAAGCGTCCCTAATGAAGAAGAGGAGGATGACGAAAATGCTGACGTCAGGTGGAGCCGCACACACACACTTGTCAACAATGACACACACACACACACACACACACACACACACACACACACACACCTTCATGAAGAGGAAGAGCAGCAGCACCAGGAACACGCTGACGTCCGGGTGCAGCCAGGCGGCAGAGAGACCCAGACCTGCCGGGGGAGGAGAGCCGGACAGCTTCGTCCACGTGAAGTTATCAAACAGAGAGTTGATGCACTCCCTCGGCATCAGCTGGGGGGGGGGGGGGGGAGAGGAGGAGGAGGAGGAGAGGAGGAAGAAGGCATGAGGGCAGAGTACAGAGGGAAGCTTGTGCGTGGTGAACAAGGGAAGAGGAGGGAGTGGAAGATATTGAAAAGAGACATTAAAAAAAGGGAGAAGGATGGGGGAAAAGGAAGAGTGTGACAACTGAGAGGGAAGGAAAGAGAGAGAGGGCGAAGAAAAGAGAGAGAGAGAGAGAGAGAGAGAGAGAGGGGGGGGGGGGGTAAAAGAAAGGGGGAGGAGAAAACAAGAATGGTGAGAGAAATGTAGTAACAAATAGGTGAAATGGGAGGAAGAGTGGAGGTGAAGAAGGAAGTAAAAGAGGAGGAAGAAGATGAGGATGTGTAAAGGAAACTGGAGAGAAAGAAGGACGGGAAAAAGGAAGAAGGAAAATTGAGCGTGAAGGAATGAGAGAGGAGAGAAAGAGATTGAGAGGAAGAAAGAGAAGAGAAGAAGGCAGGAAGTGCAGGATGATGTGTGTGTGTATATATATATATATATATATATACACACGCACACACACACACACACACACACACACACACGGGGGTCTGTGTGTCAAAGTGATTTATTTTGGCTGTTAGAGGAAAAGCTGTGAGGCGTTTACACAATGCAGCGTGTAAACTGTTAACATGTTGTTAACGTGTTGAGGTGTCGCTGACTGACATGTACACGCAGAGGGACACGCGTGCTCGTAAACACGCGTGTGTGTGTGTGTGTGTGTGTGTTATGCTGTTTTACACACACACACCTGGTTCACACTCCGTGGTCTATTCTGAGCGTCTGTGTAACACTCGGCTTAAAGCCGCTGTTGTGAGCGTGGAGGAGGAGGAGGAAGAAGAGGAAGGAGGAGAAGAAGAAGTGATGAAGGAGGGATGAAGGAGGAGAAGAAGAAGAAGATGAAGGAGACGTGAGCTCTGACCTCGCCCGCCATGAACTGTCCGAAGCCGGGAGGGAAGGTCAGCGTGGAGATGAAGAGCGTCACCACGGCCGGGAAGATCAACCGACTGGAGGACAAAGACACGGGATGAGACTAACACCTGGAACCGAAGAGGAGGAGGAGGAGAAGGAGAAGGAGGAGGAGAAGAAGGAGGAGCAGACTCACTGCTTGGTGAGGAAGCGCGTCATGGCGTTGGGTCTCCTCATGAACAGAACCACCTGTCTGTTCAGGTAGACGAAGAACGCGCCCAAGAACCCACAGCAGATCCTGGAGGAGGACTCACAGTTTACCCTCCATCCATCCATCCACCCATCCGTCCATCCATCCACCCATCCATCCACCCGTCCATCCATCCATCCACCCATCCGTCCATCCATCCATCCATCCACCCACCCACCCACCCACCCATCCACCCACCCACCCATCCATCCATCCATCTGTAATCTCTCTCTCTCTCTGTGAGGTAAAGGCAGACCTGATAATTGGATTGTCTGTGTTTTTAAATGTTACATTTGCATAAAGTCATTAACATTTTATATCCTGTACATTGACTCACACTTACACTCGCACTCGCACACACACACACACACACACACACACACACACACACACACACACACACACACACTCTCTCTCACACACTCACACACTTTTCCGGGCTCACCCGATGATGGCGAATGCCGGCAGCTCCTGGAGGTCAAAAGGGAAATCCATCCTGAAGTTTGTCCTGAAGAGAGCGGTGATGGTGACTAGAGAGCAGGAGACACATGTTACCTTATTTAAAGGGACAGGAACATAAAAGGTTCCACACCGTCTCTATGCGTTTGTATTGATCGTCTGTGTGTTTGTATTGATCGTCTGTGTGTTTGTATTGATCGTCTGTGTGTTTGTATTGATCGTCCGTGTGTTTGTATTGATCGTCCGTGTGTTTGTATTGATCGTCCGTGTGTTTGTATTGATCGTCCGTGTGTTTGTATTGATCGTCCGTGTGTTTGTATTGATCGTCCGTGTGTTTGTATCGATCGTCCGTGTGTTTGTATCGATCGTCCGTGTGTTTGTATCGATCGTCCGTGTGTTTGTATCGATCGTCCGTGTGTTTGTATCGATCGTCCGTGTGTTTGTATCGATCGTCCGTGTGTTTGTATCGATCGTCCGTGTGTTTGTATCGATCGTCCGTGTGTTTGTATCGATCGTCCGTGTGTTTGTATTGATCGTCCGTGTGTTTGTATTGATCGTCTGTGTGTTTGTACTGCAGGGTCTTGAGGCTCTTCACAGCATTAAGACGTGTCATGGAGTGTGTCGTGCGTAGTTTTTGTGGTTTGCCAGGATGTTTACCGGATTAGCAACGATTCCTGAGGAGGAGACGTCAGCTCAGTGGACGTACTCACCATACCCAAGATGCATTGCGGCTCTTCAGGCCGCAGACATTTAAAATAATGAACCGGTTGGATGGAATGACATTAACGTAGCGCTCAGAGGAAGAGCACGGGGATGAAACATCCTGATGAAAAGCCAGTCAGCCACTTAAAAGATGTGTGTGTGTGAGTGTGTGTGTGTGTGTGTGAGTGTGTGTGTGTGAGTGTGTTTGGTGTTAATTGTTGAAGTAAGACTGCCCTCTAGTGCACGTTTGATAAAGACTGAATTCATACACATTATGATCAATGACTTTCCATGACTTCCTCTCCCTCCTTCACTTCCTTCCTCTCTTTCCCTCCTTCACTTCCTCTCTCACCCTCCTTTCTTTCTCACCCTCCTTCACTTCCTCTCCCTCCTTCACTTCCTCTCTCTCCCTCCTTCACTTCCTCTCTCCCTCCTTATCTTCCTCTCTCTCTCTCTGTCTCTCTCTCTCAACCTCCTTTACTTCCTTCCTCTCTTTCCCTCCTTCACTTCCTCTCTCTCTACCTCCTTCACGTTCTTCTTCTACGACACTTTTAGGAGCAGACTTTAAACTCCATGACTCGTCATGAGTCCTTCACATGAGTCCTTCACATGAGTCCTTCCCTCCTCCCCTCGGTACCTGAGTCCTTGTTGAACACGGACAGCACTCTGAAGATGAAGGCGCTGAACGTAGCAGCAAAGTATCCTCTCCAGTAGTTCCTCACGGCGAAGTACGTGGACGTCACCTCGATACTGAAGAGCACGCCTGGTGGAGGAGACGGGGAAGGAAACACCATCACAGCCACAGAGGGAGGAAGTCACATGCAAACTTGTGTTTCCTGTAAAAAGAGAGTCGGCGTACCTCCAAGCGGCGTCCCGAAGCAGCAGCCGACCCCGACGGCGCAGCCCACCGTGAGGATGTCCGTGTAACAGTACGGGTTCTACTGATCCACAGAGACAACATACAGGCGAGAGGGATCTCATGTGCGTTCATTATTTTTTAATAACAACCACGTGAGGATCTTTCCTTCACTTCCGGCTCACCTGATAAGCTCCCGAGAAGAAGGACATGAAGCGGCTGAGAACCGCGGCGCAGATGCTCGCGATGTGCACGAACGGGCCCTGAGCGGCGGAGACGAGCACAAAGGAGGGGAAATGAAACCAGATAGCAGAGCGGAGGGTACGAGGCCGAGCGCCATGAGTTAAGTGGCAGAACAAACGGGGAGAGGGAGAGGGTGACGGTTCGTTAATCTGAGTGGAATTAAGGATCGCCCACCTCTTTGCCCACCGGCATCCCGCTGCCGAGGGCGGCGGTCAGGCCGATGACTTTAGCCACGAAGGCCTTGAGGGTTAAATATTCCTTCAGCACCACACCTCTCAGGATGGTCTTCAGCTCGGGGATGCCAGAACCTGAGAGAGAGGGAGAGAGGAGGAGGAGGGGTTTAGCCTTTTAAAAACTGAAAGATTGTTATTTAAAACTGTAAATCGTGAGCAAATATATTGAACAACAGAAACAAAACTGCTGTATTCGGATGTATTGAACACCATAAGTAGTATAAAAGTGAAATATATCGTTTGGTACATGAGAAAATTCAACATTCGAATGGCCCCAATGGACCCATTGGGACTTCGTCTGAATGTACTTTCTCTCTAACTTTGTTCTTCTTCATTTTATCAAATTCAACCTTCACATGTTGAATGTTCACATGTTGTGTTATGGTTTGTTAGAGTTGGACTTTACAGCTGCATCATTTCAATAATCATCCTGAAAGTCATTTTTTTAGAGTTGGACCTGAAACCTTTTCATTTCTTTCTGTGTGTCATCTTCATTTCCTCTTAACCAGAAACACGTAGACTGATATTTACACATCTAAACAGCATCTCACATGTGTTCCTTTATTATAACACAACATTATTAAACAGCTCTAGTGGCTGCAGAGACACACACTTTGTAGTTTGGGTGTGTTTTATAAAGGTTAAGAGGGGCAAAAAGGTTTGAATCAAAGATCAAAAGTGGTCCCGCACTAGTGTCCAAGCAGCCGCGTAAAAAGCCGGACACTAAATTTAAAGCTCTTCCATAACCTTAAAAACTTGAGTTTGGTGAAGCTTCACCTTCCTTGTTTGTTGGTGTTTTTCTGTTCAAACCATTTTCATCTTGCTTTGCAGAGAAACATCTTGTAAGTAATTGTCTCAGGTGAGATGATGTGAAAAGTGTCCTTGAAAAGGTGAGCGAGGTAATCGCTCACCCAGAAGGGACTCCACGGGGTTTACAATCAAATGTCACAGGATCTGATCCCACTGATTAGCCGAGGTGACTTTCCCAGAGTGCAATGTTGCAGACAGA
The DNA here is from genome assembly GCF_023055335.1 of Clinocottus analis. Lineage (NCBI taxonomy): Eukaryota > Metazoa > Chordata > Actinopteri > Perciformes > Cottidae > Clinocottus > Clinocottus analis. The sequence goes on from NW_027175865.1 coordinate 817,678, forward strand.
ATGTTAAATGCATATCGGTGATTATTCTATCTAAAAGCAGGGGAGCGCAGAGTGAGTAAAGCCTCGAGGAAAGGAGGAGGAAGAGGAGGAGGAGGGGTACAGACCGATAGCTTGAGGTGCAACCAGGTGACAGAAGAGGGAGGAGAACAGGATGAAGATCAGGGGATATGAAACCCAGACCAGGTACTGCAGGGGGATGTTCCCCCTCAGCTCCCCGTGGATCCATTTATAGGCTGAAGGAGGGAGGGAGAGACCGGAGAGGTGGAAGGAAGAAGAGAAAGGGAGGAACTAAACAACGATGAGAAAATGTCTGCTCTATGTTGCACCGGCCTTTCCTTTTCCCCCTTCAACATATTCTGCAATGCATCGTGGGCCGTGTGGCCCTCACCTTGCAGGCTCTTGGCGCTGGCGTAGTCCATCGTCCAGCTGACCAGCGCCATCGTGAAGCCCAGCAGGACGAGGAAGATCCAGTCTTCCCCCAGACGGGTCACCAGGAACCGCTGTACCCGCGCTATGCAGTCTGACGACAAGGGAACGGGTGAGGAATACGACCACGGACAAAAAATTATATCACGACATTTTGTACGATTCTGGCAGCTGTTTGTACGTTGGGACATAGAGGGCGTTAGGAAGCTAAACATGGAGGGACTTAGGACCCAGGGGAGATGAAAAAGAGACAGACCGGAAGGGGTTGTATCTTTCAGAGTTTCTTCTTGTCATCATGGTGGGGCGAGTTGTACCCAGCATGCAGTTAGGCGGTGCAATTTTATAAATGTACAACTATTAGTGTTACAAATAGGTTGTGTGTCACAAACAGTTGTGTCGTGGTGTTTTATCCTGTTAGTGTTAGCTGTGGGTTAATTAATTGAAAAATAGCGTTACGGCTATATGACGGTATATTAAATATTCATACCGTATGGAAATGTAAAACAGCTCTACCATGGGCTCACTTTTATCCGTGCTGTATGCCACCTCGGCATGGCTCACCTCTACATTTGGAGTAGGAGCGTCTCTTCTTCATCGAGGCCGCGAGGTCGGGTTCGGCCGTCTGCTCGTCTTGCTCGTCGTCGCCCTCGGCCTCCATGTTGGACTGCCGGCGGCTCCTCGCCCTGCCGTGGTAGCCGTGCTGGTGTCGGCCGTGGTATCCGTTTTGACCGCCGCTGGCGCCGCGCCGGCCGTGGCGTGGCCTGCCGTGGCCGCGGGGATGGCTGCCATGCTTTTTGATCTGCCGCTCGGTCAGCAGGCGCGTGGCCTCCCGTCGGCCGGAGCCGCCTTGGTTCTCCTGGTACTCCCCATAGAGCTGTCAATCAAATCACAGGGCGCGACAGGTTACAGGGGTCACACACATGTTGACCAATGGATTTCCATGACTTTAAACCAACTTGCCAATGCTTTTAAGCAAATTTTCATGACTTTAAAACAAATTTCCATAACTTTTCACCAAAATTTAATTACTTTTCTATGATTTTTAACCAAATTTCTATGACTTTAAACCGCATTTCCAATACTTTTCCATGACTTAACCAAATTTTTCCAAAATTTAAACCAAAGTTCCATGACTTTTCACCAAAAATTAATTACTTTTCCATGACTTTTACCCACATTTTCATGACTTTAAACCTAATTTTCATGTTTTTAACCAAATTTCCATAAACAAACATCTAGTTACATCTGGTTGTAAACATGAAAAAGTGATAAAATATAGCACATTTACATGACTTTTCCTACACATTTTCCAGGCCTGCAAATACCCATTTTAAAACTCCATGACTTTTCCAGGTTTTCCATGACCATAAGAACACTGTATTAGAAAAGAAATCTGACAAATAATCATCATAAATGTTCATTAGTGAGACGTAAACATGTACAGGTAGTTTCTGAGCGAGAGAGAGAACAGCGTGGTAGTACTCTCCTTCTGGCAGCGTCGGGGACGAGTTGCTTTTTAAAAATAGCCGGCACCACGTGTCGACCCAAACGGCTCTAATGGGAAACACGGGCTCTGATTTATCACTTCTGGACAGACCCGGGGCATCTGGGGAAGAGATCAATTGCATCTCTTTCCGCGGGAGATGCCCGCATGCACACACATCCTGTTTCAGACATTACAATCACCCGGTTCTCGAGCTCGACATACACTGTTCTTTTTACCATAAGCAGGTATGAAAGTGCAGCTTCACACCTCCGACCTGCCCAGCGCTCCCACTGGCAGCGGCTGTGCAGGATTTGCTGGTAATCTCACGGGTGTGTTGCGACGCGTAAAGTCCTCTTGACAACTCCGGTCACATGGACCAGGACAGTGTGGGGACACCGGAGGGCAACAAACACACACGTGGAAGTTTAAAAGGAGAGATTTTTAAATTTCAAGCCGATGAATTTCATGCAAATGAATCTGAAAATACAGATTATAACTGTGTGCCTGCTATACTTTTATCAGAAAGTACTAATCACAAAGTATTTATACATAGCAGGGGATAATATTTCAGTAATCAGATACATATATGTATATATACACATATATATGTATGTATATATATACATATCAGACAATAGAGCTCCAGGAAAACAGCTGACAACCTGATAAGTTGCATCTGGTGCCGACACGTTGACGTAAGTGCCGTCACCTTTCAACAGCTTCTGATTTAGCAGGTTCATGGACAGACAGACAGATTGATGGACGAACACACACACACACACACACACACACACACAGTGAAACTCGAGCAGCGTAATACACAATCTGCAGTAACTGAATGCCGACACGCAACGCAGACCTCAGACAATAGAGGCCACAGATGTTTTGATCGGGCCGGGCTGTCGAGTCTATTTTCATATCTTCAAGCGGAAGATTTGTCTGTGCACTTTATTTTAAATTTATATCATATTCTATTATAAGTGTCATGCTCCTTTTTCTTTTGGCACTGTGTTTATTGTTACGCGCCGCCTGCCTAGACAAATTCTGATGAAACTGTGTAATCGATCACGTGAGTGTTACACCGATATGAGCATAACAGAAACCGCCCCAGCAGACACGCCCATCCAACGACTGTTTAATCTGAGCATAATCCAGACAATAAAGATGATAAATTGAAGGATTACACAAGAGACACATAGTAAATAAAATAACAATATAAATAAACAGTGAAGACGAATACAAGAGCAATATTAAATATACAGACGGAAGCATATAAAAGTACTTAAATGTATTATAAATTGCAGCAGATGAACGTAAAGTGCTGATTAAAGTGTTTGTGGTGTACTGTGAGATTAGCTTGTTGTGCAGCCTGACAGCAGCGGGAAGGAAGGACTTTCAGACATATTAATCTTATTAAATCATGTAAAATGTTCCTCAGTAATGTCAGCTGACTGTTTATTTACATTATTAAGGCATTATGAAGGAACACAGACTTCTCCTTCAGGGTCTCGTGTTTTAGACGTGCAGGAAGACCTCCAGCATGGCCGCCGCCGCCGCCACAGAGTATGTTGTGAGAAATGCATCCTCTGCACACTCCTTCCTTCCTTCCTTTACCTCGTTCCACCTCACCTTCCTGTTTTCCCTCTTAAACGGTGAAACTCGACCGCGCGCTAATCACTTAGCTCGCTCCTCCTCCCGCCGGCCCCACCAACTCTCTCTGCGCCGGTGAAACACAACTCTTGAGGGCTAAATTTAGTGGCGGTGTGCGATCCAATATTGCTCATTACGCTTCCCACACCTCTCTCCTTCTCTCACCATCAGTGTACCTTTCCATGCCGCATCGTATTCCTGAGTCTCTCCCGTGTCTCTCACTCCCTCCGTCCTTCCTTCCAGCTGTCGTTTCGGTTCCCTCAAGGACTCAAGGAGAGGAAGTGAGACCGCACCGAACCGGCAGTTTCGCCGAGCATTCTGCCGATGTGGTTAGTTTAGGACGTACCACACAGACATGCTAGTGTGTGTCTGTGTGTGTGTGTAGCTAGTGGAGGGTCAGGCTCGGTCTCAAGGAAGGAACCAATGCCTCGCTCCTAAACACTTAAGCAGCCTGAACCCGAGCTGGGTATCGCGTCACATTTTTAGAATCTAGTGACATGTGCCAATTCAATACAAACTTTTTTTTAAAGCATTCAAACTCTCAGCAAGAGTTCTGCCTCCAAGCGAGAGCTTCAACTTAATAAGATGCATTTACTGCACACATATAGATATCGACATGCATATATAGTGACCCAAACGTCAACTGAAGAGACGAATGATTGCGTCTGTGTGTGTGTGGCGATGAGGAGACGTATGAAAGCTTCCTCATGTTCAGCTTGAAGCTTCTGCAGCGTTTGAGGTGTGAGCAGCTGTTTGTTTGCACTTTATTCGTCTGCACTGGTTCAACAGCACACAGCGAGGGATCGAGGGAGAATAAATTGGCAATTTGTATTTTTTCTTGCTGATTTTCTGGACGTTCGGTGCATTGAGATGGAGATCTGGCTGAACTTGTGTTATTATATTTACAAAATGTCAACCATCTTGGATCTCATCTCCTGAGATGTTGGTTTAAAAACTGGCCCATAATCTCCATTTGTCGTTCACATGCAAATAAATAAATGTAAAAAGCTCCTTTGCGAGAGCAGATGTCTAACATTACATTCATGGCACCTGACAATGCAGTTTTTACAGATTGCGCTTCAAATTCTGTGTTTGTGTAGTTGCACTTTTGTAAAATATGTTTTAAAGGGTTCATACACATTTTACTCATGGATTTCCATGACTTTTCCAGGTTTTTCAGGACTTTTCCAGGTGTTCTATGACCATACGAACCCTTTTTAAAAATTCTTTTTTTTTTTTTTTTTTTACAATCGATGCACATTGTCATCAGAAAAAAAAGTTAATTATCATGTAGAGGAATGCTTCAATTATTTGTTAAATCTTAATATCAATGAATATATAGATTTTGTTTTTGGCAGGCAGCGCGTCCCGTCATCGGCTGGTTGCATATTTGTGGTATAAGCCTTCACTTCCAGTCGTTTGAATCTAGATCGTTATCAAGACTCCCTCCTGTGCAGGTGAACAGCGCTCAGGTAAAGTTTCAAACGTTCAAACAAACCGCGGTCGTCCCTTCAACCGACCGACGGCTCGACAGCCGAGCGGCAGCAGGATCTCCAGCTGGAGAGAGAATGAACATGAAGCGCTGGAGTCACAGCTACAGCACATGAAGGTCTTCTGAAACAGAGACGGGTTTAACTCTCATTCTGCACATGGCGGCAGCGCCGCGCGGAGCAGACCGACAACGGGGATGTTGCTGCTGCTGCTGCTCATTTATTGAGTTTTTTTGGGACTTCAAATTTAGACATCAAGAGACTGCTAGCTATGAACACACACACACACCTCCACAGTACACACACACACCTCCACCCGCAGACTTCCACACACACACTTACACCTATACACACTTCCACACACACATCTCCATCAATTTACACCTCCACACACACACACACACACACACACACACACTTACACCTATACACACTTCCACACACACATACACCTCCATCCAGTCACACCTCCACACACACACACACACACACACACCTCCATCCACTCACATGTCCACACACACCTCCACCCCTCTACACCTGTTAGATGACGTTGCGCTTCCTGTTCTGCTCGTAGTAAAACGGCTTCAGCAGCGTTAAACTCTACAGGTCACCTGCTACTCTACTTTACTCTACTCTACTCTACTTTACTCTACTCTACCGGTCTCCACCATCGCCGGTTCTCTCATACCGGCTGATCGACAGGTGGAGGCTCTGCTTCACGCAGCTTTACTTCAGGAAGCGTCGTCACTCACAACTCATTGAAGTTTCAGGACATAAGCAGAGTTTCAGTTTTTCCCCCAATGAGCCGGATGCTGAACGAGGCGCCTCGTCGTCCAGCGGCTTCAGAGTAAAAGATGCAGGAACTGAAGTATTGAATCCATTTGTCTGTGTGCACCTCGGAGAACCTTCAGGGTTCTGCAACAGAACGTCTCCAAACCCTCCGGCCGAGACGCCTTTCTTCACGCCGCCTCGTCCGTAAAACACACACATGTAACGACATGGAGATTAGCGCCACTGCAAATGCGCGATCGGGTTTCGCTTTTGCAGCACAAGCATCCTACACACACACACACACACACACACACACACACACACACACACACACACACACACACACACACACACACACACACACACAGACACATGCACACACATGTACTGCACACACAGCATTCAAATACACATGCCGCAAAGGTAATTCTGAGTTGTGTTAAGACCGAGCGGGGCTAAAGAAACAAGGGGAGCAAACAGGTGGCCGGCCCGGCGGAAAGGAAACAGCGACAAAGTGTGTGTGCAAGTGTGTGTGCACGAGTGTGTGTGTGTATAGCGAGATCAGGGGTGAAGGTGGTGCACGGTGTTTAAGCAACTGCTGCGTAACCACGTGCGTGACCCTGTTGTTGTACATGAAGCTAATTGGTCTTCACAAAACCTAGAGCACACACACTCACACACACACACACACACACACACACACACACGCTCCATCCATGCACATGTAGTTTGCAGGTGCGTCACGCTAGACTGACAGGTGATTTCGGGGGGAAAGAGAAACGCAGAGCGACACACACACACACACACTGAGCAAAACCGCTGACGGAGAGAATAACAGATGGATGAAGAGAAAGAGCGACAAAGAGAGAGAGCGAGAGAGAGGGAGAGCGACACTGACCAGGGTTTGCTTGTATCTCAGAGCCTTCCTTTCCGACGCATCTGCGGCCATTGACACACTGTCACTGACCCAAAAATAAACCCACCCGCTCACCGTCTGTCTCAGCATAACCAGGACACCCAGCCAGGACACTCGCGCTCTCTCTCTCTCTCTCTCTCTCTCACACACACACACACACACACACACACACACACACACACACACACACATTCTGCCATGGTGTAAACCAGCTCCAGCTGGGGTTACCCCCCCAACCCCTCCCTCGTGCTCTAGACTAACTGCAGTGAGCAAGAACAAATATTATGACATTCAAAGAACTGCATAAAATACAAGTATTTATAAAATGTATGCAAAAGGAGGAGGGGGGGGGGTTGACGTTGGTTGCTTCGTAACTGATGAAGCAATTTGCAAAAAGCAAGCTAACCATTTTACCAGCGAGATCGCCCCCCAGGGAGTCCGGATGATTGGCCCACTTCATCCACTCAATGACGGTTTTGTCTTTTTTTTTTAATGCTACGTCGGCGCCGCAGAGAGGCGAAGGTCCTCTGGAGGACAAGGTCCACGTCACATCCTGTGGATCGTCTCCAGTGAGAACCGTCCACGGGGCTGTTTTGTTTAGTTGCAGTCTGATCACGGAGTTGCAATACAAAGACTCTCATGAAATCGTTAGAAATAGCACCTTTAGTTGCCTCCTAGAGTTTCCCGTCGTCCCCATACCTTCTAGTTTTCAGCCGGGTGGCGGGCGTTTGATTCCTGATATAGGAAAACCTGGTGACGTGCAGAGGCAGATCCAGTGGCGTGCCAACGGGGTGTTTGCTTCCCGACAGTATTCTCCGTTTCATCGCTCAATGGAGCTTCACTGGTCCAGATTACCGGTTTCACGCCAGGGATCCGTTCCTGTGCCGTGGGAAAGAAACGATCCGACATTCCCGGATGTGCTGCAAATGCGGCGGCGTTCCCGGTGCGGTGATTGTTTAAACGACAGCCGCTGAGCGTTAACAAGTCCAGAGCACACCAGGGACAGGAATTAAAAATAGTCTTTAACCTTCTTAGTGTTACCATGATACTGAAGGTGGACTAGTTAGGGTCTACCAAGCAGCAGGTGGACTAGTTAGGGTCTACCAAACGTCAGGTGGACTAATTAAAGTCTACCAAGCAGCAGGTGGACTAGTTAGGGTCTGCCAAGCAGCAGGTGGACTAGTTAGGGTCTACCAAACATCAGGTGGACTAGTTGGGGTCTACCAAGCAGCAGGTGGACTAGTTAGGGTCTACCAAACATCAGGTGGACTAGTTAGGGTCTACCAAACAGCAGGTGGACTAGTTAGGGTCTACCAAACAGCAGGTGGACTAGTTAAGGTCTACCAGATGACAGGTATACCAGTTAGAGTCTACCAAGCAGCAGATGGACTAGTTAGGGTATATTAGATGTCAGGTGGACTAGTTAGGGTCTACAAAACCACAGGTGGACTAGTTAGAGTCTAGCGAACATCAGGAATATGTCATGCTAGAAATCCCAGAGCCCTGTTTGTGTTCATGGGCAGAGAAGATGTTTGTCTTAGTTAATCCTTTAGATTATACGACCCAGTGAGAGGATGAAGTCTGCGGTAGCTTAAATCAAGAGGACAACACACAGACTGGCCGTTGTAGGTTTGATAGCTTAGCAAAGACATTTCAGTGTGTGTGTCTGTGGAGAAACGTGACCAAAGTGCTGTGAGTGTCTAGGTGTGTCAGCACGGCAGGTGAAAAGTCACGATTGTTCAACAACAGTACTGATCACACGCACACACACACACACACACACACACACACACACACACACACACACACACACACACCCCAGCCAGCGTCACACCTTTCAGCTCCAATAACAGTGATAAGTCAGTTTTTGTATATCTTGCCAGCATGAACAAATACAGACTGTCAGAAGGCTTCAATACAATAGCAGCTTCAAAAACTCATTTATCTTTATATACTTTGTAGTTTTTTATCTGGAGGATCAAGACTATGACCTTGTTACACAACCTGGTCTACCTGTGATCTGCTCAGGTAGAACTGCTTACATTTGGTGAATGTATTGAGTCTTAATGCTTTACAGGGATCACCTGAAGGCTCTCTCTGTGAGGACAGAGGCCTTGTGAATGTTTTAGTTGTATTGGAAGCTTTAAACTCTCGGCCTTTGGCGCACAGCGAGGACCACGAGCTGGACCCTCTGCTTCTGACCCAACATCTATAGCGAGGAGATTACCCCACCTGCCTCAAAGAAAACAACATCTGCACCTTTATTTGTTTATGAAATAAAAGGGATGTTAATGATTAACCGTTCAAATTGAACCGTTAAAATGAAAATAATAAATGTAAATGATGGGAATATGAAACCTCAGCAAATCTTTGTTCCAGCAACACTTTTAGTTTTTAGATGGAGCAACTTCCTGACGTGGGTCATGAGTCTGGTTTCATTTGGCATTTCAGATCTTTTTTGTCTGTTTCTTTGTGTTTATTGTCTGCTGAGCACTTTGTCTGTTTGAGTCTATTGTTGTTTGACTTCGGTGACAAATTAGTTTCCCCACTGGGGATAAAAAAAAAAAGTTAGCAATCATGTATAATTTTTTTCTCACTTTTTCTGCTAAATGTCGGCCATTATTGGTCGGACTTTTACGACTTTCCTTTCGTGTTGATTCTGGCGGTCCCTGTGGACAAAAGTGGTAGCGCCAGACTCCCTTCAGAAAGCCTCTCATTTAACGTCTATCCATCCATCAATCTCTCCCTCTCTCTCTCTCTCAAAGGAGCTGCTTGTCACCTAAAGCAGAAAAGTTCATCCAAGGCCGTCATCGTCGCTCCCTTGAACCAACCGGTTTTGACGGGCGGCTCGTTGCCCCCTCCCCCCCCCCCCCCCCCCCCTTGTTACGCCGCTGTTAACGAGGGCTGGTATCAGACAGGATCATGTCTCTCTCCAAAATTAGCATCCCTAATGGAAGATGACCAAAACATTTCATGTTCAAAATGTATGAATCTGGCAACAAAAGGCCCCGGGAAATATTGTTGGGGACAAATAAATATGAAAAGGTATTCTGGAGCATTAAATATCATCATGCTGCCTCTGCACCTACTGAAGTCACTGTAACTGAAGAAAATAACACAACCAGCTGCCTGGAAACTCCACACAAACAGAAAAACTAAACAAAAAAACCTGAACCGTGAAATCCAAATACATGCACACAGCAAATATAATACTGAATGCAAGGTGTGTGCAGGTGATAAGCAGAGCAAGGAAACAGTGTTGGAGTGGTGGGAGTGGCTTACCTGAGAGAGAGAGAGAGAGAGAGAGAGAGAGAGAGAGAGAGAGAGAGAGAGAGAGAGAGAGAGAGAGAGAACCAGCTTGGTGACGGCAATAGAAACAGAGATTTTACCATCGGCAGTGTCTTCACTTTGGATTTCACTATTTACCGACTACGAAAAACATGAGAACGGAGAAGGTGGACTTGAACGTGTCTTCCGACTCTCTCCACTCGCATCGGTCTGCGTGCTTCAGGACAAGAGGAGCACCAAGAGTCTGACCCCATCAGGCCAGACAGACATCCAGGTGAGATGAGAGGAAAAAAAGAAAAGACAAAAAAAAAATGGATTTTTGACGAAAAATTCTGGATTTGAGTTCCACTGATTTTAGTTGTTTTTTCAACACGCTCTGGCTAAAATCTATGTGCACGCCTTTCAGATGCATTGTGCTGTGTCAAACGCGTGTGTGTGTACACACATGCGAGTAGATGGTTTCCCTTCAAAGTTCCACCTTTACACGTCTTCATGAGCCGTGATTTAGGTTTATTATCTACACACATCCAAGTCTCTGTAACAGCAGATTTGTTTTGCGTCTGCTCTTGTGTGTGTGTGTGTGTGTGTGTGTGAGACAGCCAGTCTTTTGTTGTGTTTGCAGGCGTGCGTTGATGCGCCGCGTGTGAATGTGGGAGAACAATGCAGACAAACGGGTTCAGTGACATCCGTTCTAGTGGAAAAAGGAGTGTAGTCGCTGTCTCTCTCTGTGTTTTGACTTTTAATAAATTGCTTACTACATACCAGTGAGACTCCGTAAGAAGCATGTGTGTGTGTGTCACACACTGCGAGTACACTATAATAAGATTTGTTCCATGCTCAGAGGTGTGGGTGACTCAGCATCGTTACCACATGAAGCGAGTCACATGCATCTCGTCCTGAAGAAGCGTCTTCATCCCGTGACAATAACACAACTCCATCAACACAACAGTCCGTCGCACACACTACACGCACAACACAGGAGACGACAACATAGAAGCTGTGAGTAACAATAAGAAATCCTTATTTACGTTGAACTAAAAAGACTTAGAATAAATCAAATATTCAATAAATCTGTGTTTTTATAAACCTTAAAGTTTAAATTCACAAATTACTTTTTCCTGTGGAAGCAGTGTTGTCTCCAGACCTCTTTTCCCTGTTTGAGTCGTCGTACGAACCCCAAATAAATTCCAATACTTGTATTTATTGTATGTGTTTGTTCAGCAAAGTCTTGGGAAGGAAATGTATATCTGCAAAAAAAGACTTTTAAAAGATATTTTGATCATAACTATGAACATCCAGCGTGATATGAGCCAGATTCCCCAAAAAAGCCTCCTGGAGCGTCAATAAGACACCTTTCTGGAAAGATTAGGACCTAAAGAATCAGAATCTGCAACAAAAATCACAATAAAACAAAGTGTTGTTCTGTTAGGAAGGAGTTTCAGTCAAAGAACTGTGTCGATCAGTTCAAAAATGGAAAAATATTATGTATTTTATGCCAAAAGATTGTCTGAATGGGGCATGCTGGGTATTAAAATGGGAGCGGGAGGATCAAAAAGGTTCAAACCTGAACCAAAAGAGGAAAGTTGAGTGATGTTACTGAGGAGGCTGCGTGTTTCTCTCCTGTGTGTTACCTTCTTACAGAACATCACACACCTTTTAGATATTTGCCTAGGTTGATAACTTTCAGCTTTTACTCATTTGTCAGACCCCTCCTCGGCCTCGGCCTCATTTGTTAAACAAATCCTGTGGACGGGACGACAACAGTACACGTGGATCTATTCAGATTTATTGTCGCTGCACACAAAACTAGTCCTGTGACTACGACGTGTTGTTTGCATGTCCAGCGTGCAGTAAAGGTGCAGAGCAGTGTGGTGCACAATACAATGAAAAGACAGTATAAACAGATAAATACATTATATATAGATATATGTATCCATCAGTTAAGCTTTACAGGGATGGTTTGGCTTGGATGAGGTACTTTATTATCATCAGTGTAGTACCTAGAGTGTAGTATTTACACTGTAGTACCTACAGTAGACCAGCGCAGTATCAAAAGGAGCAAAAGCAATGGTTAACGTTGCAGAAAAACTGGTTTTATCCAGTGGAAGAAAAGGCCAACCTTAAAGAGCATCCAGTAGAAACTGCAGCTAAAACCATCAGCACTTTGTTGTCAGACCAGTTGATCCGGACTGAACCTAGAAAAACACCAAAGTTGGGTAATAATACTAACTAACTAACTAACTAGTAGCAGATGAAGCAGCAGGAGAGCAGCAGCTCCTCAGCTCTGGAGGGAACAAAGTGGTTTTGTGAATGGAGGCCGGCGGCTTTGAAGAGAGCGAAGTTAAAAGCTTCGGATCCTCATCAAAACATGTCTGAGGACGACGTGAAAACACGCTGAATATAACACACACTTAAAGTTGTATTGATTTCTTTTTAGTCACCTTAAAACACACACTTACACGCGTGTATTACCTACATCTACTGTAGGTAATATACTATGGATAAGTACCTCATACAACCCCACGAGCCCTTCCATGTAAATATATGTTGGTCAAGTTCTGTTTGCTTTACTAGGGATCAGAGATGTGTAAACAACACCTGGGCACCGTGTCAGGGGGTTTCCTGCAGGGAGAAGTTTCTAAAACTCCACCTTGTTATAAGGAAACTATTCCCAGAGGAGTGACATGCATCCTGCCACCGAGCTGCACACGATGCAACAGAAACACATCTTTTTAAAAGTAGGACGAGCAATGAAGAGATGATCTTGGACTCATCGTTTCACCAGGAGCTCATATACGTAGCCTTGAGGGGGTATTGCATGTTTCTGGTGTATCATGTGTGTGATTTGAGAAGTTTAACGGGCCGCTGGATGCCGGGTAATCCTCTCGAGCCCTTTGCTGCTGATCTCCTCTGTTATCTACGCAACACATCTATCTGAGTATTTGACTAATCACATACAAAGCAGGTCCTCCAGCGCTCCTCTTTACATCCGCCGTGCGAGTCCAGATTTGCAAAAAGAAGGTCAGGGTTCATATTTGTCGTGTAAGTAGAAGCTTTACGTCAACTGTAAATATTTACATCTTTCTGAAAACGTCGACGTCCTTCTGGACATGTGCCGACTTCATCGGGCTGCTGCAGGTTTTCTAGAAGCTATTCGAGGTTATCAGAGGGAACGTTGACCTCCTTGTTCCTCTCTTTCCTCTGCAGCATGTCGTCCAACTCCACGGCCGATGACGTGTGTGCGCCGGACGACAACCTCTGCAGTAAGTAACACAACTCACGCTCTCATCATCTACCACGCTTCCTCAACGCGTCTCCTGTCGTTTCTCTTGTTTACTTTACTTCACAATTGTGCTCTTTTCTGAAAAAGTACGTGCGTGATATTAGACCTCAGTGTTAAACCCTCCTGTCCGGCTGAGGAGCAAACATCTATACTTTAAACTTTACATCGAGCTGACACTTTTAAACCAAAGCCAGTTACAGACGCAGCTACGGGGAGCAATTTCGGATTTCATGCGGCACTTGTTCAGGCTCTTGCTTCCTTAACTCCTTCCCTCCTTCCTCTGCTGCCTTTTGCTCTCAATCCATCGTCGCCTCACATCAGCCGTATCTCTTAGTTTACTGAGGGACCTTTTCATCTCGCCACAGCATCGCAGTTTCAGCTCACAGCCTGCTGGGTGTTCCCCCCCGTGAACATAAACACCACCGGCCTTCTCGATGCGGCGGTGTTAGCGCATCGGCTGGATCTAGATCCTCTAGATCTTCTAGATCCTCTAGATCTAGATCCGTGTAGCCGATCGGGCAAACCGTGACGCTAAGGCTCAAAGCCGTTAGAAGCAACACGACCTGGAACGAACCCTTCAAACCTCGACGATGCATCAGGACTTTAAAAATAAAGTTTGAAAAACTCTTGTAGGTAGAGGAGCGGCGTCGACGTCTCAAGCTCAAACCGTCTTTTATGAAGATGACAAGACGTGGTGTGATGTGTGTCTTTTGGACCATAAACCTCGCCTCACTTAAGAATGTGCAACAACCAGAACAGAGTTTTTCACGGACCAGAAGCTTCACATTCCAGTTTCTTTCTTTTCCAACAACACCGGACTCACATCTTTCTGCAGCTTACATGCATTGTAGTGTGTTAAGTAAGGGTGTGTTGGTCTACACACACACACACACACACACAGGCTGGTGTGAACAGGGTTGTGTGTAAAGTGTGAACATGGAGGATAGGCATAATTATGAAGGAAAGCAATAAGCAGGGACACATTAATGCAAGTCCTGTTCAAAATAAAGTGCCTGTGATCCATGACTCAGCAGTATCTGCGTCTCTAGTTCTCGCACAGTCAGTGAATGACTCATGCAAGCGCTCGGAGCCGGTCCCGCTGTCTAATCGCGGTCTTAATTGTGCGTTATGTCGGTGATGCAGCGGCACATGGATGTGCAGGAGCAGCTGAGTCAGCGACAGCGTGGAGGTTGTGCAATGTGGATGTATGCGACCCACATGCACGCCGTCATATGACGACAATGAAGACAAAATTAAGATTAAAACAGGATTAAAGTACCAGCTGCGTGTCCAGATATATGATTAAGCGATAACGGAACAGTGTGAATGCTTAACTGCAAACTACTTACTTAATTGAGCAATCATGCAATCACCTTTCCTTGCTGCCAAGCTTCGTGCCAATGAAACAAACACACAGAGACGGTATCGGCAGTTGCTCTCAAACACTGCTTTGTTAAATGACGGCGTCATCTAACTGTCCATCGTTGATCGCCGGCCTGCGCGGCGGCCGGGCGGCAGAACGTCCCGTCAACGCTCGAGAGCCGCGACTTTTCTGCGACGCCCGAAACCAAAACTCTCGCTCTTGGAATTCCTTCTTTCTTACAACACAAATAAAACAAAAGCATGCCCACGCTTCACAAAGCGTCGAGGACTCGTGTGATGTCTTAACTTAAGTATGAGAAACGAGGGCGGAGAGGACATTCCCGCTGTGGGAAGGTCTTCCTCATCAGTGACATACCCAGAAAAAATGATGGACATTCACACGCGTACCTTCTGTGGCCCTCCTCCTAGTTGTAGTGGAGCACATGCAGGCGGTGATCATCGTGCCCACGCTGCTCCTCCTGGGGACGCTGGTGACGCTGCTGGCCCTGTGCCTGGTGCGGTACTGTCCCGGTGAGAAGCGGCCGCGGCCGGCCGCGGCCTTCCAGCGCTACCACAGCTCCTCCCACCGACACCAACAGAGGAGCGGCCACCGGCATCACCTGCAGGGGATCGACGGTGAGCAAAGCGCGCCATTCCTAATCTTTTTTTAAACTCAAACTCGCCTCAAAAAAAGGACGACACTCTTGACGTAACATTCTGCGTCTCTCTCTAGCGCCCGCGGGGATAAACCCGCTGGAACACGAAGAGCTGCCGATGTCGGTTCAAGAGGTGCAGCAGACCGTCGTGCCGACTCTGGCCACGGTTCCTCAAGTGTCCACGGAGAGGCAGCGCGGAGCCTTCAGCCAGGTCACCGCCATGCCGCAGGCCTTCTCCATCAAGCCGGACGACACCACCAGCCTCTTCAGAGCCCGCATGGACGGCAGGGACGTCGTCCTGAGGGTGCTGAAAGGTACGGAGAGATGTGCAGAGGAGTCTCAGGCTGCTGAGGGATGTTGGGAATGAACTGGGAGCGACGAGAATGGTCTGATCGCTGGTTCAAAGAGTTTTGTACTCTTGTGTGTGCTTGGTTTTGCTTCATATCGGAGCTTTAAAGTCTAAATGACGCTCTACAAATGATCGATGGCACAGAAGCTTTGTTTTTCGCGACGTATCACTTGTTAAAAAGTGTCCCAATGAAATAAAAACTAATGCTGAACAGCCACTGTGCGCATGTGAAGCAGGATGCTCGTGAAAAACAATTGAATGAAAGTCTCCTGTTGCTCAATTATCTAATCTCTCCCTTCAGAAAGAGCAAACAGCAGCGAGAGGCAGCACTTTTTGGGTTTCGCGTCCTTCGTGTCGGGACTCGGGCCCCACCCCTTCCTGCCCGAGCTGCTGGGCGTGGTGTCGGTGCAGCCGCCGCCGATGATGGTGGTGGAGGAGCTGCAGCACAGAGACCTGCTGGGCTTCCTGTGGAGGTGTCGACAGGTACAGGGGAATCACCCGAAACCCCTGAACGCAATGCAACCATTTCTAAATGGAGGAAAAAACTCATCTGTTGCTGCCAAAAATATTAATGGAATAGAAGTGAATTGTAATTCACATGCAGCGTAGTTAAGTAATTCCTGCTCTTCACCTCTGAGAGGCAGTGTAGGGTAGTATATAAATATATATATAGAGATATATATCCAACTACACAGTGTCGGGTTCAGTATGTTTACCTTCGGGTGTAACTGGTTATGAGTGCAGACAGGGAGAGAGATATCAGGTCACATGAAGGGAAGGTCTGATTTAATAGGCTACTATCTATCCATAAGTCTGAATATATGTTTCCCTCTTCCTCCTCACTGAAGGACAACGCGGGTGCAGAGTCTTCATGTGACATTACAGAGAAGAGGATCTTCTCCATGGGGGAACAGGTGGCCTCTGCTCTGGTTGGTTAAACAGCTGTCTGTCAGCTTTATGTACTAAAATACTGTATTTTATAGTCTGAACACTATCTTCACACTTCAGGTTATGTTGTTATGATGCCAGCGAGAATAAAATACCATATATATTCTATAAAAGTATGAACACGGTATTAAACATTCTGAATCTGAGCGTTACGTCTGGTTGGTGTTCATATTTTGTGTGTTTTTTAGTGTCCTTAAAGATGCCGATTGTTCTACTATTCCACAGCACTGTTCCCCAGGTTCCCTCTCATTATCCCGTCTTTACCTTTGTTCTCTAGGAGTACCTGCACACTCAGCGCTGCGTCCACGGCAACGTGGGCGCTCACAGCATCCTGGTTGGTGGAGATCTGACGGCGAAGCTGTGGGGATTGGGCTCGGCCTATCGGAGGACGACGCGGGATGCCGCCGCAGCTGCGTTGCCGGGCGAAGGGGAGGACAGGGAGAAGAGGAAGTGGCAGGCGCCTGAAGTGTTGAGCGGACGAGGCGTCAGTCAGAGTAGTGACGTGTGAGTAGTCTGCGGGAACATTAAATAATAAAAGCAGTCACTGAAATGTCTCCCAGACATAGTTATGAAAACAGGAGCTTGATATCACAGCCATTACAAAAAAATGATTTATCCTGAATGCATTCATAAACAATGAATATTATTATGATTAATATTATTATTATGCTCCTCTCTCACTCTTTTGGACAGATGGTCTTTTGGTATCCTGCTCTATGAAATGGTCACATTGGGTAGGTGTTTTAAAATTAAGAGAGAAGTACAAGAGAAGTATACAAAAGAAGATACAAGAGTTGTTTATTGTATGAATCATAGAATGAGATTGCAGAGCATATGTTTATTATAATTACCTGCATAGAACAAATATAAACACCCTTTCAAACAGTAAAGTACTCAGCCAAAATAAAAATATGACAGCGATACTGTGTTTAGTTCATATTTGTTACGTACAGGGACATTATTAAAGTAAAGTATAATACTCACATGTCTGCAGGTGACCCACCGTTTGCCAAGATCAGTGAGACTGAACTTCTGCAGCATCTACAGAGAGGAAAGCATCTCAAACGGCCCGCCAGCTGCTCCAACTCTCTGTAAGACACACAGCAGGAAGCTGCTCTCACAACGCGACGAGAGAACCGGCAACTATCTTATCTTTACATCATGTAGCGCACCAGCAATAACAAATTCACGATGTCATGAGTAGAGATGGGAGCGATATCTCACCCCCACCGAGGCTGCTAGCTATATATATAAATAATATAATATATATATAAATAATATAATATATATATAAATAATATAATATATATATATATTTATATATATATATAGAAATATGTTTACATTATTCAGCTAGCATTAGCAAGCTAGCAAAGAATGTTGAGTTGGATGTAGCCAACGGTAGCTAACTTCCTGTTGAATTTCTGACCAGAACGGGTGACTATTTTTTCGTAGTTGACTTTTGATTTTAATAAAGATTAAAATGTAACTTAATTTTCATAGAAAAAAACTTAACTTTAACTTCTGTTGCAATAGTCAAAATTACATTTCAAGCAGGCTATGGGGCAAGTAGCGCTAAGCTAACATTAACAGATACCGTTTGCTAGCTCAAGTGAGACAACGGCACATCGCTCATGAAGTAACATGTTAAAATAACCTGCTACGTAAGTTTTAAGGGGGTATTAATACACGTCTTTTCGCTGGGTTTCAGTTGTAGTGTTAATTGTACCTTGTTCCTGTAGGTACTCCGTCATCAGGGCCTGCTGCCATTGGCGCCTGGAACAACGGCTTTCTACGTCAGAGCTCATTAGAACGCTTCACGAGGGGGAAAAATCAGCCAATGGGAGCACAGCTCTCAGAGCGTCTGAACCACTTGACATCGAGAAATACTTGAAGGAGGCGGGATATTCAGAGACACACAACTATGCTGTGCTCTGATTGGCTGAGACCGTCGGGCCAGAAACCGCACCGGCGCCGTCGTAAACATTGGAGGACTGCTGCAAAAATGAAGGATTATAATGGAGAACTTTCAGCACAAAAACAAAGGCACATTGTTTTTGAAACACAAGTTTAGTGTTTTTAACCTCCATGCTGTATATGTGGAAAGTAATATATGGGTTGTAGATATTTATTTTTCTGTAAACTATAACTATGGTGATCTAAAAAGACTCATACAATGAAGGTTAGCAGCACTTTTTAACTGTAAAGGAAGTGTAATATGTACATATCTTTAAAGAAAGTAATACAGCGGAGGACAGGCGATGCACTTTACAACAGTGTGACGGGACCATAACACTGCAATAGAGTTACGATACTATGCAGTCAAATGGACTATTTGCCATAAAAAATAAAAAAAAATATCAGCTGGAAG
Organism: Clinocottus analis; assembly: GCF_023055335.1. Classification (NCBI taxonomy): domain Eukaryota; kingdom Metazoa; phylum Chordata; class Actinopteri; order Perciformes; family Cottidae; genus Clinocottus; species Clinocottus analis. The sequence goes on from NW_027175865.1 coordinate 836,677, forward strand.
GAAAGTTTGATGAAGTCCTGAAGCTGATGTGAATCAGTGCTAAGGAGCCATAAAAGCTGACACGACCTGCAAAGAGACTTGTTGGGAATCAAGTTCTGTCTACTTGGTGACAACTTGCTGTTGTTTTACACCATATAATTAGGCCATCGTAAAGCGCATACCGTTGTACAAGCTGGTGTTGAACTGTGTTATTTTCTCCTGAGTTTAAGACAAACAACCCCAGCAGGCTGCCGCAGGCCAACAGGATCTTATCAAGGACTGATGTTATGACTCAGGTCACAAAAATATAAGGAACAATCGGCCCTTAAGGCAAAGATTAAAAGCCTGCAGCGACAGTTGGCAAAAAAAAACACTTTCCCTGTAAACCTGTCTATTCTTACATGTCGGACAAAGAAGCTAAAGGCCATTACTGAACACTTTGAAAATAAAAAACATGATAGAAGAGAGACACATCCCCCGCAGGTCAGTTTAGTTTCACCTCAAAAATAAAAACACAGTTTTAAAACAGTTCCTTGATTATTTATTTCCACGATAGCATTGTTAGCGTCTCCTCGACAAACTCGCGTCCCTCCAAGGGTTAGCAGGGTTTCTTTTCTTTTTTTCAGATTATTGCAAGCAAACACATCCTGAAGTAGCCGCTTTATTTAAATAAAAAGAAAAGGGGTCTTTTTTGAAAGAGTCTTTGAGAGATCCATCATCACCACAGACCTGCAGATGTGTTTGACTTAAGAAGTTGTGTCTCACAGCACTTGTTATGCAACACAAGGGCTCTTTCATTATTATTATTTATTGGTTTTGTGTCTACACAATATGGCAACGCAGCTGCAGATCCCAACACTTCAAAAACCTGGCGAGCATCATAAAATACAAAAAAAAACAAAAACACAGCTATCAAAGATTATGATCCTCTTTGAAAGAAAACACTGCAAAGAGCCACAGCCACTAACAATAAAGCCGAAGACACGGAAAGAGAGAGAGCTAGAAAAAAAGGGGAAATACTGCCGGCGGTTACACGCTACATGAGACGAAACGCTACGAGGAAGACGGCGAGTGTCCTCGATCGAGGGAGCTACGACTCGGTCACGCTTTGGGGGAAAGGCTACTGATGTCATTGCTCGAATTAACAATCGTAAAAAAAGTAAAGCACTAATATAAAAGAAGGAGTGATATGAAAAGCAGTTAGAAAACAGACAATCCTCATGTAAACCTACGGGAGAGACGAGTGAGAAAGGCCACGAGGGTCACAGAGAGAACATGAGAACACTCCTACGATAAGAAGCTTGAGCAAACAAATGTGCATTTAAATATAAAGGCAGATTTTACACTTATTACAGTTTAGCTTACGTTGTTTTACCTCACTCTCACACACTCTCACACACTCTCTCTCACTCACACAAACACACACATACATATTCAGGGAGGATTTTATCTTCCTTCATTCCTCTAACAAGCCGGATTCTTATCTTTTCTGCACCAAACCTTCTGGTTTTTGTTCATGAATGTCGACACTTCAAAATCAACAGCTTTTAGTTCTTCGTTCTTGTTGAACGTTTCCGTCACTTCACAAAAAAAAAAATCAAGCCCACGATGTCACCCTTCACTCAGACACAAGGTTTTGAGTTAGACAATTTAAAAAAATTCTGATTTGACAGAACAGAAATAGTCACAGATTGCAGATTACATTTCTAACAGTGGAGTCAACAAAAAGAAGTGTTAAAAGACTTTAAAAGACCAGAGACACGGAGTGAAAAACACAGTTTAGGAAGAGCATTTTGAGTGTCGATGTGCTCCGTTTGTAAAAACACAAAGAGGAATGTGAGGAAACGAGACACAGCGTCGATGTTTTTAGAGAAAAAGCCGTGAAACTCGAGGGCTTCGGGTTTCATCGGGACTCTGGTTCAGCGCCTCTGCAGCCGCGATGCTGCACTTTGAGCTGAAACCCTGTAAACTGAAGAATAAGACCGCAGACTAAATAAATAATAAGCAAAACGTTTCAAACAAAATGATTCAAAGTACTAGTTTTTACAGGATTAACATTTAAAGTTGTAAATGTTCCCTTGAAAGATGCTTTAAAATGAAAACATCTTTGATAATGACTGATAAATAGCTTTTGGGTGGATTTAAATTAATTATGCGTATTTATTTACTGCATTTCTGTCCTAATGCCACGCTGATTGTGGATTAAATAAGAAATACAATTTTAAAAAACCACGAGCGTTCGGCTAGATGAGAACCAAAGTTATTCCTCAAAGGAATCTGTCAAAAACACTTTGTTTCAGCTGCACAATAAGAAACAATGAACAACTAAAAGCAGGGAGGCACAGCCGAGGCCAGAGTCTGTGCACAGGACGCCCTGTGTGTCAACATGAGGGAGTCCTGTGCAAGTGCAATAAATCCAACTTGCTGAAGTGACTTCTGCATCGAAAAATACATTCAAAAAAACTCCATTTCTGCATTTTTGCAACGCAGGTAACGAGAGGGGAGCTGTGCAAACTAAAAAACCACAAATCAAACCACTACTTCTGACCGCACGTTTGCATTTTAGGGAACAGGAACCTTCATGAAAGATGAACAGTTTCTGTGCGTTGACATGAGCTGCAGAGCGCTGCAGCTCCACCAGAGAGCCGCACGCGTCCTCCTGCAGGACTCTGGCAGCACTGGGACCAGTTTCATGTCCGAACTGGTGAGCGCAGCAGGAGTTTGAGGGCCGGGCGGCGAGCTGTACGCGGCCAGAGCGCCGGCGGTCAGTCTCTCAGGGTGTTGATGTGGGCGCAGATCTTGAGGGCGGGACCGAGCTTGATGTTCATGGTGGACATCAGGTGCTCCTCTTTCAGCAGCAGCAGGGCCTGTCCGTCAATCTCCTGCGACAGGAACTGGGAGGCGACCTCCTCACAGCCTGAGGAGGAAGAGGAGGAGGAGGAGGAAGAAGATAAAGTGGCAAAAATAGAAGAAAAAACCATAAAGTGTCATAAAAAGAAATGCTATATATATATATATATATATATATATATATATATATATATATATATATATATATATATATATATATATATGTAATATAAACATATATATATATATATAAATAAATATGCATGAATAAATAATACATATAAAAGGTATATATATATATATATATATATATATATATATATATATATATATATATATATATATATATAATAAATATGCATACATATAAATATGTTTAATATAAATATGTATAGATCAATAAATATATATAAATAAATACAAAAATATTATTAAATATATCCAAATATTTACCACCGCGGGACTAGTAAAGAAATATCTAATCTCAATATATATATATATATATATATATATATATATATATATATATATATATATATATATACACAAATATATTTACATTCATTTAGCGTTAGTAAGCTAGTAAACAATATCGCGTTGGATGTAGCTAACGCAAGCTAACTTCCTGTTGAAAAAACAAACAAGCTCAATCTTCCAACCTTGTAGCGAGGAAATGAACTGCGACACTTCCTCTACGCTCCACTGGGCGGGGCCAGCGAGCAGGCAGCCGGGTGCTGGGCTCTCCGCCGCCGCCGCTGCCGGCAGCAGCAGCGGGGGAGGCGGCGGGCGGCAGGAGGCCGAGGAGGCGGAGGACAGGGACACGGGGTCGTCCTCGTCCTCCTCGCCGCTGGACTCCTCGTCCGAGTGGCTGGACTCTGAGCGGCACTGTGGGGAGGGGGGGGGGGGGCAGTTTGATCCATACTGAAAACTACACACTGTGGCAGTAGCAAGAGCGAGGACGATGATGATGATGATGATGATGATGTTCCTTCTCACCTTGACGGGTACGGGTCTCCCCGCTATCTTGGCGCTGGCTATTTCGGAGCTGGTCCTGCGGGGGACCCTCCGCCGGGCGACCCCTCCCTCCTCGTCAGAGTTGGAGAGCTGACCTTGACCTTGACCTTGACCCTGCCGCATGCAGAAGTGCTGCCGGAAGCTGACGTTGTACCTGGGGAACCAATACATACTGTATCGTAGACAAAGAGTGACATATACGGTACTGAAGCCAAGACGAGCAACACATACAGTTTTTATCCCTTTGCTCCGCAGGTGGTATGATCCATACGCATAGATCCATACGCATGAAACTATGCGTATGGATCTATACCTATGGATCTATGCGTATGGATCTATACCGTATGGATCTATACGCATAGATCTATACCTGTAGATCTATACTTATGGATCCATGCGTATGGATCTATACGCATAGATCTATACTTATGGATCCATGCGTATGGATCTATACGCATAGATCTATACTCATAGATCTATACTCATAGATCTAGACTCATAGATCTAGACGCATAGATCTAGACTCATAGATCTAGACTCATAGATCTAGACTCATAGATCTAGACTCATAGATCTAGACTCATAGATCTATACTCATAGATCTATACTGGCATCGCGGGCAAAGGGACGAATGCAAAGCAGAAAAAGGGTCAAACAACATGGCGTCAATCTGTTCAAAACAATGCCGGCAGCGCATTGTTTTTATAGCAATACATATCCGACATAATACATACATTTAAATATGGAAATTGACAACGTAGGGAAAAAAGGAAGTGAAAGGAATTTCACTTCCTTTAAAAAAAAACGTATATAAAAGTGGATGAACAGGAAACATGCTGCATAACATACTGATGGAGCCACGTGAGAAAGAGTTCATTTATATTTATTATAATCATTTTTAAACGTGAGGATGTCAGCTCTCAGCATGTCCTCTCTCAGATGGCTGCGTATGTATATTATATACATTATATACATATCTTATAGGTCATGCATGTTGAAGTACCTCTTGGCACACGTCATGGAGCAGAACCTTTTGGTGCCTCTGAACTGGCTGGCGGGAGCAAAGTTTTTACAGTACTCACACTTCAGCACTGAGGAAGAAATACAAAGACAATATTTAAAAAAACAGAGCAGATGGCAAATATGTCATACTGAATATCCATCAGAAAACACACAGAAATAAATTTAAAAATAACTTGGTGGGAAACTCCGAGCTTGAAAGTTGTAATTAAAAACCACAAAAAGTCACTTTATTGCCCTGATGACTGCAATGTGTGTTTATAATACGAGTAGATGAAATGAAGCATTGTGATTGGTTGAGAGTGAGTCACGTGGTGTACTGTATTGAGCCATAATGTACTGTACACCTGTTCAACTATTTTACGACTTACTATTTACTTACTATTCATAATGTTGCAGGTATTATAAAAGCAATGAGGTGCTCGAGGCAGTACTGTATCTACAATAATGTACACTTTAAGGGTTTGCCGACCCTTGAACAGTACATTATTGACGATACAGTACTGCCTCGAGTACATTATTGCTTAATTAAGCCCCGCCCTCAGATGGAGAGCGAGGTCGGACGTTACCTGTCGCCGCCGTAATCGCCTCTGATTGGTTCACGTCCGAGCGGCCGTTGGTTAAATCCTCACCGGTCGAGTCCTTCACTGACCCACAAACCTGTCAATCAAACAAACATCAAGCCACAAAGGAAAAAGGTTGAAAAGGTTCACTGTTGAAGTTATTTTTCATGCACATTTAACTGAATATCTTTTGTTTTTTACGGCCACAAAAAAATAAATAATTAGGACCCCAAAAAAAAAATTTTTCCGAAGATTTTTTTTTCTTTTTTGAATGAATAGTCAACGAAAAAAAAAATTCTGAATTATGAAGGAAAAAAAAAAAAAAAAAATTCTAAAAATTCTAAAAAAAAAATTTGTCTCAAAAAAAAAAAAAAAAAAAATTGTCTCAAAAAAAAAAAAAAAAATTGTCTTTTTTTTTTTCTCATACTCTTTTTTTGTCCTAATTTCTATTTTTTTCGTCCCTATTTTTCAAGGACTTTCCAGGCCTGGAAAAGTAACAATATATAAATTCAATGACTTCTCCAGGGTTTCCATGACGGTACTCACGGGGAACGGCTCGGCGCCCTCCTGGATGACGAAGCCCTCGATGAGGTGCGTGAGGACGTTGGGCTTCACCACCGCTTGAGGGGGCGGAGCTCTCTCCCCCTGGGAGACGCCACGGGACACCGGCAGCATGGGGGAGGGGGAGGAGGAGAGCGGGGGAGGAGCACCAGAGCCTGAAGGGGAGGGGGGAGGAGAGGAGGGAGGAGGAGGAGGGGGGGACAAGAAGAGGAGTCAATATTCACGTTTCAGGAATATAAATGTTGAGATTCACACGTTTCCTGTGCCGTTCAACCTGCTTCGCTGGGATTGGTCGGCAGTGCCGAAGCGTGGTCTCTGATTGGCTGGAGCCGCGGAGGGGAGGGGCCGTCCTCATCGTTGGCTGAAGAACAGTCGGACTTTCTCTTTAGTGAACCCGACAACTGCTTTCCCTAAAAAACACAAAGAAACATAAAGAAACAAGAAAGAAACAATACAGAAACAAAAAGAAACAAGAAACATGAAGAAACAGTTTCAACAGACAAAACTAAGTGAAATAGTCCATTTTATAAATATAACACAAATCAGAAGCAATATTTTTGTTTACTAGTATTTTTTCCAAATTATATATATATATATATATATATATATATATATATATATATATATATATATATATATATTATATAATATAATTATCTGTTTTTAATAAAATAGAACAAATATTACAATCTCATTTAATATTAATGTAGTAATTGTATTGGATTTTAATTTAATTAGCATTCATTTATACATATTTGTATTAATGTGTTTCTTTAATTATTCATGTCTCTCTTGCTTCATTCTTCTCCTGGGACACACAGAATATTATTTATTAATAAGATGTAAACTACTTTCATATTTCATCTCCAGAAGCCGTGTAGTTCTGGATGGAACTTTTAAAGGATGAAGTTACTTTAATTCACGGCGTATAAAAGTAAATTAAATTAAACTCAACGTTTAAATCCCGCCTCCCTCGTCCGCTAAGTCCCTCCCCTTTGCCGCTATCAGCTGACCTGTGCTGTCTGACTTCCGTTGGTGGTCGCGGCCGCCGGCGCCGCTCTCTGCTGCGCCGCCGCCAGCGGGAGGGAGAGGGAGGCGCGGGGCGAGGAGGCGGGAGGCGAGGAAACCGCGGGGGGCTGGGAGGAGGAGGAGCAGGAGGAGGAAGAGCAGGAGGCGGGGCTTGAAGCCAGGGCTCCGTTGCGGCTCGGCCCGGAGGCGGCGCTCTGCTTGGCCTGCGGACGCACCTGAGACACCTGAGCCGACGGGGGCGGAGCCTCCTTCAGCCCCGCCCCTCGTCCCACGCCGCCGCCCTCCCTGGAGGCGATGGACGCCACCATGGTGAGCAGGCCGGACGAGCCGCCGAGGATGCCGCCGCCGCCGCCGCCGGCTCCGTCCTGGCAGCAGCTGCCGCGGGCCAGAGCCAGAGCCTGCGGGTTACCCAGCGTGCTTTGCCTCGCGCCCACGATCTGGACCGGGATGTGCGGCGGCGGCGGGAGCGGAGCCGGCTGCTGGTGCGCGGAGCTGCTGACGGGCGGCGGGGCGGGCAGGATCGGGGGCGGGTTCCTCGACGGCAGCTGCAGCGGCAGGCGCTGGAGCCCCTGCAGGGTTTTGGGCTGGATGGGGACGGGCCCGCTGCCGCCGCCACCGCCGCCGCCACCGTGGCCTGATTTCTCGGTCTTCTGCAGCGGCTGCACCACCAGCGTCTGAGCGCCGCCGGCCGGCTTCATGGACGCCGCTCCTGACGTGCCGCCGCCGCCAGACGTCAGGACCAGGGTGCGCCCCGCCGCGGGAGGGTGCCCCGCCGCGGGAGGGTGCCCCGCCGCGGGAGGGTGCCCCGCCGCGAGGGTGCGGGTCCCGTGAAGCAGGAGCTGGGAGAGAGGGATGGAGGCGGAGGAGGAGGAGGAGGAGGACGGGTGGGCTTTGAGGTTGGTGGGCTGAGGGTACGTGGGGATTTTGATGTGGGCCGGCGGGCTTGGCTTACTGGGAGACTGGGAGTTTGACTGGTGGGAGGGCTGGACGAAGGAGAAGGCAGCTGAGGAGACAAGAGGACAACAAGCAGGTTCATCAGGACCACCAGGTTTACACGACTTTAAACCAGGTTTACACGACCTTAAACCAGGTTTACACGACTTTAAACCAGGTTTACACGACTTTAAACCAGGTTTACACGACTTTAAACCAGGTTTACACGACCTTAAACCAGGTTTACACGACCTTAAACCAGGTTTACACGACTTTAAACCAGATTTACACGACTTTTTTCCCAGGTTTTCCATGGCGGCATGGACCCTGCATGTGACGCCACACCGACGTGGCGTCTCCGTACGGCGCTCCAACACCAGACCTACCTGAGTCGCTCCTCTCTGCGGCTTCAGTCTTCACGCCGACGCCTTTGAGCGCCGCCACGCCGCGCAGCGCCAGATTCTGCACCTGGAGAGGAAGAAGGGCGAATAATCAGTGAGGACGAAAAGAGAACAAATCACAATTTCTTAATCATTTTTTTCCCTCCATCTCCACCGACCTGGTCGTTATCCGATTGGCCGCCGCAGGAGGAGGAAGTGGGCGCTACTTCCTGCTGCTGCTGCTGCTGCTGCTGCTGCTGCTGCTGCTGCTGCTGCTGCTGCTGGGTGATGCTGCCGGGCATGAAGATGAGCTGCGAGGAGATGGGAGCCCTCAGGGAGCGGTTGACCTGCAGGACAAAAAATATAAAATTAAATAAATAAATGTAGTTGTGACGAAGCCCTTGGACCCTCAGGTGATTCAAAGTGACCTCACCCTCAGGTACATTTGGCCCTGCCCCCCCGCCGCACCGCTCAGCAGCACCGATTGGCTGATGGTGGACGCCGGCGGGGCGCTCGCCGTGCGGCCGCCGGCCGTGGGCGCCGTCGTCACGCCGACCTGACGGGCGACAGAGACGAGTCGTCAACGAGGAGAAGCAGTGATTGTTTTTTTTTATTGAGTGTTTTCTTATCTTGTGAGGGAGAGAAGCGAGGCGGCACGTACAGACGCCGTGCCGGTGGTCTGAGAGCCGCCGCTGGAGGGAGTCGACTGACGACTGGCAGCCAGAGTAGCCTGAGAGGAGAAAGAGGAGGAAGAAGAAGAGGAAGAAGAAGAAGAAGAAGAAGAAGAAGAAGAAGAAGAAGAAGAAGAAGAAGAAGAAGAACTTTGGTTGTCAGTATTTTGTGTGGAAGAACTGGCTCCACACACCTCTACCTGTTGCACGCACACCCACACACACACACACACACCTTTACCTGTTGCGCGCGCGCACACACACACACACACACACACACACACACACACACACACACCTTTACCTGTTGCACGGCCGCCAGGTTCTGAAACTGCGCGTTGCTGATCTGCTGCTGCAGCATCAGCTGCTGGAAGTACTGCGCCGCGTTGGGCTGCCGCTGCAGCGCCTGCAGCGCCTGCAGGAGGAGGAGGAGGAAGAGGAGGAGGAAGAGACACAGACAGATGAAGATGTGGCAGAGAACAGCGGAGAGAGACAGAAGAGAAGAAGACTGTCAAAACACACACACACACACGCACACACACGCACACACACTCCTACCTGCACCGCCTGTCTTTCATACAGGGACATGGAGTTCATTGGAGAGGGGCGGGAGCTCGTTCCAGACGCAGCGCTCCCATTGGTCGAGGCCGCCTGCTGGTTCTGCTCTCCATCCGTCTCCATGGCTGCTGAGGAGACAGAGCAGCGGTCCATCAGTCACACACAGACACAGACACACACACAGATACACACACACACACACACACACACACACACACACACACACACACACACACACACACACACACACAGATACACTCTCTCTCTCTCTCTCTCTCTTTCTGATGAAAAGCCAGCCGTCACTTTTCCTGACGGACGGCGTTCCTCACGGTGAAGAGACGCCGTAAAACTGCCTGAACGCATCATGAGGACGAGGTTCTCTCTGACACCGCGAGCGCCGTGAACGTGTGCGTTGATAAACGTGTGCGTTGATAAACGTGTGCGTCTGTTCCTGCGTCACATCGTAATAACTCATAGTAATTGTTCTCCATCACATCGTAATGATTGGTAATAATTCAGAGTTCTCCGGCAGGAGACTGTAAAGATGGAGGCTGAACACGGAGCAGCAACAGCGTGTCAAATCCACGGTTAAAGAATAAGAAAAGGAATTTAAATAATGCTTTATATTACAAATTAAATGTAACTTTTTTGTACTATTTTGCAGCATTTCTTTTACCATTTTGGGACAGATTTCTCTTCTTAAATATCCAAAGTTTATATTAACGTACACGAGCCAGACGGTTATGGTTACTGATGGTGATGATTTACGATGAGGAAGAGGATGAAACAGGAAATATAAATATCAAAATATGTTATTTATGACGCACAACTTTTAGAGATGATGGCAATAGAAATATTTGAGAGTTTAAGAAAAGTATATAATATATTTTTAGAAATAATTGCATAAAAAAAAAAAACAGTGTGATGTAGAAAAATTATATATACAATTAAATAAAAACCAAAATGTGTACAATTTGATCTATTTATACTTCCTGTGTTCACCTTTCAACATAAAACTGTTTTTCATTTGTTTGTTTTCTTCTTCCTTGTTCAACATCACACACGCGCACGCGCACGCGCACGCACACACACACACACACACACACACACACACACACACACACACACACACACACACACACACAAAACAACGCTTCCTCTTTCATGCATCATGACGGACCGACCCGGAGCCGCTTTCCGGGCCGCGTCCCCCTGCGGGCTCCCCGGGGCTTCTCCTCCGTGCTCCCGGGGCTTCTCCTCCGTGCTCCCGGGGCTTCTCCTCCGTGCTCCCGGGGCTTCTCCTCCGTGCTCCCGGGGCTTCTCCTCCGTGCTCCCGGGGCTTCTCCTCCGTGCTCCCGGAGGCTACTCCTCTTAGCATCCCGTTAGCCGCCGTCTGGGTAACGGGGTAACGGGAGGGCAGTCTTACCGTCCCCGGTCCGGGCTTTCCTCCGCCTCCTCCTGCACCGGCGTCCCGCTGCTGCGCGTCTCCGGGCGGCCTGTGGGTCCGCGGGCCTCGGTGTGAGTCCGGTGTCCTCTCGGGCTGCAGGTCGGTCCCGCGGCGCAGCGGCAGCGGCGCGGTCACTGCTTTGCATAAATTTGCAGCTGATGGTGTTGAGGGAGGGCAACGCCTCCTTTCTCTTTCTCTTTTTTCTCTCCTTTTTTCTGCTGCTGCTCTTCCTTTTCCGGCGCGACGGGATGACGAAGAGAGAAGGGGTTCCGTTCAGGACCCGGACCGGAACCGGGACCTCACTTCCAGAACAACCGACCTCATGGGGACCAGGACCTAAACGGACCCCATGCGGGACCACAAAGCCTGCACATGTATTTATAGATATATTTTATTTATGTCATTGTTTTTACACCAAACCAACGGAGAAAATGTTCCAAGATGAGTCTGAAATATTACAATGTTAATTAAACTAAATTTAAAATATTATAAAATTCTGAATATACTTTATATATAGCATAGTTTATATACTATATTGAATATAGTATATATATATATATATATATATATATATATATATATACTTATATAAAGTATATATATATAGTATATATGTATACATACAAATATACATACACATTTTATGTAAATTTGAATTTAAAAAAAAGAATAATACCGTATCTCTACTGTGTGCTTAATATCAACAATATGTATAATAAAAAAGCAAAATAGTAGGAAATTATCCATTATTTAGATTTGTTATTGTGCCAACATTTGCTTTAAAATCCCAATTTCTCATAAAAAAATTTTTTTAAGTTATTATTAAAAAAACAACTTAAAAAGAATATACCACACCTAAAGTTGGCATTATTTGGGTGATTAAAAAAACACAACAATACTTTGTCCAACTGTGTTGTTCTGACGAGTACACACTCACAGTTGTGTGAATACACACACACACACATATGAGAGCGATAGGGGGAAAAAAGATCTTCACACACACATCCACACCAGATTTCGTGACAGGATGAATATTTTTATTGAACAACATTATATCTGCTATGTACAATACAAACACAGGTGAAACAGAAACAGTGGAAACGTTCAGAAAGCCCAAACAGCTCGTCTCCATCGCGCTGCGGGAACCAAAAGTGGCGATCAAATCCCCCCAGACATCGTTAGCGGAGTCACGTTAGCTCAACCTGAAGGTATAGCGGGACGCCTTATCTCAGCCGCCGGCCGCGCACGGCACAAGCTTACAGACAATGGAAACATCACTCCAGCAGACATTAAATAACAGCCAGTGAGCTGCAAAGAGGCACAAAGAGCGTGACCTACAGTACATGATATACCCAAAACATGTGCGTATGCACACACAACTACAACAACACACGCACCGAACACACAAATGATACGACGACAACGATCGCAGCCCATGTGACACCAACGTAGGTTCATTTTTTAATAAGGGAGCCGTGAATTGTGAGGCAGAAGTTTGTGTTTATTCATCAGCAAGCCATGTCCGGCTCAAGGAGGATGTGGTGAAGTGAAAAGTGACAGAAATATTAAAAATGCACGACTGTAAAAGTCGGGTTATAAGCCGCTACTACCTTCTGTAGCAAGCTAGCGTTTCTGCTAGTACAAGCCGCTACTACCTTGGATGGGTGTCCCCGCTGTAGCAAGCTAGCGCTGCTGCTAGCTCTATCCGTTACTGCTGCTAGCTCCCCTGCTGCTGCTAGCGCCCCGCTATGGATGCTAGCTCCCCACTATTGCTGCTAGCTCCCCGCTGCTGCTAACAGCAGCTGCTGCGGCTGCTGCCCACGTCCCCGCTGTCCGAGACGGGCGTCGAGCCGGGGCTGGTCCCACTACCTTCGGTGGTTGTCGGGAAGCTAGCAGAGCATGGAACTAGCAGCAGCGCTAGCTAGCTACAGCGTAAAGCCAGCGAGGGACACCAACCGAAGGCAGTAGCGGCTTGTAACCCGACTTTTACGGTAGCTTTTGGAGATTTAAAAAAAATCTAAGGGAGAATCACGCGACCGCAAGTGAGCAATGAGAAAGATGTAAAAATGGAAAGAGAAGAGACAGAAGTGAGAAAAAAACAGCAAAGATTGTCACTTTAATATTCCACCCTTCACAATACACACATGCACCCAAAAGAAAGATAATCTCAACACACACACATACACACGTGCGTGACCATGCAGGTCAACATATATATATATATAAGTATATATATATACATATATATATACATATATATATATATATATATATATATATATATATATATATATATATATATATATAAAATACTCTTCTTTCTTTTTTTAAATACATATGTACAAAGGAATGCTCTCTTATTTTTGTGTGGGGAAGCGGAGCATTCTGCGTTCGTGCATGAAGTCAATGTGGTTGAAAGACAATCACAGTTATTGTTGTTTTTATTTAATTGTTAGGAGATTAATTTGCATTCTCTGGTTCTCGTGTTACCGGGCAGTTTTAGTTTTTCGGACAAATCCGTTATCTTATATCGTCCATGACGGATTGAAACAGATAAAACAATCTGTCGGTGCGCCTGCTGCAATTTCTGAAAACAACTAATCTTTAGGTTTTTCAAAACACTATTTTAAACACAATCTGCTCTGAATGCTTTGACTAAATACATCAAAGTAAATCAAATAACATCTTAAAATAATGAAAAACATTATCAATGTTTTGACTAAATACCTGAAACAAGGATTTAGAATCTTAAAATAGTGAAAAACCTTCTCAATATTTTAATTAAATCCCTTAAAATAATCACTTAGAATCTCAAAATAAAGAAAAACCTTCTCAATATTTTGATTAAATACCTCAAAAATAATTGCGTAATATGTTAAATTAATGAAAAAGTTCATTAATATTTTTGACTAAATACCTAAGACAATGACTTAGAATCTCCAAATAATGAAAAAAACTTCTCAATATTTTGATTAAATACCTCAAAATAACACAAAGTATCTCAAAATAATGAAAAACGTCATCAATATTTTGACTAAATACCCCCCCCCCCCCAGTGAACCACGTGGCTTCATGCACAAATAGAGCAAACACACAATGAACCCCCACAATGCATTTCTCAAAACAAGTGGAATCTGTTTTCAATCAATCAGTTCCAAGACAAGGAGAGATGCCTCCAATCAAATGTTTCCAGTGAAGCCCCACAAAATAAATAAAACGCAAATGAAGGAATATGTTGTCACCAAGTGAAGCAGGAACTCACATTGTTGGTTTTCACGACAGCCACTGCAGAATATATCAAATATACTTTGTGTTGTACACGTTACACCAACAAACACACACACACTGTACATGTTGAAGCGTGAGTATGTGAAGACAACATGGCCGACGGTTCAGACGCACAAGAAGCCTCCGGTTATGACACAAACTATTCAATTCACTTTTTATAGAAGCTCAATTCAGCCACAACAAAAGATCCTGTCATTGTTATGAGCTGAAAAAAAATAACTCTCTCAATGCTTTAAATAAATACTTCAAAACAATCACGTAATATCTTAAAATAATGAAAAACTTTATCAATATTTTGATTAAATACCTCCAAATAATTACGTAGAATCATAAAATAATGAAAAAACTACATAAATATTTTGACTAAATATCGAGAATCTCAAAATAATGAAAAGATATTCTCAATATTTTGATTAAATACCTCAAAATAATCACAAACTATCTTAAAATAATAAAAAGATTTCTCACTATTTTGATTAAATACCTCAAAATAATCACGTAATATCCTACATTGATGAAAAAAACTTGACTATATATCTGAATCTAAAAATAAAAGGTGTTCTCACTATTTTGACTTGTTTTATCATTATTTAGAGATAGATCACGATGCCTTCCAGCATTAATTTATAAATATATATTTCAGTGTTGGGATATATAATTAATAAGTCTTAGGTCAAGTATATGCATCAGTATCTCAGGTATACGCAGTATCTCAGGTATACACATCAGTACCTCAGGTATACGCAGTATCTCAGGTATACGCAGTATTTCAGGTATACGCAGTATTTCAGGTAAATACAGGTGTCTTAACACAGTGCATCTAAACAGAGCCTCACTACAGCAGCTGAAGCTCACTACACACTCCTTTCTCTACTCTGGGCCGGAAAGCGTCACTTAATTGGCGTTAAGTGCGTCATAATTATAGTTAATTATAATTATAATTAAAGTTATACTTTATAAAAAAATTGATTTCTACGGTAATAAATACTTTTCGCGGACAAAATAAAATATGTATTGCACGTTACCCTACTGTACTCTAAAAACACAGCTCACCACAAAGCCATAATCCACAAGGTTTAACAACACCTATATTTTTCCCTCTATACATATTCACCTATTCCAAAATGAAGAATAGAAATTCAACCAAAGACGGGATTCATTATTTAAAATATATGCATAAATAAAAACCCATAGTGGAAGAAATGCAGGGAATTTTCAGCACAAAATAAAAAAGTGTTGTCAGTGCTAGCAACGATTTTCTAAATAAAGTTGAAGGAACTTGTGGATTATAGCCTTAAACGCATAACACAACAAAAATAAACTTAATATCTGGGGCTAATGCTAATTCCACACCCTGAATTTACCCACCGGAGGAAAATACACATTTTGAGAGGTCGGTACTTTGGCAAAAAAGCTCATCGTCAACAGTCACGGATCCTTTTTTTCTTTTTTTATAACACTTCGGAAAAATAAATCAAAAAACATCAAGAATCAAATATTACGAGAGAAAACTACGAAGTTATATTCCGCTAAAACGCTCACTAAAACGGCTCGTGACCTCGCTGGTCTGCAAACACCTGCACAAAGGTGTGCGTCCTTCGTCAGCGCGCTCTGCTCTCTAGTCTCGCAGGAAAGGACGCACCTGGACTTCCAGGATAACTTTTCGCTTCTTTTTTCGGTGGCGGAAAACAAGCGTCGCCCTCGACTAGACGCACAGCGGCCCGAGAAAGACTCACCCTTCCAATGAAAGTAGTTTAATTCCTAGGAATGTACAGTAGGTTTAAATCTGTCATGTGTGTGTGTCACCTTTAGCGGGTGAAGGGAGCGAGGATTTAGAAGAAGGAAGAGAGAAACCAGAAGTAAAAGCAGAAGCGCATGACCTTCTTTAAAGGTCAAAGCCGATAGGTGGATGCTGCTTCTCGGTATAGGTCCAATATAAAATGTACTTTAATAAATCTTCTTCCTTCCTTTAAAAGCTCCTTCACCTGTTAAAAGTCAAAACCTACAGCTGATCTACGCTCTCCTTCGCCGTGGATTTGGTTTTATCCTGGAGGGGCGTGCTTTCGGAAGCGGGAGGCGGAGCTACGGCGGGCGTCGCCGCCGCCACCAGCGGGACCTTCTCCTTGGCCGGAGAGGCGGCGAGCGTCGTGGTGGTCACGGCGCTGGCGCCGGCCGGAGGGTCCTCCACGCACGAGGAGGTGGGAGGGAGGTCGCCGCCGCTGCTGAAGCAGCGGGCGATCTCGTCGAAGGTCTTGCCCCTCGTCTCGGGGACTTTGAGGAAGGTGAAGATGAAGAAGAAGATGAGGAGGGCCATGAAGATGAGAAAGACCCAGGGACCGCACCACTCCTGAGGGGAGGAGAGGGAAGAAGAGAGGGAGGAGAGGGAAGAAGAGAGGGAGGAGAGGGAAGAAGAGAGGGAGGAGCGGGAAGAAGAGAGAGGAGAGGGAAGAAGAGAGAGGAGAGGGAAGAAGAGAGGGAGGAGAGGGAAGAAGAGAGAGAGGAGAGGGAAGAAGAGAGAGAGGAGAGGGAAGAAGAGAGAGAGGAGAGGGAAGAAGAGAGGGAGGAAAGGGAAGAAGAGAGAGAGGAGAGGGAAGAAGAGAGAGAGGAGAGGGAAGAAGAGAGAGGAGAGGGAAGAAGAGAGGGAGGAGAGGGAAGAAGAGAGGGAGGAGAGGGAAGAAGAGAGGGAGGAGAGGGAAGAAGAGAGAGAGGAGAGGGAAGAAGAGAGAGAGGAGAGGGAAGAAGAGAGGGAGGAAAGGGAAGAAGAGAGGGAGGAGAGGGAAGAAGAGAGAGAGGAGAGGGAAGAAGAGAGAAGAAGGAAGAAGAGAGGGAGGAGAGGGAAGAAGAGAGGGAGGAGAGGGAAGAAGAGAGAGGAGGAGAGGGAAGAAGAGAGGGAGGAGAGGGAATTCTTTATGTATATTCTAATATTGTAATATTTGCAGGCTCATCTTGGAACATTTCCCCCTATGGTTTGGTGTGAAACATTTTTAAATATATAAACAACATAACAAAAGAAGACAAAGACTATGAACCCAACACCCGGACTCACCGCTAGTTTGGGGAAGCCGAACCCGACCAGGAAGTTGGCGGTCCAGTTGCAGCAGCCGGCCACGGCCATGGCGGCGGGCCGGGGCCCCTGGGAGAAGAGCTCGGCCACGATGAACCACGGGATGGGGCCGGGGCCCATCTCGAACATGGCCACGAACATCATGACGGCCACGATGGCCATGTAGCTCATAGCGGGGATGTCTTTCTGCTCAGAGAGAGAGGAAGAGGAAGAGGAGGAGAGACATCCAGGTTTAAAGATGCACTAATCAGTAGTTTTATAGGTTAAAGGGACAGTTCATCCCGAAATGTACCTGTAGACCATAAACTCATGTTTACAATGTTTACTAAGGGAATAAATCAAGAGAGAAGTAGTCATATTCCTATAGACTTCTATACAACCAGAGGAGTCGCCCCCTGGTGGTCAGGAGAGAGAATGCAGCTTTAACACATGAAGCATAGACTTCTATACAACCAGAGGAGTCGCCCCCTGGTGGTCAGGAGAGAGAATGCAGCTTTAACACATGAAGCATAGACTTCTATACAACCAGAGGAGTCGCCCCCTTGTGGTCAGGAGAGAGAATGCAGCTCTAACACATGAAGCATAGACTTCTATACAACCAGAGGAGTCGCCCCCTGGTGGTCAGGAGAGAGAATGCAGCTTTAACACATGAAGCATAGACTTCTATACAACCAGAGGAGTCGCCCCCTGGTGGTCAGGAGAGAGAATGCAGCTTTAACACATGAAGCATAGACTTCTATACAACCAGAGGAGTCGCCCCCTGGTGGTCAGGAGAGAGAATGCAGCTTTAACACATGAAGCATAGACTTCTATACAACCAGAGGAGTCGCCCCCTGGTGGCCAGGAGAGAGAATGCAGCTTCAACACATGAAGCATAGACTTCTATACAACCAGAGGAGTCGCCCCCTGGTGGTCAGGAGAGAGAATGCAGCTTCAACACATGAAGCATAGACTCACCAGCAGCAGGGAGATGGTCATGAGCAGAGCGCTGATCGCCATTCCACCCAATCCCACGAGGTGCAGGGTCCTTCGTCCCGCCTTCTCCACCAGGAAGAGCTGCAGGACAGACACAGTGATGAAGACACAGTGATGAAGACACAGTGATGAAGACACAGTGATGAAGACGCGGTGATGAAGACACAGGGATGAAGACGCGGTGATGATAGAAAAGACAAACCACGCCTCACTCACAGAAACCACGGTGAAGACGGTGTTCACCACGCCGGCGCCGATGGTGGCGTAGATGGGCTGCTTCACGCCGGCCGACTCGAAGATGCCCGTCGAGTAGTAGAACACCTGAGAGGACGCAGAATAAACGTGTTGTCACTCAAACACGTTGTGTTTTATGTCATTTTCTTGACCACCGAGGACCTTTTTCATACACTTTTTTAGGTATTTACCAACACAAGAGTTCATGTTCACTTCTCCTATTGGAGGAGAGAGACTAAAGGGGCGGGGCAACCTGACACAGAGACAAGAGACGGACTCTTCAAAGTCCAGAAGTAAAAGTACGGATCTTATATTATATTATTGGACTGATGCATTCATGTGTTCTTCACTTCACTGTTGCAGCTGGTGAGCTGATATTAATAATAATAATAAGTTATGAAAGAGAGTGTCGATGGAGGGCAAAAGATGGGAATACTCATTAAGGTACAAGTACCTCAAACTTGAGTAAATGCACTTAGTTCCTTTCCACCGTGAGAGTAATGCTCCAACTGTAATATGTGCTGTACGTCATGTTGTGTTGAGTTATTGTGTGTTTTATTGTGTGAGTGTGTGTTTGCTGCAGACTCACGGCGTTGATCCCGGACAGCTGCTGGGAGAGCTGCAGCATGACGGCGATGAGCAGCGGCTGGCGGTACGCCGCCGAGCGGAAGAGCTCCACGATGGTGACCTTCTTCTCCATGGCCATCTTGACGCTCTCCTCCTTCATCTCCTGCATGTCTTTGCTCACGTCCTCGCTGCCGCGCAGCCGCACCAGCGCTGTGACGGGACATGGGGAACACGTGAAGGAACACGCCTTGAACACGCCCCGAACACACCTTGAACACGCCCTGAACACACCTTAAACACACCTTGAACATGTCTTGAACACGTCTTGAACATGCCTTGAACACGCCTTGAACACGCATTGGACATAGCTTAAACATGCTTTGAATACGCCTTGAACAAGCATTGAACACGCCTTGAAAATGCCTTGATAACGCCTTGAACGCGCCTTGAAAACGCCTTGAACACGCCTTGAACACGCCTTGAACATGCCTTGGACAAGGCTTCAACATGCCCTGAACACACCTTGAGCACACCTTGAACATGCCTTGAACACGCCTTGAACATGCCTTGAACAAGCATTGAACACGCCTTGAAAATGCCTTGAACAAGCATTGAACATGCCTTGAACACGCCTTGGACATGCCTTAAACACGCCTTGTACACGCTATGAGCATGCCTTCAGTAACTCAGAGAACCGAGTTAAAGCCATTAAATTAGTTATATGAGATGTTTGTGTAGATGTTGGTGTTGGTGTTTGTGTTGGTGTTTGTGTTGGTGTTTGTGTAGATGTTGGTGTTTTTGTAGATGTTGGTGTTGGTGTTTGTGTGTGTGTCGGTGTTTGTGTAGATGTGTGTGTCGGCCTGCATGGAGTGGGTCAGCTCCAGAGGGAACGCTGAGCGTCTGCTGAACAGATGCCAAAACCTTCTGGCAGTTGAAGGACTCACCTGATGCCACCTGAACCTGTGAAGCACCGACGTGTCCTTTACTCTCTCTTTCTTTCTCCTTCATCCTTCTCTTCTCTTTCTATCTTTTTCTCACCTCCGTCTTTCTCTTTTTCCTTCCCTTGCCTCTCATATTTGTTCTATCTCCCTCCTACTTTTCTTCCTGCAGTAAGTACAACTTGAAGTGTATTTAATATATTTGTTTGCTGCTAAATTGGAACAACTTAAAGTATACTTAGTATAATTTCTATGTGCTAATTTACATGCCGATCGCTCGCCTAAATTATACTTTTTTGTTTTGAAACATACTATTGGAAATGTGATGTATTTGAAACATAAGAAGGTCCATATCTTGGGCGTTTTGCAGCGGTACCTTTGCGCGCCTGCTCCTCCTGCTGCAGGTTGATGAGCAGGAAGCGAGGGCTCTCTGGACAGAAGGGCAGCAGGATGCACTGCACCACGGCCGGGGCCACGGTGAG
Organism: Clinocottus analis; assembly: GCF_023055335.1. Classification (NCBI taxonomy): domain Eukaryota; kingdom Metazoa; phylum Chordata; class Actinopteri; order Perciformes; family Cottidae; genus Clinocottus; species Clinocottus analis. Next base: position 857,230 of record NW_027175865.1, read on the forward strand.
CGACAGCAGCAGCGGCCACAGCTTATCGGAGCCCAGCAGCGCCTCCAGGCCGAAGATCTGAACACCCAGAAGCCACACGGAGGTCAAAAAACATCCATTTTATCTTTTAAATGCATAAAAGAAACACATCAAAACATATGATTTGCTTGATTGGTTGTTGTTTCTTTGACCTCGTAAATCTATATGTTGTTCTGCTTTTCATTTTGTGTTTGAGCTAACACAAGAGATGCTAGCAGAAAGCTAACACAAGAGATGCTAGCAGAAAGCTAGCACAAGAGATGGAAACAGACAGCTAACACAAGAGATGCTAACAGAAAGTTAACACAAGAGATGGAAACAGAAAGCTAGCACAAGAGATGCTAGCAGACAGCTAACAGAGGAAGGTTAAAGTATACGGTGAGGAATCTGTCGGCCGCTGCTGACCTGAGCGATCAGGATGCCCACCACCACCCCGAGCTGGTGGAGCGTGCCGAAGGCGCCGCGGAGCGGCGTGGGCGACACCTCGCCCACGTACATGGGGGTCAGGCCGGTGAAGAGGCCGCAGAACAAGCCGATGACCAGCCGGCCCGCGATCACCATCTCATAGGAGGAGCAGATGGTGGAGAAGCCCATGAGGAGGCCGCCGATCACCGCCAGGATGTTCACCAGGAACATGGAGCGCCGCCTGAGGAGGAGGAGGAGCTTAGCTTAGCTTAGCTTAGCATAAAGGCATGAAGCAGGGAATCGCCTGACTCTAGACAAACACTCACTACACTTAATTCCTCATACCTGCCGAAGCGGTTGGCCATGACGCCCACGCTGAAGGAGCCCACCATGCCGCCCACGCTGAAGATGGCGACGGAGACGCTCCACACGATGGTGCAGACCCCCGGGCTGATGGGCGTGCCATACCGCTCCACCCACGTGTTGTTGAAGAAGGAGCGGAGTTTCTGGAGGAAAAGATGGAAGAACGGATGAGCCCTTCCTGTTCTTAAAGATACTGGAGAAGCGGGTGATTAGCTTAGCTTAGCATGAAGACAAGATACTGGAAGAAGAGCTCCGAGGAGGGCAGAAGTTGATTAGCTTAGCTTAGCTTGTAAGTAGTAGTAGGCCTATGCAGTCGTAGTAATGTAGGTAGAAGTAGTATTAAAAGCACTAGTATCGTCAGCACTAGCAGTCGTAGTAGCAGTAGTAGTAGTAGTAGCAGTAGTAGTAGTAGTAGTAGTAGTAGTAGTAGTAGTAGCAGTATTGTAGTAGCATCAGTCAGGTCTTTAATCTTTAATCTGTTTCTACTCTCAGAGTGAAGCTGCTTCCTCTCGTCTCTCTCTGGCTTCTTCAGTCATTTCAGTCACATACACACACACACACACACACACACACACACACACACACACACACACACAGGTGACCGCCCACCTGCTCAGGCGCGTTGATGACTCCGGTGTTGTAGCCGAACTGCAGCGAGCCGATGACGGCGGTGCCGAGCGAGAACAGGAGGTAACCTGTGACCTGCTTCTCCTGCTGAGGAGGAGGAGGAGGAGGAAGGATGGAGAGAGGAAGGAGAGGAGGAGGAGGAAGAATGGAGAGAGGAAACAGACATGGAGAAGAGAGAGATACATAATTAACATGAAATCTGAGATCATAATGAGATTTCCAGTAATCGTGGCTCATAAAAGCTGTTTTGTTTTTCATGTAAACATCGTATTCTGTCAGTGGAAAGAACACAGTAGACACATTAATAGACACACAGTAGACACATTAATAGACACACAGTAGACACATTTATGTGTATTCAGGCCGAGAACCTTCGCCTGGAGGGCGACGGTTCTCGGCTGGACGAGTTCGCTGATCCTTGGGCGTCTCCGACCTGCTGCATTGAGGACCCGCTCACAGCTGCTCACAGCTTTATTACATACAACAGGGGAAAATAAGATGATGATAATAATTCTGTGATGGAATACAAGGCAGGGCAACAAACACACACACACACACACACACACACACACACACACACACAAACACACACACACACACACACACATCTGCTGATTTGGCGCCACGGACAGCGGCGAGGATTCATGGCTGTGCAGGCTGTGGCTGTTTCAAGGTCGTAGATTTGACCTTTAGACCTTGAGTGAAGGGTTAACATACTTCATCCTGTTCAAGGTCACGTTGATCTTAAACCTCTTCCCAGCATGCAATGGGGGTCGGACGCGTGAGTACGCCACGGAGCTATCAAAAGGCAAACTGCACTTCCTGTTCCTGCGCATGGCTGGAGGTCATCGAAGGTCGAGCTTCTTTCAAAGCGCCTCCGGTGTTTGGCGGGTGAAGTCGTAAAAACCTCCGTTTATTTCCTCTCCTGCCGACGTCTGTGAGTCAGGAATAAAAACGCCTCGTCAGCAGAACAAACTTCTGTCACACGAGACGCTGCAGAGACCTCAGCTGATCCTCAACGACCTTCACCACGACCCAGAGGTCACACCGCTCAGGACTCACTGTACGCCACAGGGGCGTCGGCCACAGAGGACCAATCAGAGAGCGAGAGACACAGAGAGAGAGAGAGAGAAAGAGAGAGAGAGAGAGAGATTTGTATCCAGAAACTTAACTTTTTTTCACTAATTTACTGTATTATTATTTTAAATGCTTTAGTAATATTGTCTTTCTTGAATATTCATGCCAATAAAGCACTTTAAGAGAGAGAGAGAGAGAGAGAGAGAGATAGAGAGAGAGAGAGAGAGAGAGAGAGAGAGAGAGAGAGATTTAAAGGTCAACGTGAGGTCATTCAAACAAGCGATTGGAAACTGCAGATTGGATGATTGATCTACATTTTAAAGTAAAAGAAGAGGAGGAGGAGGAGGAAGACAAAGAGGAGGAAGAGGAAGAGCAGGAGGAGAATGAAGAGGAAGACAAAGAGGAGGAAGCGAGTCGACAGGAGGTGAGATGGAGCATGTTGTTTTTTCGCGGCCTTGCTTGTAAAAAGTTGTCATTCGTTTCCTCTGAACATCCCATAATACTCTCCACTGGAGCAGTGACTAGACATCCCATAATACTGTCATCATGAGCCGTGAAGCTTCGTCTCCGAGAGAGAGAGAGAGAGAGAGAGAGAGAGAGAGAGAGAGAGAGAGAGAGAGAGAGAGAGAGACATCCTTCACCTCCGACACTTAATGATGACAAACTCTCTGCAGCCGGGCCGTCGGTCACCAGGCGACGTCTCCACGGTAACGAGATGTCAGTCACCAGGCGACGTCTCCACGGTAACGGGATGTCAGCCTCGGTTTGCATCCTGCTGACGTTTAGGAACATCAATGATCTGCTTTGTTTACTCCTCTGTTTCCACCATGTGTTGTTGTTGTTGTTGTTGTTGTTGTTGTTGTTGTTGTTGTGAAGAACAGAAGACAATAAATACTAAATATAATAGAAAAATAAAATATTCATTTTGTCTTTAAAAGGTTTATATTTTCTCCCTTGAATCAATTGATGAAGATTCAGTTGAGCTCATCATCATCATCATCTCTTGAGTGAAGTAAAGACTCAGGGTCATGTGACTCGAAAGCAGCTGATTGTGGTCTCAGATTACTGCACACACACACACACACACACACACACACACACACACACACACACACACACACACACACACACAGCTGTGACTCTCCTCCGTCACGGTGACTCAGGATGTTTGGTCACATGACGTCTCCGTCAGCGTTTCAGTGACACGTGAACGTTTGTGTTGGACAGAAAGTCTGAGATTGATCCTCTTCATCAGGATATTATTAGTGAGATTGATCCTCTTCATCAGGATATTATTAGTGAGATTGATCCTCTTCATCAGGATATTATTGGTGAGATTGATCCTCTTCATCAGGATATTGTTGTGAGATTGATCCTCTTCATCAGGATATTGTTGTGAGATTGATCCTCTTCATCAGGATATTGTTGTGAGATTGATCCTCTTCATCAGGATATTGTTGTGAGATTGATCCTCTTCATCAGGATATTGTTGTGAGATTGATCCTCTTCATCAGGATATTGTTGTGAGATTGATCCTCTTCATCAGGATATTGTGGTGAGATTGATCCTCTTCATCAGGATATTATTGGTGAGATTGATCCTCTTCATCAGGATATTATTGGATGTATTTTGTTCCTCAACGTGTTTATTGGATATGAATCAAAGGAAAACTCCTGTGAGCCTGAACCAGCTGTGACTCCTCCCACTCCTCATCCATCATCTGTAAACAAACGTCCTTATCTTCCTGCTCTCCGCTCTCGCTCCGTCATCCCTCCATCCATCGCTCCCTACCTTCCTTCGTCCCCATGGCAACAGCCCGGAGGTCAGCTGGTTTTTATTTACACGGACGGAAAGTGAAGCGCTGAGGCACACGCCTGCAGCAGGGCCTCAACACGGAAGAGACTCTGTCGAACATGCAAAGTATACACACACACACACACACACACACACACACACACACACACACACACACACACACACACACACACACACACACACACACACACACACACACACACACACACACACACACACACACACACGTGACCTACTTCCAGGCCAGACCATCGTCCTCCAGCGTGAGGAAACGTATCGAGCTTGTTTTGAGGATGAATCGGGTGAAATCGTTTCAGGCTGTTCGAGGTATCGACGAGCTCCTGTGTGTGTGTGTGTGTGTGTGTGTGTGTGTGTGTGTGTGTGTGTGTGTCAATATTTAGCAAGAGTCACGAGAGTCAGGATGCCGAGTCACGCCAGCACGATGAATACAGACACACACACGTAGCATCATGAAACTACTCCAGAGAGACACAAACAACTCCAGAGAGACACAAACAACTCCAGAGAGACACAAACAACTCCAGAGAGACACAAACAACTCCAGAGAGACACAAACCAGCTGCAAAGAGACACAACGAGGCAACAAAGAGACTTAAAATGACAACAAAAGACTGAAAACTACAATAAAGTGACACAAAATAGAAAACAAAGAGATACACAACTACAAAGAAAAACAAAACTTTAAACACATTTTTAAGGACCAAAAGAAAATAAAGCAACATAAATACAAAACAACTACAAAGAGACACAAAATAACAACAAAGAGACACAAAGTAACAACAAAGAGACACAAAGTAACAACAAAGAGACACAAAGTAACAATAAAGAGACACACAATAACAACATAAATATATATTTTCAGTATCAATCATTTGAATATAAACGGTGCACTTTGAGATAAACACACACACACACACACACACAGACACACAAACAGACACACACACACGTCACTAAACAGATTCAATACTTCTAATTTGATTTTCTCCCGTCACCTGAAGCCCAGAGGCTGTGAACATCTGTGTGTGTCTGTGTGTGTCCACCTGTGTGTGTCTGTGTGTGTCCACCTGTGTGTGTCTGTGTGTGTCCACCTGTGTGTGTGTGTATGCACAGTGTCGCATGGTAAGACACAGAGTGTGTTTTATAGTCGTAAAGAGGCGTCTTGCAGCTGCAATGCATTCTGGTCCACCGCAGTCATAGAAACTGTCTCTAATCCTCCTCTTCATCTTCCTCATCATCATCATCATCATCCTCATCACACTCAGTGTTTACGCTGCAGGCGTAATATTATTTTCAAATCCCCAAAATACAACAAAACATAATCCTGAGTTTAAATCCAGACCCTGGATTACATCTCATCTCTCACACTGCTGTCAACCAAGACTAAGGAGCACACACACAGACACACACACACACACACACACACAGACACACACACGCACACCGAACCCTGCATGCACGTGCATTACTCACACGTCACATCTCCAGTGAACTCTTGAGCAACACGTTTCTATTTAAAGCAACAAAATGAAAGAATATGAATAAAACATCTCACTGAGGAAGAGGAGGAGGAAGAGCTTCACTTGCCTGTCCCTCCATCTTCTGCTCTCCTCCCAGGGTTCTCACTCCAAACTGATCTTCAGGTGGTGGTTTGAAGAAGAAGAACAAGAAGCAGAGGAAGCTCTTTTTGTTGCAGGACCCCGCCCGCCGGCGCTGCGCGCTGCAGGAAAAGAAACGCCCCTCGGGACGAGGCGCTGTCCGTGGTGCCGACGCTTCCTCCCGTCCTTCAGCCCGCAGATCACGCGTTCAGAGCCTTGAAGTAAAGGACAGGTCACGCATCCTCCGCATATCTGTCTCTGTGTCGGTGACGTCACTGAAACGGGGCGCACGCGGCAGTAACCTCTCACAGGAGCGCGCGCTCACCTGTCGTGACTAAAGATGCGCCTCGGTGAGTTGCAGCACAGCCTCCCTCCTCTCCTGTCTCCTCTCTCCTGACTCCTCTCTCCTCGACACGTCACGCACGTCCCGCACGTAAATGTTTTTATTAATTTCTTTCTCTTTCTTTCCTCCTCCTCCTCTCTCTCTCTCTCTCTCTCTCTCTCTCTCTCTCTCTCTCTCTCTCTCTCTCTCTCTCCCTCTCTCTCTGCTTTTAACCTATGAAAAACCGGGATGCTGGGATGCCGTGACGTGGCCCCGCCCCTCCGCACACACACACACACACACACACACACACACACACACACACACACACACACACACACACACACACACACACACACACACACAAAGAAAAACGTGACTCATGAGCATCATCGTCCCTTTATTCGGTTTCCTCGGTCAGCTTATGTGACGAAAGCATCGGCGCATGCGCAGCAGGGGGGGGGGCGGGGCTTCCAATCTACAGGGTCGTGAGAGTGGGGGATGTGACCCCTCCTCCTTCCCCTCCCCCCTGTGTCCTTCTCGCCTTCCCATGATGCCTCTCTCCTGCGACCTTGACAGGGAGCCGCCGGGTTGATGCTGATGCTGCGGGATGCTGGCGATGATGCAACGTTGCCGAGGCAACGAGTCACGCGGTGACGATGCTCCAGTTGTAGATTTTTTTTTTTTTTTTTGTAACTTTCTTTTTTTTTTGGGCATCGATGTGAAATCCAATCTGGACGTGTGATGCGTTGTGTGTCTGTTACTCGTGACAGCAGCCAGCTGACGAGGATGAAGAAGAACGAAGAGAGCTCTGGAAAACATTTCATCAGAGACGTTCGTCTATTTCTTCGCCTCAGAGATGAAAAAAAAACTCCACTAAATGAAGATTATTGTGTGCTTTTGTATCATAAACGTCTGATTCCAAGATCACAGACATGTTGATGTTGAGCTTTGAGAGCAAACTAAATCTGCAGAAGATCATGTGATGAAATCAAAAGCTCCAGAAGAAGCTGCTGAGTAGAATGTTGTTGTTGTTGTTGTTTACCTGAGAGGCGGCACTTCTTTTGAATGAATGTATACTTTTTGAAATGTGTCGTCTTGGTAGCAGCTTACAGACACAAAATAAAATATAAAAACATGAAATATATTTGCAGCTAAGATTATAATTTAGGAAATGAAATGTAAACTTAAACAACAGAGAAGTGTGTGTGTGTGTGTGTGTGTGTAATGTAATACACATTCTTATTATTCTGTATTTTGTATTTTGTAACTCTGCACAATGACAATAAAGTTTAATCTGAATTTATTATTTTGTCTTTATTGTTTTTGTCTTTACCACAAACACTTTTCCTGAATATATTTAAACTTGCTTCTCCGTGTTGAACTTACTTTTAAACATCTTTAAAATTAAACTTTTTCTCAGTTAAATGTTGGAGTTTTTGTGTGTATTAAATATTAAAAAGCCCTTAGATGCAATTGTGTGATTTTTAAGGTGAATAAATGAAAATAATCTGATATAAATGAG
>NW_027175865.1:870000-942500 GCF_023055335.1 Clinocottus analis
CGTCGAACCGGCCTCCCATCGTGTCCTGCGAGGAACCAGCAGGAGAGAACAGGGGGTGAGGTTTTTTTTTACTTTACCTACAATATCTGTGGACGGCAGCCCTTTCGCTGGATTGATTTCCTGCTCCTTTGTTACCTGCTCCTGGCCCAGGATGAAGGTGCCTCCCGGTTTGATGGGGCGCCACGCCGACAGGTTTTGCCCCGAGCCCTTCTTCACGCCGTCCTGGTAGGCCTCCCAGACGCCGTCGCGCGTCGTCCACGTCACGCACACGTGATGCCACTTCCCGTCGGTCATGGTTATCGGCAATGTTACCGCCTGAAAAGAGAGCGAGAGAGAGAGAGAGAGACGGACATACCGTTAAAAGAGAAGGACAAGGGACTGTTCTTTATCCTTTTCCCTTTTGTAGCCCTTGAAGGCCTCACCCTAACCCTAATCCCTAATCCTATTTATTGTTTGAGTTGTGTTTAGAGGTTGTACATGATTTTTATGTTTAATTTGATACCTAATGGGTTTTTTTAGGGAACCCTAGGGCTCAAATTATTAAACACCCTGGCATTGAAGTGCTCACAACTGCAGGTTAAAAGGTGGATTCGTCCAATAATGACATCCTCCACTCCACTAACTTAAAATTACTCAAGGCTTGAGATTAATCTGCGTTCTCCTTTTGACGACTGCTGAGCAAACATGGCAGTTCATCACTCCGGGTAATGTCGCTCCGACATGAAAATCAGGTCAATCAATTAGGATGATCAGATTAATTGGGTCGTTGATTTGTTTGCTGAGCTCTCTCCGTCTCACAGCACCGGAGGCGAAGGAAGGTTTCCGCTTTTCAGGGAATTAAAGATTAGACACGGTACGTCATGAAATCAGGAAGCGTCGTTGAAACTGAGATGTCCACAATGTTCATAAAACCACAACAATATAAAATAATAGACAAATGTATTGTTAGTGATCAAGCCATGTCATGCTATTCCCCAACAGTAACTTTCATTTACTTATTATGAAAGATGTGGAGCTATTCATGCACTCATAGAACTGGAGTTACAACAGTAACCTTTACAATAACACTTTTCCTAACTACTTCTAACCAAGTGAGGGGACTTGAATTAAAAGGTCTGTCTGAACTGAGCCTATCACACCTCACTGAGTGCTAGATTAGCAACACTCTGAGGGTCATGGACGCGTGAGAACTTCAGAGATACCTTCTGATTCTCGTCACCCAAAGCAGCTCGACAGAGTCCTTTGTGAAAAGCTTCCAAAAAAAGAGAAAGCTTGAGATTTCACCTTTAAAATCTGGGTTTTCTTTTACCTTGTCGCTGATCAGCAGCTCCATGGGGTTGCTGCCCCATTCGATGAGCACCAGCTCGTTGGCCTGTCCGGGCACGGCGTAGGAGAAAGGGGTGCCGAGGCCGGGGCCGGCTCCGGCCTTCAGCCGCAGGCAGACGGTCAGGGCGAAGATCTCGTTGAGCGGCGAGCGCTTCATCCTGGCGTACATGTAGTTGGTCTTCATGGGGAAGTCGAGCAGGAAAGCGCCGGGACTCTTCAGCTTCTTGTGGCTTCCTAGTGAGGCGGAGAGGGAAAATTATGAATATTTTGTATGTTCTGCACGCCTGTTGATGGGTTACCAATCAACCGGTTGGCCACCGACCACCATTGGCGCCATTGCTTGTGTGTGTGTGTGTGTGTGTGTGTGTGTGCGTACCGTGTTCGGTGTTGCCATGGTGCAGTTGGCTGAGCACCGTCTCCAGCTTGCCGTGACCGGCGCCGCGCAGATTCGTCTCTTTGCCGTCGAAGGACAGCCGCCGTGGGTTGTGGTTGCTACCGTGGCGGTCGTCGTGGTGATCGTCGTCATGACGGTCGTCGTCATGGTGATCGCCGTGGTGATCGCCGTGGTGGTCGTCGTAGTGGTCGTCGTGGTGATCGTCGTGGTGATCGTCGTGGTGGTCGTCGTGGTGGTCGTCGTGGTGGTCGTCGCGGTGTCCGTGGCGATAGTCGTGGTGGTCGTCGTAGTGGTCGTCGTGGTAACCGCGGTGATTGTCGTGGCGGTCGTCATGGTGCGGGCTGTGATGGCTGCCGTGGCGACCGCTCTGCCGGCTGTACTGCCGATCGTAGTGGTCGTGATGGCGACTGTGGTGAGTGGTGCGATGGCTGTTCCTGGGGTTGCCGTGGTGACCGCCGTGATAGCCGTCGTGGTGGTCGTCACGGTGACCGGTGCCGCGGTGGTCGTCGTGGTGGTCGTCGTGGCGACCGGTGCCGCGGTGGTCGTCGTGGTGGTCGTCGCGACGACCGGTTCCGCGGTGGGCGTCGTGGTGATCGTCGCGGTGGCCGTTGCTGCGGTGGTCGTCGTGGTGGTCGTCGTGGTGGTCGTCGTGGTGATCGTCGTGGTGATCGTCACGGTGGTCTTGGTAGTAGCTGTGCAGCTGCTCCTCCAGCGCCGTGATCTTCCTCTGGAGGAGCTCTCTCAAGCTGCTGGAGTACGAGCTGGACGAGTTCCTGGCCTGAAGAGGAGCGCAAGGTCATCAACGAGGCCCCAAAGAGACCAGGAGACCCCAATGAGGACCCAGAGAGACCCCAATGAGACCCCAATAAGGACCCAAAGAGACCCCAACGAGTACCCAAAGACTCCCCAATGAGGCCCCAACAGGGCCCCAAAGAGACCCCAATGAGGCCCCAATAAGACCCCAATGAGGACCCAAAGAGACCACAACGAGGCCCCAATGAGACCCCAACGAGACCCCAAAGAGACCCTAAAGAGACCTCAATGAGGCCCCAAAGAGACTCCAATGAGACCCTAATGAGGACCCGATGAAGCCCCAATAAAGCCCCAATGAGACCCCAATGACACCCCAATGAAGCCCCAATGAGACCCCAACAAGGCCCCACAGAGACCCCAATGAGACCCCAATGAGGCCGCAAAGAGACCCCAACGAGGCCTCAATGAGACCCCAATGAAGCCCCAACGAGGCCCCAAAGAGACCCCAATGAAGCCCCAATGAGACCCCAACGAGGCCCCAAAGAGACCCCAATGAGGCCCCAAAAAGACCCCAACGAGGCCCCAATGATTTTTTATGTGATAGTTTTGTTCAACTTTCAAGGTCAAGAATAAACTTCTCTGCTTCAGGAAGTGTCAAAAGCTGTGAATCTGAAGAAATGACCACATTTTAAAATCACTAAAGATACAGAAGCTCTCTCCAGTGACGTCAGCGTGTTGCAGTGAACAAACACAAATCGTGGAAATGACATTTAGAGTTGCAGCAGAATAGTTTCCACCCCTCCCTCCGCCGCCTCGCTCATCCTCGTCTTCCTCACCAGCAAATCCGGCTTTGTTCCCTGCCAGCGATTAATAGCCTCTTCAGAGCGGATGAGGCTAATTGAAGGTGAGGCCGGCTAGCGGCGCGCGGCGCGCGGCCAGAGGCTGCCGGGCGCAGACATCCTGTTAAAGGACGGAGTGACGGCGTTAAATCCCCGCTAGACGCAGCCGTTTAGTCTCACACCTTCGAGGGAGACGGAGGGGATTTCTGGAAACACTTTCCCCCCACGAACTCAACCTGAGACCACCTGCGCCGATAACAGGGCTTTCACGGCCCGGCAGGCGGCTAGGTTTTAGTCTCGCAGGAAACCAACACGTTTGGCTCATTTCAGTTGCTGAAACACAACCGAGAGAACATATGTTCACACACACTCAGAGAGGGGCAACGGCGTAAGCTATTAAAAGTTCTCAAGCGAGCCCTTATTTAGTTCTTTACTGCGCCCGCGCTGAAATAAATTAAAGTTTTCTGGCTTGCCTGGATCACCGGTTTCTAAACCTTTCTGACTTTCTGACCCTCTGACGCAAAGTTGACTCACTTGGCCTGGTTTCAAGGGAGGAAACAGATCCTTAGTTCCCGATGCGATTAACCCGGGATGAATACACCGTAAATGAATGTGCGGCTAACGGCGTCTAACTTCCTCCTCCTCTAAGCTTCGCCGGTCTCGCTTCCAACATGTGACGCTTGGACACCGGGGTGATCGCAGACACACACACCTGTAGTTTCTACCGCAACGTTGGGACGTTACTCAACAATGCAGGTGTGTTATATTTCAAGTCGAGGTATGCCAAAGAAAAGAGACCTTTAAAATAAGTCCAGTGATCGACGGGGTGACCACGTCTTTGTGGAACACATCCTTCTTACAGTATTCTGACAGCGGCTGAGCTCGTGACCCTCCATGACGCACCATGTGACCCCAATTAAGTCAAACCTTTGATAGGCTTTGCAGACGCAGCACTAAGCACCTTGCAGTGTTTGTGTGGTGCAGGAGGAGCGAGCCCCTTTACAGACTGTTTACCCTTTTCACCTGGACCTAATTACAGCCACGTGAGTATGTCTAGATTCGTATTTCGTGTGGTTTAAGAGAAGAGAAACTCTTGGGATTTCATTCTTTAGAAAATCTATGAACTTTCTACCTGGAAACTTTCTGGCTGGAAGACAAAATGTTGTGTTTTTTTTGTTTTCCCATTGCTTGAATCCTTTAGTGGCTGAACCTGGTCAACCTGTACAAACAACAGGTTACAAACACATTGCCAAAGGGATAATAAAGCAAATTCTATGTATTTGTTCTTACTTTTTATGCTTTATACTACGCCACAACCTCTTTAGGGGTAAATATGCTGTCATCCTGATAACCACGTTTCTCCAGATGTGTCGATGTTGAATTCTTTGTGATGAATTGGATGAAGTGTTTCCTTTTTGTGCAGAGAAAATCCTCTTACTTCCTAAGCTAAATGAACTCTTTAGAAAGCCCCTCGGATCAGCTGGAAACTGCATCGTCACAAAGCTCAAGACGGCGGCGCTTTTCTTTTAAAGAAACACGGTTCAAACAAACACATGAAGATCTGATAGAATATATAGATATGATCTTAATAAAGGAGTTAAGGAGTATCAACAGCAGTACATTGTGATGCAGCAGTAATATTATTTAATTACTGCATGAAGAGAACTTTTCTACGTTGTACTTTTTGTATGTTTTGACGATAAATTAGGATTTGGATGCCGGACTTTTGCTTGTGGTGGAGTTTTTTCAGATTGTGGTATTAGTACTTTTACTGAAGTAAAGTATCTATAAACTCTTTCCACTATCGTGTGGCACACGATACCAAACAGGCTGCGAACCATGTAAACTGTGGTTTATGATCGTATAAAAACTGAACTTTAATCTCTATCAGTGCGTATCTTTCCTGGCATTGGTCCGGTGACAAAAAGCCTCCTCCCTGAGCATTCGCCGCCGATATTTTTGGCGTTCACCTGCAAGTTCTCCAGCCTCTCCTTCAGCGTCTGCAGCGTCTTGCCGGTCTGCTCGGGGGAGAAGGAGCTGTGCTTCCCGTACGACGAGCCCTTCCTCGGGTGGGACTCCGACCGGTGGCCGCCGTGCGAGTAGTGGTGGTCGCTGCTGTGATGCGACGAAGGCCCGTGGTGCGACGACGACGACACGTGGTGGCCGCCGCCGCCGCTGCCGCCGTGATGCCCGCCGCCGCCGCCGCCGCCGCCGCCACGGTGGTCGTCGGGGTGTCCGTCGTGATGGTCCTCGTCGTGGGTGTCGTGGTGGCTCTCGCGGTGGTTCTCGTGGTGGTCGGTGCCGTGGTGGCCGCCGAAGCCCTCGCACAAGGTGAGCTTGGCGGTCAGCTCGCGGATGGTCTCCCGCTGGTCCAGGATGGTCTCCTTCTGCCTCACCAGGCTCTCGCGCAGGTGCAGGATGGTGGCCTTGGCCTCGTCGGACATCACGCCCCGCCGGCTGCTGCCATTGTGGCCGTTGGCGTGGCCGTTGCTGCTCGGCGCGTGCGGCACGCCGGGCGGGGAGTAGCAGCTGGGGTCGGCCTCCGGGGGGATCGGGGTGCAGACGAATTTGGGGCTGATGCCGTAGTCGTACTCGATGCCCGGCAGACTTCCAGTGGCGGACGCCGCACACGACAGGAAGTAGTAGAGGACTAGAGAACGTAGTCGTCTCGCGGACGGCGGCCTGAGGCTCGGAGGACTGACGTCTCTGGCCATATCGGGCCCCGAGTCCAAGTTATTCCTCGACAAACGACCAATGTCCTCCCGGGCCTTAGCCTTGTTGCGACGAACACCATGAATGGAGGTCACGCGCGTTGGGTTGAGACGTCGTGGCGCAACACATGTCAAGCGGCGGAAATCACAGATGAACTCTCCTCCCAGACGGCATTAATCCCGCCAGCGGCGCAAAAACTCAAAGGGCAGCTGTTCAGCCGTTCAGCCGCCGAGACGAACCGTGCGGTGTCACCCACGATTCCTCGGCTCCATGGCGAGTTAATTAACAAGCCGCCAGAGCTCGGGCTCGGAGGGTCCTGCTGGGCCGCCGCCAGCCGAGCGATGCCTCCAAGGACCGCCTGTGTTTCGACAGCCAAGAAGTAATCCCTTTAACTTTGGCTCCTAACCACCCATCTGATCCCCAGGGTGCTCTGACCTGGAGGACGGCAAAGATATCAAGAAAACAAGTCAAGATAGAGCGGAAAACAGATGATAATGAATCACTTTGACATTACTTTACTTATCTTTAGCTAGTATATTGATTTATTCAGTGTGAGTTCCAGTTTTAAGCGTGAATAAAGCACATATTGGTCAAGTTAGAAACATAATTGTCAAGATGTCAGATTGAATGCGATTTAAAGAAATCAGAATCAGAACCATTAATAATTGTGTTACACATATGAAGAATTTGTCATGGATTGTGGTGCATATATTAGACAAACAACAACAATCAACAGTGCAACAGTGCAATACAAACATATTAAAGGAACATATGAGGGCAGCTACTATTACTCTTGACAGTGTCGCTAGTGACCGTGTTATAAAAGCAATAAGGTACTCGAGGCAGTACTGTATCTACAATAATGTACTGTTCAAGGAGCAGTACATTATTGTAGATACAGTACTGCCAAGAGTACCTTATTGTTTAAGTAAATTATTTTTTCACTTTCACACTGAATGTCTTCATAAAACGCTACAGATAGTAGCTGGATCACGACTGAACTCAATATATATATATATATATATATATATATATATATATATATATATATATATATATATATATCTCGGTTATTGTTTAGAAAGCTAACAGGAAGAGAATGCATACGAGAAAAAGGAGATTTGCATCAGAAACAATTAATCTCAGATTATTAAATCGCTCCGTCAGTATAGTATAGTATTTATAATTATAAATGAATTGACCAATAACAAGCTGTGGTTTCATTGACACTTTTCGTAGGTGTTTCTTAGAGACTGATTTATTGAGCGTTTGCTATCTATGAAAACTCAATTTTATGTTTTCACTTGTTATGTCAGTGACCTGAGTGCAGTTTAATGAGGTGATTGGAGGTAAACCTGCAGCCGGTGGATGAAGGCCGTAATCTGACAGTGAGCCCCGCTGTCTAGTTTACTTTAGTTTATTAACTGGATCCCCGTTAGCCGGCGCCTTAGCCGCCGCTAATCTTCCCGGGGTCCACAGAAAGGACAACTTGTAATACATACAAAAACGGGCAAAACACAACATAAAACAAAGAATAATAAAATAATACAGATTAAGACTAGGATGTATATCGCGCAGCGCATCCATAATTTATACAAAGAAAAATCTTACGAGTACAAAATCAATGGAAAACGTCAAGTTAATGAGGTGCGGCTTTAATTGTTTTTAAATGACAGATTATTTACCTGCTCGTTAATTCAAAGCAGTAATTGCACAAAAAGGAGGAGGTTAGTTCTTTGGGTTCTTACCAACGTCTCTCATACTATTAAAACACATTTTTAGTAAGATTAGGACTTAAAGAATAAGAGTAAAAAACAACGCTTCACTTCACTGAGAACTGATATTCACCACTTTCTTTCCCCCGACACGAATACACCGAGCACTCGTGTTGCTGAAACAACAAACATCAGTTCAGCAGTTGTGCGACTTTGGTTGCTACAGTACGACATATAAACTTAAAATAAAATGAAACTACACATAGTTAATATGTTAATACTATGTGAATAATGAATTTGTATATTATATTAACTATAAGTTAATATAATATACAAAAAAAACAGTTAATATAAGCCTAAAATACTATTATATATTTAATTTGAAATAAATACAAATTAAATAATATGTATAATATAATATAAAATATATGTATAATACATAATATATGTATATAATATAGAATAAATATAGATATATTTAATCTTCATAAAATTTGTTCATATGTCAGATTTTTTTTAATTCATTTTTTTATATATTTATACAATAAAAACAAACTCTTACACACATAGAGGCAACACCCCCCTCACCTCCTCCCCTCCAGGGTGACGGACTAATTGGATTTAATGCTATTTAACGAGGGATCGCCTGCAGGGTCGACCCCCCCCCCCCTATAACCCCCCCCCCCCCCCCCCCTATGCCCCCCCCCCCACAGAGCAAAGCCATTGTTGTCAGAGGAAGAACATGTATGAGACAAGCAGCCGGGGTCATGATGACGCTTTCAATGGTCATGAAACGATGTTTAAATATCCTGCTCAAATTTTAATTAGTGTTCATGATCAGATTATCCCGCTATGATGTCTTTAATTGGACATTAATCTCTGCCGGTTGGATTAACGGGCACAAAAGAAGGGAACAGATGAAGGGAGATAACTTTTGAATCATTTCAGACATTTTAAAGAACGCGTTTTGAGATGTTTCTGATAAATCACTTCAGCAGCTGAAAGGTTCCTTAAAGCACGGCGTCAGAAATGTTTCTTCCTCTCCCGACTTCTGAGATGAAACGACGTGTTTTACGAACTATTACTGTGCTTCGTGTGTCACCTACTTCTGAGTTTAAATTGTCTTTTAGTGCCCAAAACGCACAAAAAGTATTCAAGCAGCACGGCTAACAGACAGAAGTAGCTTCATCGTTCTTGACAAACTCTGAGCAGCACTCTGTCATTGTTTTACATTTTCACACAAAAAACTCCTTTTTTCTGCTTCTGTCCAATAAAGTTAAAGTAATTGGAAGCAGAATGACAACCTTTTAGTCCTAAATGAAGACTAAATGAAGACTCCATTAGCATGAACCCATTACTGAAAGATGTTCTTACACAATATCAAAATGTTCTTTTCCGTATTTCATGCAAAAGAAATGCACCCGAGTAAAGTCTGAGGAATAAAAGATATATATATATATATATATATATATATATATATATATATATATATATATATATATATATATATATATATATATTATATAAGAGCCATCTATTGTACATGTCCCCACTTGTCTCTTGTCATAGTTCATTATCAGGCCATTAAAGTTTGGAGGGTAATGAAATATGACCTCATTTAAAAAGTCCATCTCTACCAATTTAAAACCAATTCTGTGATTGTTTAAGACTTCAAAAGTTCTGTTTTACATCTGCAGCGTAACAAAAGTTAATAGAAATAATTCCCGCTAATTCGTACTCTTTCTGGAGAAAAAAAGCACAAGTAAAATGCTCCGAAACAAACCTCGATATAACTTAAATATAACCACCGCTCCTATTTGGAAAAGCAATTTAAAAACAGCTTTTTGTGCCCACAGATCTCTCCGTGTATGTTGGAGTCACACAGCAGCGCTACGAGTTTATAATCAGCTAACGGACACACAAACACTCAAACGAACAACAGGAACCGCTCTCACACAACCACTCGACGTGAAACAAAGATCTGTGTGTTTAGCTTCCTGTCGGAGCGCCGACAGGAATGAGCTCAATTAAAAATCAACTAAAAAAGGTCCAAAGACGAGTATCCGATCCCCCGTTGAACACAGCGCCGTGTAATTATAGTCTGGAGCCGTCCGGGTCAACAGCCTTCTGCCGCGGAGCCGCTGAGTGCCGAGTTAAAATTGTTAGCGCGTTTGGATGTCAGTGATTTATTCTTTTGTATTTTTCACAAAAAGCGTAGTCGTTCACTTCACTTCACGCTGCATCCATTACCCTGAAAAGCACCGAGAGCCGAAGCCTCGCTCTGAAAGAAAACGCTCAAATTATTTTAACCACGGCCCCACGAGACGAAGGCCATCGATCTCTAAACGACGTCCTGAAGTTACGCGAAACAAAGCCGGTCCTCAGGCGTCAGCGCCGCACCAAACACATCCAACGAGTCATAAATATGTATTCTGCTCCATCGGGTCGGCACTAATGTCACAGAAATGTCATTAGACGCCGGGTATTGACCCCGCTCAAGGTGATGAAGGACCTGTGACTCAAAGAACAAGCATGAGGTCGGGGGATCAATGTCACACAACATTAACCCACTAATGTTACCAAGAACATGGCGGCTCAGGCCTCGTGCGTGAAGACCGTTCACCGCCAGAGACGGAGAAACTTTAGTGTGGAAAGCATCGGAGATTTAGTGGACGTCAAACACGGTGAAAAGCGCCGGCGTTGGGGCGAACTGGCTGATCCGAACACATCGCTGTCGTGAAAAAGCCTTCAATCAATTTGGAAACGGACTCGTGTGCGTTTGTTCACCAGGTCACACGGTCGCTCGCATCACTGGAACGCGGTCGCGATCCAAATCCGGTTTTGATTGCTGCCAAAAGTTTTAATGAAGTCCTCACAAGCTTTTTAACTCGTCTGGATGTGGCGAACACAACACAACACAACAAAAACTGAGAAAAGGACGCCTGTAGTCTAAATGGAGGTCTATCTATACTCTGCGCTGTAGAAACTGCTTCATGTGAGCAAAACAACAGATATTAAAACATAGAAACATGCTGTTTTGCGTTAAAAGTCAAACGCCCGGCTCTCCCAAATGTCCCTGAAGGCAACACGCTTCCACCAGAAGGTTTTCCATCTTCCCATCACCTGAGGAAAAGTGAGTCCCTCTTTAATCTCTGAAACGATGACATCATTTATCTCGACTCCCGGCGCTCTGTGACTTATTGCCGGCCGGCCGTCTCGCTCGTCGAGAGTTTAACATTTCGCGGTCGGAGCGGTGACGGACTTTCCTCACGGTGTGTTTGGGTCCGTGCGAGATGACTCGGGCCCGAGGAACGAGCATCGGGCCCGCGGCCCCGGCAGGATGCAGATAATGAAGGGAAGGGCCACCGTGACAAAAGACCACGTCTGTTTGACGGTGGCTAATGTGAAGTTAGGTACCGTTAGCTAAACTAAATGTGACACGCTCAACGCAACTGATGGCGACGGTACGAGAGCAGAGGATTACCCAACAAGAGACAACATCAACACAAATACCTAAACAAAAGAGACAAAGTTGTCACTCGTTTGGTCGTCCAACTCGGACAAAAACCAAAATACTCAACAAACGAAGCTCATTCCTGAATCTGCTGCGCTCTGATTGGTTAAGCCACATTTAAAGATGTTTCTCATCGTGAGATGCAACTATGGGCATTTTTTGTTTGTTTAACAACAAAAACAACAAGGCACATTTACTGTTACGGAGGATCATAGAGGAAATAAATCGGGTTAGGGTTCAATCAATCAAGCAAAACAACCTGTTGAGCCTCAAACAGAAGAAATAATTAAAACTTTAAAGGGCCAGAAGCTCAAAGAGAGAGTTTCCTGATTTTCAGAGGGAAATCTGATGTTTTTTCACAGTAAGTAGGTCGATACCGCTGTTCTATATGTGTGCAGCATGTGCATATAGCACACAGTAAGCTCACAGCTTATGGTCAACTGTCAATTCTGTGCCCTTGAGGAAATCCTACGCGCATTATATAACTAAAAATCAATCACGTCTTATATTTACAGTGTTGAACAAGACAAAAAAAACACCTAGAAAGTGCAGATGGTTATTTACATCACTGCCTGAAGAGTTGAACTCTGACTTTGTGTTCCAGCTGTACGTCGTGCTGTCGCTCAAACGAGAGGTATTCACAGCTCAACGCGGATAAAAAGGTTAAAAAGAGCTTTTGATTTGAAGGAAATAACAAATAACTTTGTGCGAAAGAAACTAGGAAACTTTCTCACCTGCAGTGTGAAGTCCTGCAGCCGGTTAGTCCATTCAGCCACTGATCAGCTTGGGGAGGATTGGCTTTAGGTGGATAATTTTATCTCTCTCTCTCTTTCCCTCGCTCCCTCTCTCTCTGACTGCAGGTCATAACTGCCATGTTGTGTTAGCTTTACTTCCTTCAGGTGAGCGACTCAGCAGCGCTACACAACCGTCATCGCTCCGCCGTTAGCCGACAACACGACACGCTTCATGCACTGCTACTGTACTTTTTTTGTTTAATTTCCTACGTAGATTTTTCCTAAATTCAGCAAAAGTTACCTTTAGATAATGTCGTATTTCCACATGTCAGAAAACATTGATTTTTTCTTCCATATTCACATTGTAGAAAAGCTAAATTAGTTTTTTCTCAGACTCTTAGTGCTCCTTACATCCGCCAAACTTTCCAGGTTTTTTGTGTTTTTGTGTGTATTTTATTCACTCAATCATTACAATACGAACAATATAAGTATTGTAAGTAAGTAAAGCCACAAAGTAATACACAAAACGGACTGAAGAGGTATAATGCTTACATATTCATATCCTAAATTATTATCAATTAAATCAGATGATAAATTTGATATAAAAATTTGTATTTATGTATTTTGTATTTATATATATATATATATATATATATATATATATATATATATATATATATATATATATACATATACACATATATATATATATATATATATATATATATATATATATATATATATATATATATAGTTTTTATACCATATTTCCCTGCAGTTTCTGCCTTTAAGAGAAATGTTTCATGAGCAAAGAAGCCGAAACTAAAAAGAAGCAACACTCGGTGTTTAGATTGTTAGTTCACTAAATGTTATATTTAAAATATCAAATTTTCTACAATCCTGTTGAAACTGAGTCAACACTTTTTTCTTTGCGGTGAGATCTCAGAGCTGCTTTCAAACTCTTCATGACTTCACTGACAATCACTTTTGGCATCTGAAGGGCTTTTAATTGAAGCTTAGCCTTGGCCACGCCCCCAAATGTTTACAGCCACGCCCACAATGCCCTCAAGGCCCTCAAGGCCCTCAAGGCCTCGCTGGAGACGGAAGTCTGATCCGCCGTCGTGGAATAAGAGCCGGACTTGAATAGACCCACTTACCCGATTGGCCGGATGACCTACAAACAACACCAACGGAGTTCACGACAACACAAAGCTGCGAGTGAGCGGAGGAGGTCAGAAGAATATTTATATGATGAAAGACCGTTAAAACATGTACAATATGTATTCTTCTTCTTGCATGTTGTGCTGTTTATAGATCTAAATATATCTAAATATATATTTATATGAGAGACTTTTGTAGGGAGTCGTGGAGGTGTCGTCCTCTCCGATGTAACGCAATATGAGATAACGCGCACAAAAAATCACAATTTTTCATTCCAGAAATCCTGATTTTATAAAGTATAAGTATTTTTATTTTTTGTCTCTTTCACAAGCAGAGTGCCAAATATCCTCCTGAGACCCAAGAAGAAAAAAGTGTTTCATTTATATATATTTTATAAAATAAGTGTTGGGGTAAAAAAACAAAAACATTACAAATGTTATTTTTTTTTAAACTTCATTAAAGTTGTACAACAGAACTTAAGTAACGTCGAGTGTAAAATTTAAATAAAAAATCAGATTTTTCTCCAGTTTGTCAGCAGAATCTTAAATATTTCTGATCATATTTGCATAAAATGTCATAAAGAAGTCGTTAATGGACCGAGCGAGAACTCTTTAACTTTCCACAGCCACTGGACAAAAGGGCGTGTTGCAGTGGGCGTGTTGGACAAAAGGGCGTGTTGCAGTGGGCGTGGCCAATCAGAGAAAGGTGCCTAATTTATGCAACGCCACAAAAACGTTTATTGATGATGGATGTCTGGTGAAGCTTTGAGAGACACAAAGGAAACAACACAACGGCCTCACAACGGGTATGAAATAGCCACAAGATGCAATCTATTGCTCTCGTTTACACAAATTGTGTAATTTTTTTTGACATTACGTTACAAAATTATGATTTAGTGATATGATTTGGCAAAAAAAAACACACAAAAAACCAAACTTCATAGTAGGCTTTTAAAAAACAAGCCTCTTTTGAATATGTGGTCATCCCCATGAACTAAAACTGCTCTAACTCCTGAACTACGAGGACTATTTGAATAATTTAAAGTGATATATTACAGTCACCATTCTGAGATTACGTGTATATGTTTAGAAAAATCCTTATGAATCCTAATTTAACACAAAATGCATCATATCTCTATGTTAAAAACCTTTTAATCAGATTATTTTTTTACCTCTAACCATCGCTGGTTAATTACAGGTAAAAAAAACTATGTCTGGGATTCCTTCATGGGATTATGACTGATATTTTAAGTCTGGTGTTTTGTTGAAACATCCAGCACGACATTCTTTGAACAGATGTTCGTGTTCGGTCTCACAGTGTGAGCTCACGTCGTCGTACATCTTCCTCCTCCAGCTCTCCTGCAGCACCTCCTCACTGCTGCAGGAGCAGGAGTGTGAACCTCACGGCTGTTTCAGTCTCACTGACAACTACACACAAACTACACACACACCACTTGAGTCTGCATTGCATGCTGGTCTATTTTCTGCAGCCGCATGTGGGAGGAGAACAATCGTTCTGTTTCTCCTGGAAATCTGTGTGTTTGTAGAAGGAAGCCGTCGTTTCCTCTTTGACATTCACACAGTTTTAAAATGAAATTACATGAAACATATAACAGGAAACATCTTTATGCAACATTAAGCTGAAAATCTGACGGGTGTCCACAGGTGTGTGTGTAATCCATGAGTCACGTCCAGGTGACCGCTGAACTTCACAGCTTACATGACGGTCTGGACCTTTTGCTCGGCCTGAGCATGTTTCATAAGTCTGTGAGGCCGAGCTCTCTGACCCGTTACTCAAGATTCAAGACGTTGGTATTGACGAACGCACCGTTACCAGAAACATATATCAGATTACAAAAAAATAGAAAATATATAAAAATACAAAAAATATAAAAATACAAAAGATACAATTAAAATACAAAAAAATAGAAAATATATAAAAATACAAAAAATATTAAAATACAAAAATATATAAAAAATACAAAAAATATAAAAATACAAAATATATAAAAATATTCAAAATATAAAAATACAAAAGATACAATAAAAATACAAAAATACAAAATATATAAAAATGCAAAAGATACAAAAAATACAAGAAATACTAAAAATGAGTTAAATGCTAATAGTATGAACTATTAATAAAAGTAAAAAAGGCAGAGAAATGTGAGATCAGTGCTACACAATCAGTTTCACTGAGTTCATAAAGTGCACTTTTATGCATTGTTGCAGATATTAAAAGTATGGCAGTGAAGTCACAGCAGCAGTCGTTGACGTTTCAGTGATTTGTGTGTGTGTGTGTGTGTGTGTGTGTGTGTGTGTGTGGGGGGGTTAATTACTTTAACCCCCAAATGAGGTCATCAAAGCCCGCTATGGTTAGCTCCTTATATAGAAACATGCTAAAAATAGACTGCAGTACAAATCATAACAAGATCGTTGGTGGTTATGTAATAACTGTTTGGCAGCTTTATATATATATATATATATATATATATATATATATATATATATATATATATATATATATATATATATATATATATATATGTATATATATATATATATATATATAGTTTTAAACCCAACAACGTTGTGGAAAGTGTAAGTAACCTTCTGACTCATCAACCCTAACCCCAAACACAACCTGCTTTTCATCACGTTAGCCGCTTTAAGCTTCAGGTCGGGGTCTGGAAAGCTCGTTACGTCAGAGCGCTAACGCTCTTACAGAGAGGCAAAATATTATTGTTTCTTTATGTCGCCTCCTTACAGGATTGGATCAGGAGGAAGGACTCCTGGCTCTTCAACCTGATGATGAGTTTGTGTTAAAAAATATAAAGAAAACTATTTCTGTGTGTTTATACTCTCATATTTTCATTAGCCATTGAACGTAGTTCTGTAACAACATGAATCATTGAATAGAGCTCTTTTAAATCAGCTGGAAAAAGGTGTTAACAAATGGAAACCTCTCATAACACTCATGGAAAGAAGTACAACACATGTCTCCATGTGAGCGTCCTGGTCTGGGTTCCATGCACATGAATAAACTGAGTGGTCGTAGTGGATGATGGGTGATGGATCGTTCACGTGGAGATGAACCACACGGGTCCTCCAGCAGGAAACTGATGCTTTTCAGTCCCCGCTCGGCGAAATGAAAGTAGATTTTATAACAAACCAGCTGCCTTTGCTGTGAGGGAATGATCTTCCACCCTGAATGTGTTCCCGTCAGAAGGAAACAAAGCTCTTCACGCGGTAAAAGCATTTCAGCCGGCGTGAGACGACACACACATTATCGTTTTCACAGCGAGATAAGCACATTGTAAAAAAACACAACCCCACAGGAACGCAACCGTGAATACGTTTGAATATTTCTGTTTTAAGCGGCGGAACAGGAAAACTTTTATTATTTGAATAAAACCTTTTTTGATTGACAGCTCACACCAGCTGTGTCGCAGGTACAAAGGCCTCGTGGAACCGGTTTGAGCTTTTTGGAATCATAAATCTTTTGTCGCCTCTGAAAACCGGCCGTCACCATGATGATGGCGGCCAGGCGGCGGCTGGAAACGGAGACGGACGCTCACTAGACGTCCTGGCATCGGCGAAGCAGATGGACAGGTGTTCATTCTAATCAGAGGAACGAGTAGCAGGTGAGTATGTGGGTGGAGATTACTCAGGTGGAGGGAACAGGAGGGGGGGGGGGTTCATCCCACTGACGGGAAGACTTAGTGTGTGACCGAGGTAACAAAAGCAGGGCAATGAAAGTTTAGTTAGATTTAATTATGTGGTAAAATAACTTTTACAGACCGATGTCCAAATTAGAACTAGTAACAAAACAGCTTATGATATTGATCAAAGGAAAAGGACACGCAAAGACCGAGCACGACTCCAGGAAATTGTGTTTATATGAAACAAAATTCCTAAAATGCAAGTGTCATAAGAACGCTGCTGGATATTCAACCTGGTGCCAACGGGACGAGTGCAAAGAGCAAGAAGACATTTGAACTGAAACCAAACCAAATAGTTTGGTTGAGGAAAAACAAAGAAGTATGAAAACTAGTAATTAATACAAGTATTACAGCTTTTAAGTCATGTGGTGAATGTATCCTTTTTATTATATATATATATATATATATATATATATATATATACAATTTCTAAATGTATATATATATAATTTATTTTTATTTATATATATATATATATATACAATTATATTTTTGTTTATATATTTATATATATATATATATATATATATATGTACATTTTTCGTATTGTTTTTGTTACAATTTTAAATATTACAATAAAAAGCTTTATTAGTATCTGACGACTCTAATTTCAATATCTACGTATAATATTAATATAGCTAAATAAATAAAAATAAAAAAAGCAATAAATATATATATATATATATATTAATACATTTATAGCCATATATATGTATATATATATATATATATATATATATATATACATATATATTAATACATTTATAGCCATTTTGTTGGCACCGGGCTGTGATATTGTCGGTCAGGACGATATTTTCCGGGTAAAAACATATTTGCAGGCAGCAGTGAACGTGGATCAGCTCAACAGACTGGAGGAATACTTCTTCAAGTACCTCGTGTATTATGTCCTTCATACTTTCCTTTACATCCAGCAGTAACAGCTGCCTTCACTTCCCCGTCTCCTGACAATAGGACTTGATTTTATTTTGTGCCAAATAACGACCGACAGAAGTTTCAGAGCGAGACGTTGGACGTCCTGGTTTTCACAATGAGACTAATTAAAGATCTGCTGCAATCTCAGGACGTTGTACCTGTTCGCTGCTCAGAGGGAACTCTCTCCAGAGAGAGAGGATACCGTGTGATGGCACTCGCAGAGAACACAACGCTCCCTTTGTCTGCGGTTTTTATCCTCGTCGTAATAACCGCAACACATCATCGAGACACTGGAACACCTTCTTTCTGGTTTGCATGCGGCTATTTGGACCGTGACCTGAAGGTCGCCGCTGACGCAGGAGGATGATTGTGTGTAATGGTCTTTTCATGCAACAACAACCACAGGCCGGGAGGAAAGCTGCTGCTGGAGGCAGGACGACGGGTCAGACAGGAAACAGAACCGAAAGACCCGCTTGCAGATTCGTCTCTTTTCTGCTCTCCAAACTTTTTAATATATTTCCGCCTTTTTCTCCATTTCTGCCCCTTTGATAGCGATCTCATCTCCGCTCCGTCTGTCTCTGCATCAGCCGGAGCTGTGACTTCATCCCAACAGGCCGACGCAGCTCTGCTCGCGCTGCGGGAAACACAATCTTACAACTTCGTCGGGAAATATATGAATACGTATACAGAAATGTACCAAATCCCACTTCCAGCGAGCTCACGGGTCTTTTGTCGCCCTTAAACATTTTATATGAGGATCACATCTGAATTATTCTATTTGTATCTGCAGTGAATGAAAAAGAAGCAAAAGCAGAACAACCAATATGTTAAAAAACAACCATTTTTTTTTATCATGAAGCGCACATTTAAAAAAAAATAAGATTGAAGTAAGAATCTGAGATAAATTTTGTGAAACAGACTCTTGGATTATTTTTGCAAGATAATTATCTCTTTTATTTAAATCTGACTGTTTTTTGGGGCAGTTAGAGTCTGAACCAACGCACAGTGAGTGTATAGAGAATATTAAAGTGTCCCAGACAACTTTTTTTGTTGTATTTTTTTGTTGCTATTTCCTCAAACTGGCCACGCATCTCTAGCTAACGGGAAATAACGTCCCCTTTAATCCCGCCTTGGTCTCCAAGTGGACGAAACAGCTGTCAGCGAACACAACACCAGACTCCTCTTGAATCCCCTTAAGGACTCGGAGGTGTAAGCGGTCTGGAGCCGGAGGCTAAACCCGTTAGCCTCGGGTTTGGAAAAAACGCACAAACGAAAAGTCTCGTTTTTTGGCAAAAACTCACGAGCCCAAAACTCAACTGCGAGCGTCCAGCTGACGCGACAAGGAAAGGTGTTACAAGCTCTCAGTCCGTAAACATGAGCCGGAGCCGGAGAGCGTCTTGTCCCCAACAGGTCAAACGTCCTGATAAATCCTATTGCCCCTTTGAGGTTGTTCTAATCCCATCAGAACTCCCTGTGACACACAAGTTCATGGTTCAGGCTTCTCGGCATGCCGGAAGGATCTGCAGCGGCTCAGTGTCACCTCCTCCCTCCTTCCCTCCTTCCCTCCCTCCCTTCAGGCCTCCCGACCAGGGAGCGCCACCTTATGGTGAGGGCTCACGCCTGCACCGCATGGGGACCGATGCACGAGGTGGTTTTAGTCCCGCTGATGTCCATAAAACAGACATGTCTGCATTTCTTTTGAGCGCCTACGCTTATTGGAAGCTAATATCATGCTGAGGAGCGAGCGCACCGGAAGGTCGCTGGTTTACGCAGCGCTTGGTTGGCTGAGGGAGCTGGGGGGAGAAATGCTAATAAATAATTCTCTCTTCCCAGAACACTCGATGTCCAATTGTCCTTGAACAAAGCGCCCGACTTTCAGTCGCTCCTGTCGACCAATGGAAGTGGAGTCTGGAGTTAAATCACCTTTTACCTGTTTGAAAAAAAAGGTAAAATACGAAAAATAAATGACGCAACTGAACTCTACAGCGTGTCCTCGTGTTGCATCACTGAAAGACAAACGAAAGCACAAAAAAAACTATAAATCTGTTGCTTTTTCTTGCGATCAGGTCACAAAACCATTCATTTCAAAATGCAGCACCAACAGATGAAGCATCCAAACATTATCCAAACAGAAAGGGGGAAAACTTTGAAATGCAAAAATCATTTTGTATTCACCGGCCACAATTTGAAAAACAATTAAAACTGGTGTTAAATCTGTGTGTCCAGGAGCCTCAGGGCTGACTACTGAATTAAACCAGCCTGTAGTGAGTGGAGCTGTGAGCTGCTGGACTTCAGCCGCTGCGCATCTCAATGCGTCTTCTCCGGCTCAGCGGTGAGGTAACCGTCTGAGCCCGCCTCGTCGCTGCGTCCGTCACTCTGCGGTTCTTCTGTGTTCTTGTCTTTTAACCGGATCTTTCTCCCCTTTCTGTCCAGTCCCTGGTCTCTCGGCCGTCGCTGTCTGTCCGGCCTTCTTGTTTGCACACACGCCGTTTTATCACGATGCCAAGCACATCCGACTGCAGCACTCCCTCCTCTCTCTTCCCCTCTCAGCTGGCAGAAAAGACTGACGGATGGAGAAGTAACTTAATAAATACTTATGTATATATATATATTACCATATCCATTACATTTCTTCATTATCCGAACCGCTCATCCTCTCTGGAGCCGTCTGAAGACAGCGCTCACGACCAGCGGTAATTAAATAACTCACACCAGAGTTTATCCACATGGTGTCATGTCAATATGTCATAGATACACTCCTGGAGATCCTGTTGTCAAGGTTTATTCCATAAAAGACAACAGAATTGTTGAACTATACCTTTTAATTACACTGCAGCGCCCCCTGTAGGTAGAACTGTACGCACTTGTGCATTCTGGCTGTACGATATTCCCAGATTTGGTTGCAATCCAATTAGGCATAGGCGAGTTATGACTCGTTAAAGAGCGTCAGGCCACGCCTTAAAAAGGTTGATTACTAATTACAGACAAAAGCTAATTTTCTAAATACATCCAGAGGTCTGATCATTGACACACTCGTGCACTTTGGAACAGCAGAAGCTGTGAAAGCACCTCTGACATCTTGCAGCTCGAAGGTTCTTTCTCGATAATAAAAACATTAATCTGATTACATATTCTCAACACGAGGTCAACTTGCTTTCTCGTGGCCGCTCACGGACACGAGGCGTGCTTGAGGCCACGGGCAAAAAAACCACATTTTCTTATTGTTGTCAATTCATTTTGACTGGTGATTGTTTGTCAAACTATTCTCAAACTACCGCTGTGATTGGCTGGCAATAACAATGGACCCGCCCCCTTTTCCTCCGGTCTGACGTTACATCGTGCAGCAGATGCATTGTGGCTCGTTCCCGTCATTCAGCTTCATCCCATGAAAAAGTTGGTGAAACAAAAGTATCGTCGACAATCCACCGAGAATAAAGATTTTTGTTTTTGGCAATCCTCCACGTGGAGGGTCGACGTCATGCAGCTCAACACTGCAAACGTCCTAAAATGAGCAAATGAGCCGCTTCCGTCTCTCTTTTCTTTCTCTAGAAGGTTCAAACTGATAAACTGCTGCATCGCGTGTCGGCAGGCGACGGGGATGTGACGCTTTCACCCCCCGGTTGAAATCCATCTGGCAGGTTTTCGACATCTCACCACGAGAGCCGACCGGCAGCCGACCGGCAGCCGACCGGCAGCCGACCGGCAGCCGACCGGCAGCCGACCGGCAGCCGACCGGCAGCCGACCGGCAGCGCGGCTCGTTTTTCGAGGTGATGAATCTACAATTCCCTCCTCAATCAGCAGGGTCGTAACGACGGCCGCAGACATGAGCCTCACGGCCAGAGGCCAGCCGACACGCCAACCCCGCTGCAGCCCGTTCCCCCGGGTCGGCTTTAATGTCATTAACAGGTGGGGGGCAAAAATAGATGGAAGGGAGGCGTTGCATGCACACGCACACACACACACACACACACACACACACACACGCACAGATAAGGAGTCGGGGTTGTGTGTGTGTGTGTGTACATTTTAAAGCAGACAGACTCGTCCAGCAAATGTCCAGGTTAGCGTAAACAAACAGATACATTTTCACACACACACACACACACACACATTCCTACACGACGGACCAACAGGGGACCATCAAACAAATCCAAACAAGTGAGGACCTCTGTTTCTGTTCATTTTTGTAAAAACTTCAAAATAAAATAGTTTAATTGTAATTTAATCCCGCACACACAGACACACACAGACACACACAGACACACACACACACACACACACACACACACACACACACACACACACACGCGCACGCATTTAAAGCATTTGGCTTAGGAAACCCATATTCACAAGGGGCTGCAAACTAATACACAGGCATGCACATGCACACCCACAGATAACTGCATACTTGCACACATAGACACACACGTTGTACACACGAATATTTATACACACACACACACACACACACATTTGGGCATTTAGCTGATGCTCTTTTTCACCTCCACACACAGTCCTAACCCCCCCGATCCTCTATCGGACGTAACGCCGACTCCTACTTCGACCTCCACCCTCTTTTCCCTCCCTCCCTCCCTCCCTCCCTCCCTCCCTCGCCCTCCCACCTCTCACTCCCTCTCCTCGTCTCTACCCCCATCCGTCACTCCGAGCAGAAGCACACACACAGAAACCAGGTCAGCAACTTGTTAATATTGTTGTGATATTTGTGCAGCGACGGGGGGGCGTTGTGGAGCACGCGAGGTCCTCGTGTTAAAGAGTGAAACAATTTTAACTAATGTGTCTCATTTCCGCATGATATTTTTTTGGCTGCTGGACTAAACGTGGGGGGGTTGGGTTGGTGAGGGGGGAATAAAGCTGAACTGGCTTTTTCTTCAAACGTTGCCTGCACAGAGTTTATGAGGGGCCAGTTTACGTTGATATATATCGCAGGAACAAGATCTCGGCTCGTCTTGGGAGCTATTTGAAAAGAGAGAACCCGCTGAACGGTGTTGGTCGCTGGTCGCAGACGATACTATAAGTTCCCTCCTCAGGCTTCAATGCTATACTTTTCCACTGAGGCCAATTGGATGCCTTTTAAAGAGAGCCGTGCCCAGAGTTCATGAGTAAGGACAGCACATTTTAACATCATTTTCTGACCTGCTTCACTAACACACTTTATAACTAACTTGTTCTATCATGACACATGTGAATGCTCTTGTTTTTTTGCTGAGGTTTTCTATATTTTAGCCCGTCATGACCAATTTTCACCACCTCTTTCTTGGCAACTTGCATGCACAGTAGCAGGACAGTTACATCGTGGCTTATGTAACAGGAAGGTTGCAAGTTTTACGTCGACATCTGATGCGTGCCCCAAAAGCACCTTTGAGTTCCTTCGTTGCATATTTCTTTGGGTTACAGCGTTGGCTTGAAACCAACTTGTTTTTGCTGCCAATTTATTTATTTATTTTTAGTCAAATTTAATGGTTTTCTGTTGTTTCAATAGCTCGATCAATTTGAAGATATGTTTGATATTTCAACCAACTGAAATATGACCTTTTTATTTTATTTCAAATATGTTTTAAACACAACTGCATTTCCTCATATATATATATATATATATATATATATATATATATATATATATATATATATATATATAGCTGTTTCTTAAACAGTAGACCTCACAATGCTTATTTATGCTCATGAATATAACAAATTTGAAACAGTATTTGTGACAAATACATACAAAATTACATTTAAATAAAACTATGAATTTTCTGCATACTGTGCATGAAGCATTTTCTTTGTGCGTTGTACATTTGTATACATGCATAATTTGATAGATTGTTACTATCTGTGGACTTGACTCAATCTGGATTACGGTGTTTGAATTTACTGATAAGCTTTCTCTGGATAACAGAATGTGATGTAGATGAATTATATTTGATGCAAGAACTCTACCGGGCAAAAAAAAAAGATTTGAAACTGCTGCAAGCTCGTTAGCTTGTCAACAAGACCGCCGGTGATGGGAAAGTAAAGTTATGTGTTCTCCCCGAGGGGATGTGTTTCATTTTTGTTACCGGGAGGGAGGCTGCATGTCATGTCTGTTGTCACCAGTATCCGGGCGGAACGCAGCAGGACAGCTGCTCGTTCGCCCTGCAGACATAAAAGGTTTAGGATTCAATTCATCGGCAGCGTATCTGTGTGACACCTCCATCACAGAGCTTCTCGGAATAGATAATTGGTTCTGGCTTGAACACTTTGAGTGTTTTTGTGCTGCTGAGGTCCCACAAAGCGTCTCAGAATAGAGAGCAGGTTACGATTTCAGCGCTGCCGGGTTTTTTTTTCTTTCTTTCAAGGCGTCTGCTGTCATGTAACATCTCTAAATAGATAATTGATTGTGATTCCACGATGTTAAGTGCTTTTATACTGCTTTTCGGTCCTGATGGGAGAAAAGAGAACTGACAGCACAGCTAATTGTCTGGGATTGGAGGAAGCGCTCTCTCGCTCTGTGCTTTTCTTCTATCAGAAGATCCCGCTGATGAATGCATACAGTTATTATCGTTGGTCTGCGTACACTGTGCTGTAGCAGAGAGACTTTCTCGTTACCTTTTTACATTAGATTTACAGAGGAACCATGCTTTCACTCTAAAGTTACCAGGATTACGATTCTGCCTCAATATATGACTGTTGAGGCTGGGTCGACCACACCTGTACAGCAAAGGTTTCCAACCTTTCCAGGTCGCTAAATTACCAATTCTGCTGTGGCATGACCGGCCCTACTCAAGCCTGTGATTGGCTGGTACTCGTGGTCCTTCGTTGGTTGGATTGGTCGGGTTTGGGCATGAGGAGAGAGATTGGAAAGGTTCTGGTAAGAAAACCAGGGACAGAGGAGGTCGGGTCTCGCCTTCACCACACTCTGAGAAACAAGGGTTTCCAAAAGGGTTCATACTGAAGGTGCTGAGGTTTGAACCAGAAACATTTGTTACTGAAGAACCCGGTTTCCATTAGAAACCATGTTAAGAACCATATTCATACAAAGAACCCTTTACTTTAAAATCTTGGGAGAACCTTTGGATGGATTCACATGAAACCTTTGGGATATGAAAGAGTTTTTGTTTCTAGGTGGAATTATTAGAACCATTACAACCAATTAGAGGTTCTCTCTATATAACCTCCTAACAGATGGTTCTAGGTAACCTTCACAAATAGGAATCTTTATGAAGGAATCGAAATACAAACATTAAAGCTACGTGGACAAGCCAGAGAACCCTCCATGGTCCATGTCAGCGCCTCTTTCTCGATAGTGGAATCGGGTAATATTGCTCTAATGGCAAAGAAAGCAATGGGGCTGTAACTTGAGAGAACCGGGAGAGTGGAGTGACCTTTCCCCTTGTTGGGTAACTCTTTCCTTCACTGCAAGCTATACTCATAAACAAGTAGCTGAGATCCAAAATCAAAGTTTGAGCCGAACCACCTACTGTACCAACGCCGTTTGGTCCAACCCACTCGCTAAAACCAGTAAAGATGGAACAGTTGAATTGGTTTTCCAGATGGCCATGTTTTGTTAATTTGAAAAAAAGATTTGAACCTGAAAAATTCAACAATATTTTTTCAGTTTTCATTAACAGATTTTATATTTTAAACTTTCATTTTTTTATTTGGGTTCAAATCTTTTTTCCAAATGAACAAAACATATTCCTATAGTTTTCCGACATATATTCCCAGCACTGTTTGCTTTCCATGTTTTATTTTCTGAATATTCTCTGTGATTTTGGTGAATTTATTTGGTACCAAACCTGGAATAATTATTTTTTGTTCTTAACAAACTAAAAGATGTAAATACCCAAGAAAAGTGAAGTGATTTTTCTTGTCGCTTAAGTGTCTTTAAACATGTGAACAGTGCATTTCTCTACTATGTATATGTATTTCTTGGTTTATTGTTGTACCATTTAATGAGTACCACATTCAACACATGCATTGTTCTTCTGACAATACATTACTGTTCTCTATGAACTTTAAAGAGTTTGTGCAAAAAGACCAGAACCTCGTTTTTATGTGATTATGTAAATAGTTGCTTTTACATTTTCCTCTTTTCCTTCTTTCCTTTTGCGTCTCCAGGACGCACCACTTCATCCACTCCTGACTTCTACCTCTACAGACTCTCACTTTGCTCCACACGTTTGATTTATTTTTGCATTTCATGATGATTCATTCATCAGTTTTAGATCTGACGTCAAAGCAACCGTTTTTTTCCCGAGACTCTTTTTCAAGAGAAAGCTGATTCCAGCCTTTGAAGTTTTCTTCTACTTTTTGAGGACACTTTTCCCGCTGTCAGGTCTTATCTCATAGTTGTTGTTTTTGCTGAGTTCATCTCTCTACCTCTTCCTTCCTTTATGCCGGACTCGCCTGTTTGACATTATCTTACTTTAATATTGTCTCAGGTGTTTTTTTTCTGTTCTCTTTATGGGCACAATCTGAAATACACAACCGTTCTCCTCTCTTCAACTTTTCTTTCGGTAAAAGTTCAACCGAACTGAATCCCACTCGGCTGTCTTAGTTTTTACATTTTTTAAAAATCTTGTCCCACCATGTGGTCTACCTTTTTTGTGACCGACGAGGAGGGCCGTACCATCGGCCCGGCGGGGCCGGGAGGGGCGTCTGCGCCGGGAGGAGCACCCCAGGGTGCGGCGGCCCTGTCCGGACTCATGGCCGGACGCGGTGGATTCGGGAAGAACAAACGGCGCAGGACGACGTCGACGGGACACGGCATGAGCGAGGCCCAGGAAGGGAAGGTGACTCGCTTCACATTGTGCATCACGAAGCTGCGTTTTCACCTGAAATCAGACGGGAACACGCCAAGAGAGCAGATTTAAAGTTGGCAAAAATACCAAAT
This sequence comes from Clinocottus analis, assembly GCF_023055335.1. Lineage (NCBI taxonomy): Eukaryota > Metazoa > Chordata > Actinopteri > Perciformes > Cottidae > Clinocottus > Clinocottus analis. The sequence continues at coordinate 896,697 of NW_027175865.1, forward strand.
GCAGACCTTTAACATTACGGAAATAAAATGTGACGTAGCCACAAGAACCATGAGAGTAATCTGCAGGTTGGAAGCGATTGCTCAAAGATGACTTTGTTGGCCTTACCTATACATATTTAAATTGTTTAGGAGCTGAATTCCCAAACCCTGAAACTTTAAACCTAATGCATACCAGACAGAAAAAGTCTCCACTCAAAAAAAAACATCTTGACTCTCAACATCTCTACACAGAAGTACAAAAGCCCACGCACACACCTCAGCTGCTCGACGGGGGCTGGATCTTTCATTTGTCGAGGACATTAAAAACCTACTTTCACAGACTGTTCTTCCCCTCTGGTATAGTAATTTTCCTCTCTGCTCTTCGCTGAAGGACATCTGCTTATAGGTTAATAGCTCCATTGTTCTCTTTGTGTGGATTGCAGCACATTAGGGTCCAGTTTATGTACTGAACTCCCACCGCCGTTAAATGATGCCAAGAGCATAATTGTTGTAAGTGTGGAGGCAACGGACGTGCTTTTGGGTAATCAACCAAACTTGGACGGACAGAGATAAATTAAATCCAGATAAAAATGTATACAAAGCCAGAAATGGTGCTTATGGTGCATGCAGACATGTTCCTGCAAGCTCCTTCAATTTCCTTGTGATCTAAATTGAGTAATTTCTGATTTTAACACAACCTGACTGTTTGGTGTTGCGTTCGGACACCAGATCAAGTTGGCGTTCTTCGTGGCCATCGTGGGCGTGGTGCTGACGGTCCTTGGGATGGGCACAGAGTTCTGGGTGGAGCTGTCTCCTGCCAAGAATTTCTACAACAACCAGGTGAATTTGCAATAAACGGGAAGCTTTTCTACCAATTACTCCATTCGTATGGTGTTTATTCATATTAGTATGTGCAGTCCTAGAAAACATGGGAGAAAAACAAACATTAATTGTACTGTTTTTATAATTTTATAGTCATATTTCTTTGGTCAAGGCTTGTTTGGATGAGATTGTGCTATGAAACCCTCTCTGATCTTTTTCTTTCCTTTTTCCTTTTGGCAGACGTGTCTGACGGCGCACTACGGCCTGTGGAAGGGCTGCACAAAGACCTTGTGGGTGTCTGATATCGACCCGGAGAGAGAGAGCTGTGGACCTGCCGAACTACCCGGAGGTGACTCACCGCTCACCGCTTCACCCACCGGTTGGGTGGCTGTCTTAACCTTCATGAAAGCTGACGGGTCCGTGTGGGAGAGTTGCAGGAGTTTTTTTTTTTTAAGATGATGATTGACGGACCGACTGGCCGTTTGGACGTTTGTCAAAAACTCTGGAGCTCGTTGGACGAGCTCAGTTTGAGGGAAGCGAGGTAGCGCGACGGAGAAGTCTATACCTGAGACAGGAGGACGCTTGGCTCGCTGTGTGACGGCCGTCTGGATGAATGAAGGCTGACAAACAGCCGGAGTCACTGTTACATGTCGTCAAGGAGGGAAAAGAGCGAGTCAGTCGACTTGCTTTGAGGACGACTTCCATGAGCCGAGGTTTTTCTGGTTTGAGGTTCCCTCATTTTTTACATGATTTGAAAAGTCCCAGAGGTCAAGAACCAAGAGATAAGAGATTTCTGTATTAGTCCCACATTGGGGAAGTGTAGAGGATTACAGCAGCTGAGGGGGAAAAAGTGCAAGAGACATAGTACAAAATAAAAAAACAACTAATATAATTAATACACAGTAAAAAAAACAACCTGGAAAAGCAAAAAAATACTTGCTTAGGTTTAGTAAAAACACGGGTTGTCCTTTAAACGGTGTCATTTTGGACATGAACACTGGTGTACTGGTTCACAGTCCTGTGCTTGGTTTGGCACATCATTCCTCTTCGTCATCGCACCCAGAGCCGTTTCTCTGAGCGCCTCACCATGACGTGGACGCTGTATGTACTGCATCTCATACAGACGGAAAGGTTATTTTTGCCGGTATCAAGCCGTTTGAGACCAGAAACATATGAGCATATTGTCATTAATAACCAGGTTTGTTGCAGGCTGAAGACCCGCTAATGGAAATAATGAAGGACTGCGCGGTTGAAAGGGCCATTCGGATGTCAAACTTTAAGACGTGTGTGTTGAAAAGATTATTACAGCTATTTGCTCGTATGCCTCCACTTTGCTGTGACTCGCCTGTGTTGAGCTCTGAAGACTGAGGCCCGTTAACACGGGGAAACGCATATATATATATATATATATATATATATATATATATATATATATATATATATATATATATATATATATATATATATTCATGTGGTTTGGCCTTTCATTTACACAAAAACAGAAGTTTTTATCATGGAAAACGATCATTTCTAAAAACTCTAGCCAAAGTGAAAATCTATGAAAACTCAGTTTTTGTGTTTGCGTGTGCATCCTCTGTTTACAGGTTGTCGTAGTCATGACGGCGCTCGCTTGTGTATTTATGCGGGTTCATGTAAACAGAAACTTTTTGGAAAACGATCATGTGTGTATGTTATTTTTGAAAACGAAGGGGCAGAAGTATTTGTTTCTGTGAATACCCGGCGATGTGTAAATGTGGCCTGACTCACATGAAGAGCGAAACAGAGGAAAGTCCACCAGAAGCAGCTCTGCGTGGTTTCAGAGAGGAAGCCCGTTTGGTTTCATCAAAACGACTGCGACTGATTCACAGAGTCGCTGACTCAGCGGTTCATGGGACTTTTATAAATATCAAATTGCACTTTTGTTTACGAGCACCAGAGACAATCCACTCAGAAACCAACCTTTGCGAAGATACACACAACATTGTCATTTATGTCCAGCACAAAAAAGAAAATAGACTTAAATTCAGCATTTAGTAATATAATTACAATAACATTTTTTTTCCTCTTCTCTGTACTATCATAAACTAATATACCACCAACACATATATGAACCTATAACCTATGTGCACAAGGGTTTTCTGTATATTATAGCTTTTTAAATTATTCAAATTGACCTTGTGGTTGAAGAGATACTCAGTATTCAGTTGACAGCAAACTATTCAAATTGCTTGGGTAAACATTAATTAACATTCACAATTATATTTTTGTCGGTAGAAATATTACACCTTGTTACTGCGAGTGTGTTTTTCCCTCCCATGAGCCCGCTAGGGAACGACACGTCTTTCTTAATGGATAACGAGTTGCAAAGAGGAAAAGTCCAATTATTGCCGCACTGCCTCGTTGCCGAAGCCCCTTTGTTTGTTGATGGGATGAGACGTTTCATCGATGGCGAGCGCAGCTGCTCTCAGAGCTGCTGCTGCGCGAGAGAACCGCCAAGAAACTCTCCGAGGACGTCGCTTGTGATCGCACTGATTAAGAGTGACGTGTGTGTGTGTTTGTGTGTGTGTTGTGTTTTGCTCGCTGGCGTGTGAGGGAACAGATAGAGGTGTCAAATTCCATTCGATGGCCGAACTCCCTCAATTACTGTAGCACGTCGCGGCGGGACGGCTAGCATGCTAATTGCGCGGGAAGCGCCGGGCCCGTCGCCTTCAGCTCGTCGCCGTCGTTCACGCCTGATTATGCTCGATGGAGAATTGGCGAAAAAACTAAAAGAGAGAGAGAGAGAGAGAGAGATGTGGCTGCATGAATGTCAATGAGCTCTTCACCAAGATTATGTTTGTGTCTCTCTCCATTTAAAAGTGTTCCTCCATCTTCTTTTTTCTCCTCCTGCAGAATCAAACTGCACCTACTTCAAGTTCTTCACCACGGGGGAAAACGCCGTGATGTTTCAGAAGACAACACGAAAGAGTGAGTCATGCGTCTCTTTTTTGGGTTCTCGTGGCCTCTCTGAACCGCTGTGCCACCTTTCGGCCGCCCACTCGCTCCTTCCTTTATACTTTTCCTCCTCCATCTCCCTCCACCGATGCTCTTTCTGTATTCCCTCAGTCGCCTGTCCGTCATCCGCCCCCTCCCTTTGTCTTTTCTGTGTCCTTTCCTGTTTTCTCCTCCGTCTCCCTTCACCTCTTTCAGGTCGGCCCGTCGTCTGCTCCGAGAGTGTTTTGAAATCTATTCCGCCCACGCGCTGCGTTCAAGTGTCTGCCAGCAGTTTGCCTAACCTCTCATTTCACTGGCAGCTCCATAATGCATGAAGATCACAGAGTGCCGAGCTGCTGAATGAAGAACGACAGACGCACATTTAAATCTCATTGTTTACGGAGGATTCAATAGACACGGCCATGAGTAAAACAACGTGCTGGAACTAGGTTTTTACATCACAAATGTTTCACTTCATGTACATCTTGTACGAAGGGAGATTTGTGTCTTTTTTACCTGAGCAAATTTCTTGTTTGTAAGTTAATTATCTCCAAGTCTTTGCTCTCAATTAAAACATATTTTCTCTGCCTCAAAAAATAAAAATGCTCTCAAATTACCAAACAAAATATGGCTTTTTCAGAGCCATATTTTGTTTGGAAAACGTTTTTTTTTTGGAGAAAATAGTATTTAGAAGAAAAAAAATTTTAGAGCAATTTTTTTTAGAGTGTTTGTTTTGAGAGTTTTTTTTTTTTGGAGCAATTTTTTTTTTTTTTTTTGGAGCAAATTTTTGCTTTGAGAGCCTTTTTTTTTTTTTTGAGAGGTTTTTCTTTTGAGCAAATTTTTTTTTTGACCAGATCATTTTTTTGGGGAGCGTTTTTTTTTTTTTGACCAGATCATTTTTTTGGGGAGCGTTTTTTTTCTTCTTTTTTTGAGAGGAATTTTTTGGGGAGATAAAATATTTTTTAATTGAGAGAAAAGATTTGGAGATAATTTACTTACAAACAAGACATTTGCTTGGGTAAAAAAGACACAAATCTACCTCCATATGTTCTTGATGATCTGGTCCTACTAAGTTCAGTGGGTGTCCCCGCTGTAGCAAGCTAGCGCTGTTGCTAGCTCTCCGCAACTGCTGCTAGCTTCCCGCTGCTGCTGCTAGCTCCCCACTGATGCTACTGCCCACAACCTGAGTCCAGCGTTGAGCTGAGTTTTCCAAATACTGCAAATGTCACCATGAGATAACTCTACTGTACTCCTTTTTCCCCCTGTGCAGATCTAAATGTAGCGGCGGCCATGTTGGCCCTGTTCAGCCTGTTCCTGATGGTGATGGGGGCCATATGCATCACCATGTCCCTCAGTAAAGAGATCGTCTTCTTCCTCAAGCCGGCGTCCGTCTGCTTCATCCTCTCAGGTCCGTCGGGGCGACAACACACTGGACCACGTTTTGGGCTTTTAGTGCATCTTTCTCAATTAGTTGAGCTCGCTAGAAGTTCATAAGACCTTTTAAAAGAATTACACACTTTTTAGTTGGGGAATGCAATTTTCGAGGAAAGGGCCTAAAAATAGGTGTGTCAGTGTGTCCCGATAACTGACGTCCAGCGTCTCCTCCACAGGTGTGCTGGTGCTGGTCACTCTGATGGTCTTCCACCAGTCCGTCCTGGCCTTCTTGGCCAGCGACCACACGGTTCCCCTCCACCACGAGCTGTCCTGGTCGGTGTCGTGCATCGGCTGCGCGGGCGCCGTCCTCATCGTGGGCGGCGTCCTCTTCCTGCTGCTGGCGCTGCCCTACAGCCCCTGGCAGAGGTGCCTCCCTCAGAAGGACAGCAGCAGCTAGTGGTCGGAGGCGGCGTTGCACCTTTTGGGTTCATGAGGAGGGCGTGTTTTTCTTCTTCTCCCAAAGATGTCTTAGCAAAGAGATGTGCTTTTCATGTGAAAGGAATTCTTAAAGGAATGTGGTGGAGGATTTATGCATGTGCACTGAACGCACATCGCTGTCTGTCTTGTCGTTACCGTAACCTTGTTCACACCAAATATCTTCATCTTGTCTAATCTCTATGTGCCCCATGAACTATCGTTGAGGTTTACAGCTCTAAAAGGAGGTAGGTTTGTGTCTTTTTTACCTGAGCAGATTTCTTGTCTGTAAGTAAATTATCTCCAAATCTGTGGTCCACTAATCAGCTTTGAAGAAGCTACAAGTACCACAGACACATTTGTAGGACCTGTGTACTATACGTTCGGCAATTATTTTTTGAGAGTAACTTTTTTTTTAGAGCAAATGGTTTTTTTTAGAGTAAATTTTAGGTTTGAGAGCATTTTTTTTTAAATTATTTTTTTTGAAGAGCAAATTATTTTTTTGAGAACATATTTTTTTTTAGAGTTTTTTTTTTTTTGGATAGCGCTTTTTTTGAGAGCGTTTTTTTTTTTTTTTGTGAGAGCAATTTTTTTTCGAGCTTTTTTTTCGAGCCTTTTTTTAATAGCATTTTTTTTGGATTACTCACAAACTAGAAATTTGCTCAGGTAAAAAAGACACAAATCTACTTTCATACAATGCCACGTCAAAATACCCCTTCTAGTGCGATCTTTCTGCTCAGAAGTGGTTGCAAACAGCCCTGTTGTCTTACTATCTTGCAAGGTTTGGCGCCAAATAACTGTTGCAAGTTAATCAATTTTATGGAATTATTTCACTCTTTGACATTGCATGAACTCAAATAATTTACAAAAATGCTGTTTTAAATAGCGTGGAAGCAGAATTAAGCATTTAATGTCAATGCTAGTTCTCGGCTAAACTGAATGCTAACATGCTTATGAAGCCACTCATAATGACGATTATCTATATTTGGGCTACTTAATTATTCTCGCCTGATTTAAAAAGTCCTACGAGGGACTTTCATTTCGTGTTGATTTTGGCGGTCCCTGTGGACAAAGGCGGTACTGGTTCTGAGCGCCAGATTAAAATAACTATGAAGGAAATACCCGATGGTCTTTAAACTAATCCATGAACAGTTAAAAGTTCCTCGTAACTTGAGTACATTTATTATAAATTAAATGCTGGTGTAATAAAACTAGCAGCTAAATAACTTTAATTAAAAAACGAACAGAACAGTTTATTTACCTTCAAACAGGGAACCTCATTAAATTAAGAAACATTTTTTACTTCTTTTTCTCCATATCATGTTTGTCCTGTCTTCAGAGCTGCTTACCTGTGTATGTTGGATGTTTTGTTGTTCGTTAACATTGATAGACGTTAATCACAAACACATTAATTGCATAATCATGTGACAGCGCTTTTATTTTGCCCACAACATTATTTTTTTTATTGTATTGCTCATCAATATTCATTTATTTCAAGCTTTATATTTATTATCCATAAGCATAATCATAAAAAATACCTTTTCTTTCTTTCATTATCACGTTTCACATGTATTAGATGCATATCGCACACAGTAAGAAGGGTACACAAACTTAAGTGTCACACTTTAAAAATAGTTTGATACAGCTGAAAAGATTGTACACGGCGTTAAATAAGCTACAAAAAGAGTGACAGGCGGCCATGTTGTTAGTGTTTTCCTCACATGATTCATTTTGAAATGCTTTTTGTTGTTGATCTGCATCGATTGAGAGTACGAATGACTTCATTTTATTATTAAACATGATGTGAATATTTATTGCCTTCCACTTCCAGGTTGCATTTCTTTCCCGTTCTGCACTCGCACCAACACGTTCTTTAGCTTACAGGCTCCGCCTCCTCCGTAGCATCATTGTGCTAACGAGCTACATATTCTTTGGGTTTTGTGCTGGGTTTTCATCGGTTTTAAAGGCATTTTACTGGTGATGAATGCCTTTAAACACAACTACAGTAACACATCATCAAAGCTATGCAGCTAAAGCTATGCAGCTTTTTTACGTAGCGGCGAGAGCTTTTTCATGCACTCATCAATTAGAAGATTTTGGGATATTTTTTGCTTCCATTTCTTTACTACTTTATCTATTTCCATCAGTAGATTTCTCAAAACATTTGGGGAGATCATGCTGCATTTGCATATTATAACAAAACCTGTCAGACAACTTGTAACACAAAAAGAAATTGACAGCCGGGAGAGTTTCATGTGATATCTGCAACATGATTTAAACGTTTTCTCACTTAAACACACAGAAAAGTGATGGCTTTTATTCTCTGTGAATCCAAACAGGAACGAAATGAAACAAGGAAACCAACCAGGTGTGAACACGCTCTCGGTCCACTACCAGACCTGATGGGTCACCATCTAAATATATAAATATAAATATAAGCCCGGGCTCACATACTGTACCCCCACTGCTTATTATAAACCAATACATTTCTAACATTTGAGATGCAGTTGGAAAGCTATCAACAAAGTGCCCGTCAGCCCATTTTAATTTGAACAACAAAAAAAAAGTGCTGGACCTTGTCATCACATCCCAGCTCAGAGGTAAAATCCATCACATCAACCTTCATCTGGACCCGAAGACTTTTTACCTCTCATGAGAGGGTGAACTTCGAGGAGCAGCAGGAAATAAGAGGAGGGCAAGAAGGCCGATGACATACAACAAAGGTCCCGGCTAAATTTGCACTCAGGACGTTGCAGTCGCGTGTTATACGATACAGCGCATACTCAGCCTGCCAGACCACCAGCCGGGCCCTGTTACCCTCCTCTTAAGTCGTCATTCTGATGTTTCCGACAGCGCCCGAAGGCAGCGTACCAAGTAAGACGGCAGGTATGTGGCGGTATCGTCCCGATTATCAGCGTTACTTTGGAGCGCAGGGTTCATACACGTTTTGACCTGAGGATCTCCACAACGTTCTACCAAATGTACACAGGCAAGCATGTCTGATTATCTTTTGAGCATCTTTCTTTTAAAAGCATATTGATTATTTTAAATTAACGTATGGAAGCCCGTTCACGCCAAAAACAAAAAAAAAGTCATAATTATGAGATATAATGTTGAACTTATGAGAAAGTACAAAGTTTGTTATAATTATAGCTCATAATTATGACATTTTATGTCATAATTTTTACTTTATTATCGCTTAATTTTGACTTTTTATGTCATAATTTTGACTTTTGATCTCTTAATTTTGACTTTTTATGTTATACTTTTGACTTTTTATCTATCAATTTTGATTTTTGATCTCTTAATTTCGACTTTTTATCTCATAATTTTGACTTTTTATCTCATACTTTGAGTCTCTTTCTCAATTATAACTTTTTATGTCATAATTTTGACCTTATTATCTCATAATTTCTTTGTTTGGAATTGGATTACATGTTTTCAAGGACTTTTCCAGGCCTGGAAATAATCATTTTAAAATTCCATGACTATTCCAGGTTTTCTGTACGGACCCTGGGAATGGATCACGCAGGTGTTTAGCTGTGTGTGACCTCGTGCAGTGAGTTTGGATTGTCCTGACTAGCGGTTTTCTCTCTCCGCTAACGTTGCTAATGCTCCCGGCTCTCAGTCACCACACTGACCTCCTTCCACGGCCTCGCGTCCCTCTTGAAGCGTCTCTTCATGCCGTTTTGGCGGCGACCTCCACGGCTAAATATAGACCGTGGCCGATTGGGACCGACGTGGCCGGGAGAAACACAAACCTGGAAGACACACGAGCGCTCTCAAATTCAACTCGTTCAAATGCACAAAGTGTCGGCTTCACCCCCCCCCCCCCCGCGTGTGTGTGCAGCGCTCACAGTGGGTGATGACACACCGGGCGTGTTCACGATGCGAAGACCGGCTTTAAAACTGAACCCTCGGCGTCATGCATTCCCACCGTCATCCAATCCCCTTCAATGCACCGCAGAGAATCAGATTATCCTCAGAAAGGGGGGGGGGGGGTAAATGAGCTCAGATCTTGAGTTGTCAAAGCCACAACTTTTCTTTGTGTGTCGGCAAAGTGTGCTACAAACCCCGCCTCCCTCTGTGTTGGTACTTACTCACAGCACCTGTCACTCATGCTGAGTAGGTGACCAAAATGTCTGGGATCGTTCACCTCAAACGTCCTGGATTTCAAAAGGTCACTCTAATATGAATAATGTTGTACTTCTTTTGCAGCGTTTACATTCTGCCCCCCCCCCCCCTCCCTCTCATTATGAGCTAAGCCAAGATAACAACAACACCAACACACTGATTTGTCTGCACGCGTGTGTCAATCCATCAACGCTTCCAGCGCTAGCTGTCACGCTGAAAAGCAGAGCGGTTTATTCTAAAGAGCTTCAGGCCGCTTACGCAGCCTTCTACACACACACACACACACACACTGCAAAAGAAAATGTTTGGTCGAGCGCGATCGCTGTCCATCAACTAAAGTCAGTTTATTTTGTCTCCAATTACTCATTTAGGGCTTTAAAATCTCATCCTCTGTCCTTCACAAGTAACCTTTACCACGGGTGTCAGTCAGAGACACAACCGTGCAGCCGTCGGGCCTGTGGGAGTCGAATAAATCCATCTGGATCATTTTCTGGCCGGTATCACTGTCTCCTCCAAAGCTTTTTCTTTTTTGGGGGCGTTCCAAAATCCTGCGATCTCATTGGTCCTCAGACTCTTCTGAAACTGCATCAGACGGCACATGATGAAGGAGGGGGTCATGTCGATGTGCAGCTTGTCATGCTGCGACCAAGCAGGAGCTCAATTCAAATTTCTGAATCATATTTTTGAACTGAACATTCTTCTGAACATCAATTATTGTGTTTATTGTGATTATTGTTGCATATTTAGATGCTTAAGGTCATAGTCGTTCTAAAGATGGGCGGTATTACCCTGTGGGTTGATGGGAAAGCACCGAACAAAACAATTGAAACCCTTTTTTTTTAGTCTATGTTGCTATTGTGGTCAGTGACACTCCCTATGCCGGCCAACAGTGGCCCAAAACCGCCTCGCATATATCTAAGGCCACGCCCCTAAAAGTAATCCCCTCTCAACGCCACCCGATCCAGCGGAAAGAAAATATACTCCTCCAATAAATACGAGAACTCGTCAAGCGAAGACGAGTCCTGTGACCTTAAATAATCGCAGCTTCATCGGCTCAAATCCAGAGCGGAGGCGCCTCTACGGTTACACACACACACACACACACACACTGAGACGCCACATTATAGGGTCTCCACAATGTCACACACCTCTAGAGTCTAAACAACCACAGTACATTTAAAGATAAATGAGTAATGAGTTTTAAAAAACACGTCTCTTAAAGCTCACGTTCAAAGATAGCTGCAGGTGTGAGTGAATATCAAACGTCTCTATAAATAAATAAATAAACTCTCAGGCAACGCAAATCAGACAGTGTATTCACAAAGTTGTGATATTTAGGCGGGACACAAGTCAGACTTTCACTACTTCATCCTCAGTTTAGTCGCAGTAGAAGTTTTACAACATGTCCCCGATTTGGAGAGGAGTCCCCACAACGTCACCGTATGAGAAGCTGTGTGTCTATTCACACACCGAGCAGGAGATTTTTTGTTAATGTGTTTTTTTTTATGTACTTTTGAAGCCCAATGCAATCATTTCACAAAAATAATTAGTTCAGCTGCAAAAATGCATCAACAGGCAGCGTTTAAGAGTTATTTTTAACTGTTGAACTTTGAAGAGTTTGTGTTAAAGATGAATTTATTTGTGGACTAAACTTCTCTCTTGTCAAACATCCACTGTGAATAAAATATCAGCTCTTGTATTTTGAAATATTTTAACTAAATCTTGAGACAAAGAGAGAAGTAAAGAGGGAATAAATATGTGTATGGACTCATACCCTTTGATATTACTCGTATTTGTCATTTATTAAAAACATCTGAAAGCCACACTGAGTGTTTGACTTTTGAACATAATACATGTGACATCGAGCTGCGCCTTTTGTTTAGAAGAGGATCAATACACCAGTGAAAGCTTCTCGTACCTCCATCGACTCCTGTGTGACTGAAATAAAATACTCAGCAACTGTTTGTTTCAAAGGACACGATGAATAATGTAAGTAAATAAACAAGACGAGTCTATTATATATAGATGTAAAGCACATTTCAACAACAAAGTGATTCAAACGTAAAACAATTAAAAGCATTAAAACATATTGCAGAAGAAAACAAGATGTACAACACATGAAGAACATTCAATAAAACATGAAAAAGTTGAATAAATGCAGAAAGTGAGATGCAGAAATTGATGAATGTCCTTAAATCTGGTTCAATCAGAGGCGACATCATAAAATAACTGCAATGAACAAGAACTATGTGACAATAATCTATGAATCTAGACGTATGAGTGACTTAACATGTCCCAGCATGCAGTCTGCCGTTTTAACATTGTACAAGATCAAAAGTTAAATCTGTGAGCGACGGCCCGGGTCCGAGGAACCGAGAGGAACCGAGAGGAACCGAGAGAAACCGAGAGGAGCCGAGAGGAGCCGAGAGGAGCCGAGAGGAGCCGAGAGGAGCCGAGAGGAACCGAGAGGAGCCGAGAGGAGCCGAGAGGAGCCGAGAGGAGCCGAGAGGAACCGAGAGGAGCCGAGAGGAGCCGAGAGGAGCCGAGAGGAACCGAGAGGAGCCGAGAGGAACCGAGAGGAGCCGAGAGGAGCCGAGAGAAACCGAGAGCGTAATCTTGACTGAAGGAACTTCCCCTCCGGCTGGACGCCTGTCAACCAGCCTGCAGCCGTTATCAGTGACTTCAGGCATGTGCTCTTCACCACCAAACCACCCCGGGAGGAAGAGGAAGAGGAGGAAGAGGAGGAGGAGAGACTGAACGGAGAGAGGAAATTAAAATGGCAGAACGTCTTCGCAGGTGGCAGACTCCTGTTGACTCACAGGAGCTGGCGCGAGGCGGTAGCTATTATAGTCCTGCGTCTGCCCGGCGACTGCGCTGCTGGCTTCAGACGCGCTGCTGCAGGAGAGCCAGGTGCACCATGGGAGAACCCCGGCGTGGCCAGCGCTCTGCTGTATTACAAACGTATATAATATATATTGGGTTTCTATTAAAACGCAGGCCATCGGTCTCACATTAATACCTGAACGCGTCCGGGGAAACAAGCAATTAGGATTTGTTTTCCACCGACAGCCACCAATCAATGGATTAAGAGAACTCTCAGAATATGGACATTATTAATCCATCAAAGCAGCTGCCGGCCGCACGCAGCCAGACATCGTTATGTTTTCTCTGCCGGGTTCGCTTCCTCGTGTCCGGCCTCATTAGTGTTTCTCACCACGAAGTCTCCAATAAAAACAGGCTCATTAATCAAACTTCATGCCTTCAGAATTCCTCATACAAAGAATAATATTTCAGCTTGTTTGCAGTGTTTTGCTTTATGGACATTTATTCGTTGCAGCGGACACATTTTCTATGTTCCTCATAATAGTAAGCAAAGTTGAAATGACGCAATAAAATAAATGAGCCGTGTTTTAGTTAAGAGGCATCGAGGGGAGAAAGTTAGCCACAGCGTAGCTTGGTTGGAAGCTAAATGCTACGCTAGGCTGTGAGCCGCCAGTAAACAGTCAAAGACGTGCAGTTTGTTTGTTACCCGTCTTAATCTCTCATGTGACTCAAAGCAGGTGGAAGCTGTGAAGAGAGTTTAACCTCTGAACTCTGTGATAATGACTTTGCTTTCCTCTGAAGGGAACCTTTCATCTCAGATCTTCGACTCTGAAAACTGCTGCGTCGGTGAAGCGGCAAGACTCACGAACACTGATAACACGTCTGCTTCACACAGCCCAGCTGCCGCTTTCTGTCTGAGAGGAATATTCTCTTTCAACCGGTTTGTTTGAAGCCAACAGGTGAGACGTGAAATCACCCACAATGCTCTGTTTCCAACAGCAGAATACGTGAGAAGTGTTAGGGTTCTTTAGTCCTCGCAAGGTCACAGAGAAATGCAGAAATGCACAATTAAACCCCCGAAAACACACACATCTCCGTCTGCCAGCAGATCTTTTGTGTGTTGGGATTAAAAACTGTCACATTTCCCTCTGACAGTCGCTGCCTGTGTTCTTCTCCAGAGACGACGTGTCAGCGTTATTATTAAGAGTCTTAATCGCCGCCTGTCACCGTCCCTTGTTTCTTTTTTTATTTCCTTGCACAGTATCTATTCATCCATCTCTGCAAAGGTAGAAGTTGTGTAACAAAAAGGTGCAACACACCTGCCATGTCGTGTGGCATTACATCATTTACTGCAACAAGAAAAAGATTCCTTATTTCTATCTTTATATTGCTTGTTTTATTGTATTTTACTGTCTTACTGTTGTAATCTTTCTATTTCCCCACTGTGGAAGTAATAAAGGATTATCTTGTCTTATTAAAGCGTCAGCTAAAAGTAATGTTTAAAACTGCAACCATAATCCATAAGAAATACATATTGTGTTCCAAACCTAATGAGAAGTTAATTTGGGTGGAGACGAGGTGGAAGAAGAGAGATTAGAGAAACTACAGCGCTGCTCTTCTTGTCTGGAGACATTATGCAGCTTTGCTCGAAGCTAAAGTTCCTATAAGCTTCTATTGTGTTTCACGAGCTAATTATTAAAAACACCTAAACCAGTCAGCTCTTGTTGACTAAACTGAAATAAGTTGTAAGCACGTCTTCATGCTGCAGACAACCTTGTGAGTCCATCGTGCAAAAGTACTCAAGAACTCACGCCACACAACCCCATTTTCATATAGAACTTTTAATGAATATATCTATATATTTATATACTTATATTTTTTTGTCTTTTCCAGCGAGGATCAGAGTATTGTATTGCTTCCCCCTTTTCCTTACGGTCTCTTTTACACGTATCGGTTCTTCTGAGTGGACATTTTTACCGGTTTTCAGAGTTTCAGGTTGGACTCGTGTCAGTAGCCGAAGCGTTGGGAGGAAAAAATGAGCTGAATTTCAAACGTCTTTTCCACCAGGATGCGAACTGAAGACACAGGGAGGAGAACGTGCGCTGTGGAGCGTGTTCCCACCAACACTTTACAAGGTAAAGTAGAGCTTTCAGGACGCGTTTAGTGATTTTATAACAATCAGAATAATCCTCAGACGCATGAGGCTGAAGGACCTCGTTGTACTTCTTACTGATCACCTGAACACACCAACGCAGACCACATTCAAGCTCGATGTCCCAGCCAGGGCCGGACCGACGGGACGTTTGGATCACAACTTTTGTTTTAGTTGAACTTAGTTTCGTTTAGAACCCAAGTTCTTTTTTTTCCAGATTAATTTCTAAAGGATTGCCATTAGTTTGTGATGAAAAGAAGTGCTGGAACCTGTCTGCACAAGTCACAAAGATACAAAGACACAACACTGTATCCTCCACTGTTCATCACCATGGATACAATGTTGCCACCAGGTGTTCATCATGATGGAGGATACAATGTTGCCACCAGGTGTTCATCACTATGGATACAATGTTGCCACCAGGTGTTCATCACCATGGATACAATGTTGCCACCAGGTGTTCATCACCATGGATACAATGTTGCCACCAGGTGTTCATCACTATGGATACAATGTTGCCACCAGGTGTTCATCACATCTCTCCTCATCTTCCTCTACTTCCCTTTCACTTCTTTCTTGGTTTTAATGTCTCCAGGCGGCTCACAGCACAGTGTTTGATCGGTTGTGTGCCGGCCGGTGCCGGTGGGTCATTGGGTTTGGTCCCGGTGCTCCCAGCACTCAGGCTACTGACAACGTGTCCCAGGCCGGCGTGAAGCCTTTTCCAGCCCAAAGTTACAGGTGTAGGAACTCTGAAACAATAGAACATTAAGAATATCTATACATACCACCACAAAAATAAATAGATTAATATAAATTCTATCGGCAACAATTATACACCAGTCAGAACATTAAAAAACACAGATTATTAGGCTACGTTGGTAATGTCTAGAAGAGAAAGAAACGCATGGAAAGAGATTAGAAGAGCAAAAAATAAATAAAAAGCTAAAATCAAGTTGAAATGAAAGCGCAATGAAGGAAAGAAATGGAGAATATTTAAGAGAAAAAATATTTGGGGGTGAGAAACTAAAGGAAGACAGATACATTATTTGTAAAAAAAACTACACAAAACAGCAAATGTAACATTTAGTGATGTATAAAAACGTGTCTCCATGGCTTCCGGTCAGAACAACAAAGATACAGGAACTAAAACAACAAACACCATCAATGTGCCCTTGAGCAAGGCAGGTTGCCCCCCAGTGGTTCCAGTGGCGCCGCTGGTCGTACTGGGAGCTGCCAGAGTGAATGCAACAAGGTGACGGCGCATGCGCACACGCACATCCACGTGACTTCCTGCTGACGTCAGTGCACACAAGCAAGAACAGAAAAGAGGAAGTCCTTGAAAAGAATATCAAAAAATTACAAAAAAGAAAATATTTCTCGTAAAATGTATAAATACCCTGCAAGAACCATTACGATCATAGAAACACCAGCGACATGATATTAACACTCCGGGAGAGACGACCTCATGAAGATGATTATCAATCACTCGGAAACGAAGAGACAACCCAAAGATCACCGAGTACAGACGAGATGTGCTTCTGATGGATCCATAATACACTCAATAATACATTTATTACTCTTTTTTTGTGTGGACTAGTATACAGTTATATCTAAAAGAGACGGAGTAGAACCGGTGACCTTCCCTCCTCGTTGTCCGGCGGGGCGTCGGCTTGAAGTCAGTTGCAGCTCAGTTCAGTGCATCGCTCCAACGGTCCGGTTCTGTGCAGAAATTCGCTTTTCTCTCCTTTGAATCGTCGTTTCACAGCCTCAAAATACATTTTCCACAATCCAGAATGCGCTTCATATTTGTGTCGCATATGTTTCCCGTCTCATTTTGCACGTCAATACTTTTTCCCAACTGTTTTTCGCGGTTCCTTTATTTTCTGCACTTGAATATCTCGTGACGGGCCAGCGAGGCTCCTCCCTCTCCCCAAAAAAATGAATAATCTTGCACCGCAAATGAAGTTGTGAACCGATCAACGTCGTGTGAAACCGCTTCAGTTGCGCCGATATTTATGAACCGCATCCACGTTTTTTTCTTTCACAATAAAACAAAACGCTTCACGTTTTTCTTCGTCACGACGTCGCCGCGTCGAGGTCGTGACGTCAGGAACGATTAAATGTTTGATATATAATAGAATACTGTACGTAGAGTAGCGAGATTTAAATGTTTAGCTTTTTGTATATAACTCCGCCCCCTGAGTGTAAACTTGCCCCTCCCACACCGTGTGCAGGATCACTTCCTGGACGCCGCATGTCGCCTTCGGTATGAAATCACCTTCAGAAACAGTCGTATAACCCCGGAGTCCATCACACAGACGCCTGTAAAGGTCCACCAGCACTTCCACGACCTTCAAGGTGCGTTAAACGTTTCCTTCCACGACCTTCAAGGTGCGTTAAACGTTTCCTTCCACGACCTTCAAGGTGCGTTAAACGTTTCTGTCCGACACCGCTGATCAAAGTATTACTGGATCAGCTGCTGATGTTTCTGGGGTTAAAACCACAATTTTTCTACAAAAACTCAACATTTTCGCGACCGCTTACAACTTCGTGATTTGGTGCAAGTTACTAAATAATCTTGAAATATGATAGTTACTAACTTTGCAGAGAGCTGCCGTTATGTTTGTGTCCATCACAGGCCACCGTACCCGTCATCAACCTCTTAGCGCCGCCAGAGACCAGACGTTCCCTTTTGTCCAGACGCAAGGAGAGCGGCATACTTCTGCTCGGCCAGAACTCAGCGGATATTTCTCGCTTTCAAACAAAGACCGGAGGGATTTAACGTGTCGGACGGACATTTTGTTTGCAGCGTTTCGGCAAAACTGTGAGGACCGGCAGCGGCGTGACGGAGGCGAGGAGGCTGAGAGCTGGACGTCTATGGCTGCGCCGTTCTCCAGGAGCGTGGAGACCGCCCATCTGCCACTGCAATTACCTTCAACACACAATGAAAAGTAAACAGGCCCTGGCTCACGTGTGTGTGTGTGTGTGTGTGTGTGTGTGTGTGTGTCAGTAGGTTAGATATGGCTGAGGTTAAGTAGCTACGTTGACCTTGACCTTGGATTAGCAGTCAACTGGTCACTGAGCAGCGTGTTACTTGGCATAACGAACCCGTCGGTGGCTTCTACCATCTGGACACTTTATTGTTGGATTCATGAGGGTTTAAAAAGCATCGATTTGGTTCAAACTGGACGTCTGGACGTGTGAAGATGTTCACTTTGGAAACCAGACTCCGTTTGAACGGGGACGTCTTGTGACTTATGAATCACCAAATCAAAAGCTCTGGAGTTCCTTCTCGCGGTTGGTAAAGTATAGAAGGGAGCAGGGAGTAAGTAGCGCGCTCCTCGGCCTCTTCAGCAAGGCACTTAACCGCCAAATGCTGCCACTGGGAGACTGGTTCTTACTGGTCGGCTCCCTAGTTGTCCGTGTGCGACAAAACCGTTGCCCTGTGCTGGAACCTCCACGGCAACATTGCTGAGCAATGAGTTGCTAACGCGGGTGTGAAGTCGTGGCCATGTTAAGGCAGCCGTCATGAGTTTGCACGTATCGTCCGGTGTTCTATGACAGTTGATGATGAGTTTGATGAGTAGTAATTATGGCGGCTGGATTCCCCGGGTGTCACCCTCCTCTTCCTCTCTTTCGACTCTTCTAAATCTAATCTAAAACGTCTTCTTCTTCTTGTATTTGTTTGGACGCTCTCTCCCGGCTCGCTGAGGCTTCGTTGTTTTTAAACCGGCGTAGTTTTCCTGTTCAGCGTATCCGAGTTGCTGTCCCGGTCCCGTTTGGCGGTCAGGCGGTCCAGGGTCCCCATGTTGCCCCGGTCCCTCTCCATGGTGGCCGTGGATATCGGGGCCGGCTGGGCCGGCGCGGCGGCCGACGTGGAGGTGTTCAGCGGCGCCGCGTTCTGGGCTACGGCCGCCGCCGCCGCCAAGTTGGACTTGGAGTGCGACGGGAGCGTGCCGCTGTTTATCACGGCTCCGGCTCCTCCCCCGCTTCCTCCTCCTCCTCCTCCGCCTCCTCCTCCTCCTCCTCCGCCGCCTCCGCCGCCGCCGCTGGAATCCTTTGGGAAGTAGTTGTGGAGCTGGTACAGCGTGGCGCGGTCCACCGTGCCGTAGAGAGGCGGGGCGCCGCCGCCGAGGCTGCCCAGCTTGGAGTCCCTCGTCAGGGTGTACATGGAGATGTCGCCGCCGCCGCCGCCGCCTCCTCCTCCGCTCCCGCCGCCGCTGCTGCCGTGGTGCGGGTTGGGCAGGGTGGCCACGGAGAAGGGCGGGGCGGACGGCGGCAGGCTGAAGGACTTGGACGTGCCGATGGGCGAGGCCTCCTGCGAGCGCGGCGGGTCGGTGGAGCGCGAGCTGGAGCGCGAGCGTCGGCGGAAGCGGTAGCTGGGCAGCCGCAGCACGGCGTGCGTGGTGCTCTTGAAGAGGTCGGTGCGCGAGCGGCAGCGCAGCTCCTTGTTCTTCTCGATGTAGATGTTGACGGCGAGGACGCCCACCATCTCCGCCATGATGAAGGACAGGCCGCCGAAGTAGAAGGACCAGCCGTACGAGTAGTGCCACTTCTTGTCCTCGTCCTTCTTGGGGGAGATGTCGCTCAGGGCCGCCGAGATGTACACGATCACGCCGATGATGTTGCTGAGGCCTGAGGACACACACACACACACACACACACACACACACACACCTTGCTCTGTTAGCGCTCCTCTGAGGCGCGTTAACCTGCAGCTTCATTAAACGGTTTCCCAGGGCAGAGACGCCGGAACAGTTTGCTTTCAATTACACCGACGAGAGGCAGGCACATTATGAAAATCAATCTGCATATCATGCATAAGAACGCCTTATTATTGCCTCCGTCACGCGGACATGTGGAATAGCGGCTTCGTTTCAGACCGACTGGGAGGACAAAGACAACGCGCGCATCATGAACCTCCAACGCGACGAAGCTGCGCTCTCACCGGCGGCGACGAAGAGGATCCCTCCGCCGAGGATGATGTTCCTTTTGCTCTTGTAGAAGATGCTGGAAGCCACGCAAATGCCGCCCAGCAGCAGCAGGATGGCGCTGAGGATGGGGAAGATGCTGGAGGCCCGGACCACACCTGCAGACGAGGACGGAAAACACACGTCAAACACACATGCTCCTCTCGTGTTTCCACTGGTCATGAGTACCACGGCGTATTGTTTTATTGTCTTCAATTAACAAGCAAATTATTAGCTTACAAGACCAGAGAAGTAAGTATGAGCATGAGCCACAAAGCATGAACAAGATGCCTCGAAAAGGACTCCGAGAAACCTCCCAAGTTACGGAAAATATACATTTTCGTGACGTTAGCTTGATGCTACACGCGATTAGCGCACCTTTCTATCAAGATTACGATTTATTGAATCCACCAAATCGCGTGTAAAGTAAAGAACCCGCTACTTCCCAACCATATAAATATATATAAAAACTGTACATTACTGTACTGTATCTCTTTAAAATATATTTAAAATGAATATCCTTGTGGTCGAGGAGCTAACCCAGTTGCAGTCTGGGTACGACCACCTTTTCATTTTTTGGAAAAAAGGGCTTGATTTTGTACAATTGGTGAGTTTTTTTTAGGTCCAACACCATTTTGAAGTTGCGACGCTAACGAGACGTAGCGTTAGCACGAGGCGCTACAGCCGACACTAGCACATGGCTCTGTTTTCTTACACGTTTCATAAATAACGTCTTTTGCTGCTCGTGCAGAACTCGTTACCGAGCCGTGTTTTTAAAAAGAAACACGCGTGTGATGCACATTTTAAACTCGTCCGCCTCAGCATTTTATTGTGAATTTGCTGTTTATTATTTTGCCTCTCGTCTTAATGGAGCTGCTAAGATGAAATGAGATCAGATAATCCTTCATTAGTCCCTCAGTGGGGAAAACACAGGATTACAGCAGCACTGCTCACAAGTAATAATAATAAGATAAAAGGAATATAAACAATACGGGCTGCAGACGATTCTGAGGTGGCTTTTTAAGAGGAAAGAGGCGGTTGTGTGTGTGTGTGTGTGTGTGTGTGTGTGTGTGTGTGTCTCTTCAGCACAAGTTGTCGATCTACATAAGAAGCAGATTGAAATGATGAGCTGTCGGAGTTTCGTGGGGGATTTCAGGCGCCGCGTCCGTCCAGAGCGCTAATTACCGCCTGCTAGCTTGAGCTTTTTACGCTAACGTCTTTGTTAGAAGACAGAAACATAATCTAGAACTATTTTAATGATTTCAGTCGAATGACAAAGCTCCACCATCATGATGCATTTAATAAATGCACATTTAATATATTAATGTTTTGGGATTTCGTTTGGACCAAACAAGCTTTTTGGGCTCTGATATATATATATATATATATATATATATATATATATATATATATATATATATATATATATATATATATATATATTGGTGCAAAGTGAGGTCATGGATGGAAGAGGCTTTAGTTTTCGGTCTTGCTTTTTTTAAATTAACACATTTTCCATCAACATTGGCTCTTTTATGAAAAAGGAAATAAATCTGGCCAAGGTCGTCCTTCACTCTAATGTTCTATTAATAAGAAAAAAATACAGAGGAAAATGGAAGATATCTCAGCTGGGTCGAGTGGTCGGGTTGCACCGCGGCCTCCTTCACAGAAAAAAACATATCTTTATGTAATATTTAAATGGAACGTGTAGTTTTGGGAACCCAAAAGGTTCACGGCCGTCACAGGATCCTGAGCTGAAAATAATCCATTAGTGAAGGCTGCTCTTTCAATCCATCTGTGGGAGAGAAAAAGAAGCTTTCTGTACACCCCCAGACTCCCAACCCCATGCACCTGGGCATTTAAACACACACACACATGCACACACACACACACACACGCACACTTACACACTTACACACACCTCCAGGAACGCTTTGCTTGAATCTGACATCCGTGCATTGATGTCCGCCCACCATCCCCTTCTGTCCTTTCTCTGCTCGTGTGTGATGGAGACTGAAGCGCGTTTATGTGTGTGTTGTGTTCTGTTGAGATGTGTGTAGTGCAGTGTGTGTGCGTGTGTTTGTCCGCTGTTCACTTGTTAATGTGTGTGTGTGTGTGTGCCACTCACGCAGCAGATACTCTGCAGAATCTTGGTCGTAGTCTGCGTCGTCTGGGAAATGATTGATCTGGGAACACACACCTCGCTTCAGGCCTGGAAGAAAAAACGACAGAGAGGAAGAGGAGAGCGTGAGGAAGAGGAGAAGAGGAAGAGGGGGGGGCACAGATCACAAGGATGTTGGGTGCCATTTCTGTGCAAGGGAAGAAAAGTGAAGACCGACATTTATGGTGAGAAAAATGAGAGAGGAGGGGGAGAAGAGAAGGAGTGAGAAGTGAGTGTGAGAGATGTGGAGGAAGAGAGGAAGCGACGCCAAGGGAATAGAAAGAGAACGAGGAAGGAGGCGAAGAGAGGGAAGTAAACACGCTGGCAGATGTGCGACGTGACTGACGGACGAAATGAAGACGAGGAAGCAAAACAGATGCAACGGAAGGAGGCGAGAGGAAGAAAGACCCGGGCACTAAAGCGTTGCGTTAGCCTCTGTTACCGTTAGCCGGCCACATTAACCTGATGTTCTGGACACATTCGTGGTCCCCAGAGGATGTTTTCTCGTGACTCACGTGATCCATGAGTCTCCCTCCGGCACCACGAGGTGCTCATTTGTAGTTTTTTGAGTCTCTGTCACTGTTAGCGTGTTAGCGTGTTAGCATGCGGTCTTTAACCTTTTCAACAAGCCTCACGGGGCGACGAAGAAGCATCAAGTGTTAAAAGGTGACTTGTGTGTTTTTCCACCTGGACCTCGTCTCCCCGTGTTTAATGAACTGCTTTTAGTTCATTAACAGTGGCAGCGTCCTGGAGTCGGTCCGGCATCGAGCGAGGCGGCGCTAATGAATGTGCTCTCGCGGCGCTCGTTTTGGATATAGTGACCAGCTGAGGCTGTGATCATGAGTGGCTGACAACATGGTGGAAGAAGTCTCGCTCGAGGAGAAGTCTCCTTCTGAAATATGGTTTAAATAAATTAATCGATCAATGTTGTGGCAGTTAAAGTAGTTTGAGTTCTAATACTTGTGTTTGTGTGTTTTTTTAAAATTTTGAATTGATTTGTGGGAAAAAATTATATTTAATTACATTTTTTTTTTAAATATTTTGATCATAATTCTGAACTTCCAGCATGATTTACGCAAGATTTCCCAAAAATGTCTTTTGGAGCTTTCGCCGACTTGTTCAAACTATTAAGACAAACTAATAAGTCACCTTTTTGGAAAGATTAGGACCGAAAGAATCGAACTGCAAAGAAAAGCACAATAAATAAAAAGCTTAGCGAAAGATTTTCAGTCCAAAAAACTGTCATTCGGTTCAAAAATGGAAAAAAAGAAAAGTTTTTATGGCAAAACGTTGTCTAGCTGGGGCATGCTGGGACTTTAAATTTGCATCCTCCTCGCTGTGTGAGTTCAGGGAAAAAGAGCTTCTACAAACTGAAGCACAAGGGAAGCGATGGAGGTGAACCAGCTGCTGGAAGCTCCAGGAACTGGTGGAACTGGTGGAACTGGTTGAACTGGTGGAACTGGTGGAACTGGTGGAACTGGTGGCGTCCCAGTGATCGCTGTGATTGCAGAAGGAGACTTCTCGCTGAGCGAGACTCTGATTACCACAAGAACAACCCGACCCAATCAAGAGAAAGGAAATCACTGTTTAAATCTTTCCTCTGGTGTCAGACACTCATAACACCAAAAATAATCACTTTTAATAAACTTCACGTCATATTTATGCAGCTTGTTTCCCCTCAAGGACCAGTTTTAGAAATTGCCGCTTGTCATAAAAACAACAACACACAGATGAACACAACCCAGGTTGAACAAAACAGACGTTGTCCTTGAATCCTTTCTGATATATTTTGATTACGACTGCAGGTTTTTGCAAAGGAAAGCAATGGAATTGATTTCATCTTCAGCCGTGGAGATAAATAATCATCAAATCATGAAACCCGAATCAACCAGAATCAAACCAGCAACCACAACAATGTGCGGCGTGCCGTCGTCTGGATGTGATGTACCCGCCTGGAAGCTGCTTCTCTTCGTCTGGAGAATCACAGCAGAAAACTGCATCCGTGCGCTCACATTTCTTATTCAGAAGGGACATTTTGTTCACCTTCACAGCTATTTGTGCGTCTCACGGACGCAAACACACATCAGGAGGGATCCCGTGCTTCTCTCGCAGGAAAATCAAAGACAGGAAAAACAAAAAAAAAAGGATGTGAGAGGAACACAAAGCAGCCAAGAAAAACCTGAATCAATATCAGGCAGAATATCAAGATGAATTATGGATGCTCGAGGACAGAATTAGTAATATAATATGACCAGAAACTGGTTCCACAAAGGGAAGAGAAACCCCCCAAAGTGGACAAAAACTGGGATGAAAAAGCCGCCGGGCAACGACCACAACGCTTTGCCGCATGTGGCGCGACACCACGACCAACAAAAGGCGGTCGTTCCTCGTGGAACCGCGTTCCACCTGATGAACTGATGCTAGATTCAACTTTTCAGGCTGGAAATCCAATAAATTCGTGTCGGGTTTGATTGCACGCGGCTGAAAAATGCAGCGAAAAGGCAGCTGCTCTCTTGTTCGTGATAATTACGCCGGTGCGTCAAATTGAATGTGGTCATTTGGTGTTAAAATGCCCTTTAACTTTGGAAAGAGAAGCTTTTAAAACAGGTAGCTGGGCCCGGAGAGGCTCATGTGTTCATAAAGCTGTCTGTCAGCTGCAGCGATGCAGCGACGGGAACATGATCAGTCACCGGATGAGTCACCGCTCACATCGGCGCTGTGGGCCACCAGAGCAGCTTTACGTTGAATGCACAGAGCGAGTGTGTGGATGTGAAAGAGTTTTGTGTGCAGCAGCAGGAACATGCAGCAGAGCTCATGTCTAAACATCCTGAGATCCTCTACGCTTGAGTTCTGCCCCGAGGGCTCAGAGGAGCAAACACAGCGGCTAACGGTTAGCTTTCCTCACGCGGAACGGAGGAGACGCCGCCAACCAGCTACGGGAAATCTTTGTTTGGGCGTCGTATGTTTCCACAACCCAGAAGCAAATATACATGCTTCATATCTCGCTTCAAAGAAAGCTCGGTCAACGACGGGAAAACATTTCTCACGTCATGTTACACAACTAGCTAAAAACTTGAAGAACAGGGTTCATACACATCTTTACCAATGGATTACCATGACTTTTAACCAAATATCTATGACTTTTAACCAAATATCTATGACTTTTAACCAAATATCTATGACTTTAAATCAAATTTCATGACTTTTAACCAAATTTATATGACTTTAAATCAAATTTCCATGACTTTAAACCACATTTACATGACTTTCAATCAAATTTCTATGACTTTTAACCATATTTTCATGACTTTTAACCAAATTTTCATGACTTTTAACCATATTTTCATGACTTTTAACCAAATTTCTATAACTTTAAACCATATTTCCATGACTTTTAACCAAATATTCATAAGCAAACATTGTGTGAAATGTGTGTGTGAACAGTAAAAAGTGATAAAATGTAGTATTTAAACTAACAATGAGGATTCAAAGCATACAGTAAACCTTAAATGACTCAAATGAATGAGAGACAATAGTTTGATTAAAAGAATAAACATTTATATAGATGTCTGTATGTATGCTGCTGATATTTTGAGCCTCTTTCTTTTAAAAGCAGATTCATTATTTAAACTAAATGAACGTCATGAACACATGAATATAACACATTCACAGGACTTTTACTACATTTTTTAGATTTTTTTTTCAAGGATTTTTTAAAAATTCTATGACTTTTCCAGGTTTTCCAAGACCATAAGAAAAAAATAATAATAAACTATCCTTGAGAGGACTTTTTACGTAATATTACGTATCAAACAAAAGGCAATTTTTTTTTGCGTAACAAGCGGAAAACGGGAGTTTATGTCTGATTTCACACGGGACACGAACAGCGGCCTTCTGGGTGAACGTCCTGTGTGTGTTTGACCCGTCACACACACACACACACACACACACACACACACACTCACACACACACACACTCACACACACACACACACACACACACACACCCCCGGCGGCGTACCTTCCAGGCAGCAGATCCTCCAGAGGCCGGAGTGGGTGAGCGCCCCGGGGTCCTTCTTGTCCTTGTTGTTGGAGTCGTCCTGCGAGGAGTTGGCCGTGCTGTTGCAGATGAAGGCGCGGGCGTACAGCCAGTAGTCCGTGCCGATGGCCACCGTCATGAGGGCGAAGGCCGCGAACGCCCCCATGGTGGTCAGCAGCACCTGGATGCCGCGCTCGCACCACACCATCGCCGGGCGAGGGAGGAAACTGATGTCTGCCGGGGAACGAGGACGGACACCAAGACCACGTCAGGAGACCGATCAATACACCTTCTACTCTGATCAATACACCTTCTACTCTGATCAATACCACTTCTACTCTGATCAATACCACTTCTACTCTGATCAATACACCTTCTACTCTGATCAATACACCTTCTACTCTGATCAATACATCTTCTACTCTGATCAATACACCTTCTACTCTGATCAATACACCTTCTACTCCGATCAATACACCTTCTACTCCGATCAATACACCTTCTACTCCGATCAATATACCTTCTACTCTGATCAATACACCTTCTACTCTGATTAATACCACTTCTACTCTGATCAATACACCTTCTACTCCGATCAATACACCTTCTACTCCGATCAATACACCTTCTACTCCGATCAATACACCTTCTACTCCGATCAATATACCTTCTACTCTGATCAATACACCTTCTACTCTGATTAATACCACTTCTACTCTGATCAATACACCTTCTACTCTGATCAATACACCTTCTACTCTGATCAACACACCTTCTACTCTGATCAATACACCTTCTACTCTGATCAATACACCTTCTACTCTGATCAATATGACTTCTACTCTGATTAATACACCTTCTACTCCGATCAATATACCTTCTACTCTGATCAATACACCTTCTACTCTGATTAATACCACTTCTACTCTGATCAATACACCTTCTACTCTGATCAACACACCTTCTACTCTGATCAATACACCTTCTACTCTGATCAATACACCTTCTACTCTGATCAATATACCTTCTACTCTGATCAATACACCTTCTACTCTGATTAATACACCTTCTACTCTGATCAATACACCTTCTACTCTGATTAATACGACTTCTACTCTGATCAATACACCTTCTACTCTGATCAATACCTCTTCTAGTCATTAAATTATTAAATAATTATCTGTGTCAAATTTGGACCGTTAGCTAAAATGTAAATCCAGCCTGCAGTGATTGGCTGGGGTGTGTGTGGGGGCGGGACCTCGTTACTGAGGCTCCGCCCACCGACCGTGACGTCACGAGATTCTGAGCCTCCATTTTGGCTTCATTCAGCGCGAGGAGCTGGAGATGTTTCATCGTCAGGACGATGTAATAAGAGATCTTCTCATGTTTCCTGCTTTTCTTTACAATATTGATCCTGATCAGTTTTACTGTGTCGGCCAACAGGTCATTGGTTTTAGGACCACATTATGTCCATCAGGCTGAGCATAATCATGACAATAGAAAGTATATTTAGTATGAAATTTAATTTTCACAAAGGTCAAACAAATAAACCAGATGCTCCAAAAAGTCAGATATGTTTTTGGATCCCACACTGGTGACAATTCATGCATTGAACTGTTCAATATTTATGCGTTATTATAACTGCGGTCCCCCAGGGGCCGCTGTGGGTGAGTGGTTGGAGTCTTTTCTGTTGCATTCTGGGTGTTTTTCAATAATAAAAAAGGCAGCGTGCGGCGCCTGAACGGCTCTGAGGCTCAACAGAAGAAAAGAGGGCAGAACATGGAATCTATTCCTCTTTTAAAATCTGTATTTCTTTCTGTTTGTGTTCATATTTTCACACCGACATGTGAAACTTGAAGACACTAATTGAGATGTAACGATGTCAGCGTCCAAATGAACAGTTTTTATTGAACAAAAGTGCAATAAAATTACATTTCTGGTTTTTTTACACGTGCAGTCAAAACTTTAGTCAATAAAAAAACCCAAACAAAGTTTGATTTTGAATAAATTGAAGTTAATTCGCAGCGTTAAATATCACTCAGGTCTGAAGCCACGAGGCCCCGCCTCCATGGAAATGTGCCGTTTAATTTCAGAATAAAACTTTTTAATAATCATTTCTTCACTTGAAGTGAAATCTGACATCCAGAGGCTTCAAAACAAATCTTCATCACGACAAACACTTGTGTTTAATTTGAATCATGTTTGTTTGTTTGTTTGTTTGTTTGTTTGCATTGAAACAAAGACCTCGAGGTGAATTGTCTGAATAAAATATGAAAACTGAAACAGAATACAAAAACTGAGTAAATTAAAGTGCAGCTTTACTACAACTACACCTGCAGAAGAACAAAAAGTGGAAATACGCTTCACAAAAAAATGGAGGTGACGCGACATTTGTCGTCGTTGGCTTTACTCGATCCTGATTGGTCGAACTGCTCAAAGAATTATATCCGACCAATCGAGGCTTTTTTCTTTTTTTATGCATTTTGCACGTACAAAAAAGAAGAAAAATCTGTTGTGCGTCGCCGCATCGATACGTTTAGAGCGTCACACACACACACACACACACACACACACACACACACACACACACACACACACACACACACACACAATCAAACCGTCGTCTTTGTGTGACAGGACGTTCCCTTTAAACTCCTTTCAGTCATCTGAACCCAAAGCATCCAGACCTCTGCACTCCTGTGTGTGTGTGTGTGTGTGTGTGTGTGTGTGTGTGTGTGTGTGTGTGTGTGTGTGTGTGTGTGTGTGTGTGTGTGTGTGTGTGTTACTGCCCGATGGGGCTCGTTCACGCTGGTTAGTGTGTTTAAATATTGCTTGAGTAATTATACACATGTGTCATGTACGTCTGTGTGTCTGCACACAAGAATCCACATGTGGTCGTTTGTTGTGCACGCCTGCCTGTGTGTGTGTGTGTGTGTGTGTGCGTGGGTGTGTGTGTGTGTGTGTTACCTGGGGGCATGTTTCTGCCTTTCGCCTCCATCTCTTCTGCCCCCCGCCGCCGCCGCTGTTCTTCTTCTTCTTCTTCGTCAGTGAAGAGCGCTCCGTAGCTCCGGTCCGAGCCGCCTCCATCCACCGTTAATCCTTCGCTTTCATTCACTCTTCCTCGCTCCTCTTCCTCTCTTTTCTTCCACCTCTTCTTCTTCTTCTTCTTCTTCTGCTCCTCTTCTTCTTCCTCGGTGTGTGTGTGTGGATACTTCACTTGGCGGCGTCTTTTCCTCTCATTGAATTGTCACGGCAGTCATCTTAGCTACTGAGAGAAGGAAGAGAGTCACAGGAAAGAGGGGGGGGGGAGAGAGAGAGGAAGAGAGTGAGAGAAAAGCCAAAAAGAGAGAGAGAGAAGCATAAAACAAAGAGAGGATGAGAAAGAGTGAGAAGAGGAAGAGTGGAAAAGGATGTGTTGGATTAATGGACGTGACACGAGTCTTGAAACCAGGAGGCGCTCCGGTCCAGAAGCTTCTCCCACACACACACACACACACACACACACACCCACACACACGTTCTCTACATGACAACGATGAGGATGAGGAGGAGGATGAGGAGGATGCGCCTTTGAAGAAAACAAACAAACAAACATCCATAAACCTGAAGCCGGCGGGAGAAAGCGAGCCCCCCGTCAGGCGAGAGGAGCTGGATCACCGCTCGCCCGAGAGAGAGAGAGAGAGAGAGAGAGAGAGAGAGAGAGAGAGAGAGAGACAGAGAGAGAGACAGAGAGAGAGAGAGAGAGAGAGAGAGAGAGAGAGAGAGAGAGACAGAGAGAGAGACAGAGAGAGAGAGAGAGAGAGAGAGAGAGAGAGAGAGAGAGAGAGACAGAGAGAGAGACAGAGAGAGAGAGAGAGAGAGAGAGAGAGAGAGAGAGAGAGAGAGATGAAGCAACAGAAAAGAACGGGCGATGCGAGAGAGCGTGCTCTATTGCATCGCCATGGCAACAGCGAATTCCAGTGTGTGTGTGTGTGTGTGTGTGTGTGTGTGTGTGTGTGTGTGTGTGTGTGTGTGTGTGCTGGGGGAGTAGAGAGATGGATGTAACAGCTGAGAGGATTTTGCTGAGATAAAAAAAAAAAAAAAAGTGTGTGAATTGCATTGGTATGCAGAGCAGCCTGGATGTCATGCACAACTGATGCAAACACACACACACACACACACACACACACAGGTTCATGTTCAGGATGTACACACACACACACACACACACACACACAGGTTCATGTTCAGGATGTACACACACACACACACACACACACACACACACACACACACACACACACACACGCTGTGTTTAGTGCACGAGGAATGAACATTCCACCGGAGAGATGACAGACTCTGGAGTCTCCGGCGCTGTGGCCTCGGCGTCTCGGCAGGTTTTCATCCGGCCAACTTTCTCTCCCCCGTTGGCTCGAGCGCCCGCGTTTAGTGCGTTTCACTCTTCTTCTTCTTCTTCTTCTTCTTCTTCTTCTTCTTCTTCTTCTTCTTCTTCTTCAATGCAGTCTGCTCTAACGCTGAGCGATGGTTCAGCCTCCAGGAGAGAGTGTCTCCCCGTCGTCGCTGTGACCCAGGGGTCAAATTTTTTGCTCGATATTTTTATTTTCTTGCGAGCCGTTTGCCGTCGACGGCGACACAGCAGGAGGTCCTGTCGACAGGAAGCTCGCCCTGGAGGCTCCAGCTCTTCGTCCACACGTCTGAACCCTGACTGATGTCCTGCAGGAGACCACCAGCAGGAGCAGAAGCTGGACGACGTGATGATTTCAAGCAGCTAGAACTCTTCATGAAGTCGTTCTGGAGGCAGCCGCTTGGCAGCGATGTCTTTAAGACTTTCAGCCGTTACGGATCGCTCTTTTTCACCTTCTTAAGTGCTGATGGTGGCATTTAAGAACAATATGTCTCGTCATCTAGAGCTTGTTGACCATTTATTACACGTTATTCCAACCAGAAGGTGCTCTACTGGAGGACAACATGTTGGACCTGACAAAACTAATCTGTGGACATTACGAGCTGTTCCTCTTGGGAACCGTGAGAGCAAATCAATACAGCCACGTTTGTAAAAGAACGCATCAGACAGCACATGCGGAAGCTGTTGAA
Organism: Clinocottus analis; assembly: GCF_023055335.1. Classification (NCBI taxonomy): domain Eukaryota; kingdom Metazoa; phylum Chordata; class Actinopteri; order Perciformes; family Cottidae; genus Clinocottus; species Clinocottus analis. The sequence goes on from NW_027175865.1 coordinate 927,692, forward strand.
TACCCAGCATGCCCCAATCCGACAATGTTTTGGCATAAAATTAAGTATTTTTTTTCCATTTTTGCACCAAAGGACGCATTTCTTTTGACTGAATATCCTCCGTAAGGCTCCAGCGGTTTGTTTTATTGTGATTTTGCAGACAGAAAGGTGTCGTTTTATGTGTGGGTCGTTGTTGAGGGCCCCGTACGGAGGGCTTGGTGCTTACGAGGACTTGAGGACCGTCAGAACCTCGTTCAAGATCCATCTGCCGTCTGCCTGAAGACAACGTGGCTCAGACTTCCTCTTCAATCCGATCATCAGCTGAGAGACGACGTCAACAACCGGATTGTTCCTCAAGTAGCATGTTTACGAGCTAGCGTGAAGCTAATTAAAAGCCACACGCTCATCAGACCATGATGGGCCAACGTGGACTGTTCACCTGAACCTTCTGCCACCAACATCCCTCCTGTTGCAGACGGATATCTGCACACGAGATCAGTCAGAAACATGGATCATGAGACCGAACCTGCTGCTTTCAGGTGCTACTGTTCTGCAGTTGCCCGTGCAAAGCGCGTCCTGGTGCATGCACGATGCACTTAGTCGGGAACATCCTCCCTCCTCGTAACCTTGCACCTCGACCTTTGACCCTTTTAAGCCAGAAGAGCATGCGGCAAATGCAACCGGACGCAGCCGGACTGCATTAGACAGTGTTGGGACACACCGAGTCTGTTTCTGGCGCACTGAGCATGCTAGTGAGGGTATCGAAACACACACACACACACACACACACACACACACACACACACACACACACACACACAGACCAAAGAGCCACAGCTACAGAACCCGATACCCTCCGAGGACCTGATCCGATAAGAATCTGGACCTCGACCCGCTCGGGCTCCGCTGTGGGTGTCGGTAACCACAAACCAACCGGCCTGTGCTGCAGGTGGAAGAGCAGCAGCAATAAGGTGTGACATCTGGATGCTTTCTGTGCCAGCGCAGCTGTCTGGACCCAATGAAATATGAACGCCGAGGCTTCAGGCAAAATTTTGGCTGGATTTGAATATTGTTTAAATCGTAAAAGTTTAGAATACGGCCAAACAAAACGGATCAAAGTCACGACGAGGGAGCTGCAGCAGCAAGGAGCTGAGACGTGAGATGTGAGACCCTGCAGTCGCTCACAGGAACTGATCCCAGGCAGCAGAAAGCAGTGAATCCAAACGACAGCTACATTTCATGGCAGCGAGTGAGCGAGGAGAAAAGAGTCCACACCAACGCCGGCTGAAGCTCTTCAACACCTCCACCCCCACCAGAGAGTCACAGGACGTCTTCTGTTTCCTCTCGTGATTTTGTTGGCTGGCGAAACTCTTTAAACTTTCAAAATGTTCCCTGTGAAAGTGTTAAGTTTGATCGTGTGGCGTTCAGGGACCCACAGACAGAGAGGAGCATGCAAGCTCCTGAAAAGCCTTCATGCTACTGAAAGCATTGATGCTACTAAAAGCCTGCATGCTACCGAAAGCATTGATGCTACTGAAAGCATTGATGCTACTAAAAGCCTGCATGCTACCGAAAGCATTGATGCTACTGAAAGCATTGATGCTACTGAAAGCATGGATGCTACTGAAAGCATGGATGCTACAGAAAGCCTTCATGCTACTGAAAGCCTGCATGCTACTGAACACCTTCATGCTACTAAAAGCCTTCATGCTACTGAAAGCCTGCATGCTACAGAAAGCCTCCATGCTACAGAAAGCCTTCATATTACTGAAAGCCTTCATGCTACTGAAAGCCTTTATGCTACTGAAAGCCTTCATGCTACAGAAGCCTGCATGCTACAGACGCCTGCATGCTACAGAAAGCCTGCATGCTACAGAAAGCCTTCATGCTACAGAAAGCCTTCATGCTACAGAAAGCCTGCATGCTACAGAAAGCCTGCATGCTACTGAGAGCATGGATTCAATGAGAGACTGGATGCTGGACTCGCTTTGCTTTCTCAGACGTGATTGCAGTTATAAAGTTTACAGCAGTGTGTATGTGTAAAGGTCATGAAAGGTCATGAAAGGTCATAAAAGGTCATGAAAGGTCATGCATGTTAGCATTTAGAGGAAAGTCTTACTGCAAACTAATCAATCGAAAATAACGGACTAAACTGTTGATTCCATAGAATCTCGTGGAAGAAAGTCCTGCAGAAGAGAACGTCAGCGGTTTGTCAATATCGTGATACAATCTGAGTTTTCTTGCAGAACCCATCTAGTGGTCATTAGAGGAACTGCAGTGCAGCATGTGAAGCCATCAGACACAACGAACACAACCAAAGCAGGAACTCAGGCGATATTATTTTAAAATAAACCAGCTTCTGCAGGCTGACAGAGAGGATTATGAGCAACATTCCTGCAGAACAAACACATCCAGGAATATTAAAAACAGGAGCTGCCGGTGTGCCGGCGGCACAGAGGATGAAAGTTCAAGGACGAATCCTCCGTGCTCTGCATCGGGACGGACGCCGCCGCGAATACAGAGCGTCAGAGAACATGGACGCAGTGCAGGATGATGATGATGATGATGATTATTATTATTATTATAGGAACATAAGTGGAGGTGCACAACCATAAACTAACACCAGAGAGAACGGAGGGCGACTAGCGGGTGGAAAAGTGCCTCTGATCACATGTTGGAATTACTTTATAATACTATAAATATGTTTTTTTAAGAAGGATTTTTGAGATATTTAATACTTTACAGCATGGGGACGTTGTTCTCTTCCTCTCTGAGTATTATGGAAGCTTAATATCATTTTTGTTCCCCGAAAAAACAAATGAACACATCTTCCTATTTCATTTGTCTTTACGTTAAAATGATGTTTGAAGTGAAACAAACTTTTTTTTAAAGATATAGATACACTCATCTGCACATGACACCACACACACACACACACACACACACACACACACACACACTACACCAGCGAGGACTCACAAAGGCATGACCATGATTTGTTATACTTATTGATTATTAAACATTTCCTTGAGAGAAACGAGCTCATCGTGACCGTATCGTCTGATTCCATCTTCACAAACACTTTCGTTACATTACATCCTGGAATCAATCTCATATTTATTTATTATGTTCACCCGTCTCGTTAAAAGCTTTCTTACCTTGCAAAGCGTCTTCACACAGGCGGCTCTTCATTTCGTCCTCTCTTCCTCTCTTCCTCTCTTCCTCTCAGTGGTTTCCTGCGACTTGCAGCCTAAAAAAGCAGTCGAGAAAAGCGAAAAGCTGTCGTTCCCAGATGGTTTCGTTGAGAGAACAATGTGTACATGATGAGGAGAGAGAGAGAGAGAGAGAGAGAGAGAGACAGAGAGAGAGAGAGAGAGAGAGGTGAAGCGACTGGGCGGTGGAGGAAGATGTGTGTCTGTGTGTGTTTATGTAATCACAGAAACTGAACAACTTGCTGGAGTTTCCTCTGAGATGAAGGTTTTTTCGAAGCACACGTTGTTCCAGTAGTTTCACTGGTTTCTGTGACGCTGCAGGTGGACCAGCTGCTTCGGCGCTGACGAGAAGAGAGACGACGTGATCCTGAAGTCTGCGTCGAATAAATGTGGGAAACATAAATGAGAACATCTGGTTCGGTGTTGAGGCCGTAGACCGAAGATAAGAAGTGGACGCGCTCACCGTGACGTTTTGAAGCCTGTGTTTGACATTTGGGCCGTCGCCATCTTGTTTTTGCCCGTCGCCATCTTGTTTATGTTCGTCGCCATCTTGTTTTTGCCGTCGCCATCTTGTTTTTGCCCGTCGCCATCTTGTTTATGTTCGTCGCCATCTTGTTTTTGTCGTCGCCATCTTGTTTTTTTGCAACCAGACGTTTGATGGTGACCAAAAAGGTAACAGTTAACTTTTCGGGATTAAAGTTGTAAAACGAAAATCAACGCTGCGGTAGCAACCTGTCAATCATCTCGTAGCCCCGCCCCTAAAGCATCCCTTGCTTTATGGTCTGTTTGACTCTAATCTATCGTTTGTGTTTTTGCAAAATAAACTCCCACTCAGTCAGGTTCAGGTAAAAGAGCATAGTTATAGTTGACCTTCACGGTGACGGCCATCTTGAAACGCCCTATTTGGACGTTCTTGCTCGTTGGTATCAGACGCGGAGATTTTGGAGAGAAACTTGAAATAAAGTCTGTGGTTTAACACAACTTTAAGATTGCAAATGTTTGTTCTACGACTTAAAACACGTTCGTCATCATTTTGAAGTCTTCACGTGTCTTAAAAAAGCGGTCGCTCCTCTATCAGGTCACATGGTACAAATCAAGGAAATAAACATGATGTAAATTCCCCAAAAAACCTGTCAGGTATCAGATGAAACCGACTTTGGGGCTATAATAATATCTCCTCCACATGTGCGACCTCTCAACATGAACGGGGTTGAGGGTTTAAGGCCTTGAGCTACGACCTCCCTCTCCTGGAGGGAAACACCGCGATGCTAACGTTCGCCGGCCGCTCGTCACTCGCGAGTGATTTTCGGACGCGGAACGCCTGCCGTTCGAGGTTGCTATAGCAACAGCATGTTCAAGTGAAACCAACTGCTGGCGGCAGAGTGAGGGGGAAAAAAAAAAGATCAAAGTGGCGGCGGAGCTACATCGTATCCATCACTCGTGAAGGAGTCGTGTCATCACGGATGTGTGAAGTCGTGGAGCGGCCGATCCCAGACTTCTGTTCCTGGAATCAGTCTGAAAGTCACCGATGCATGAAGACAATATGGACTTTTATTTATGTATAAATCATGAAACATTCCTGGAATGTTTAATTAGTCTCAGCAGAAACTTGTTACAGGATCGAATGTAATGAAACATTTTGAGTATAACTTTTTAAAAGATTTACAAGATTTTCTTTGGCAAATCTCACGACACCAAGACGACGTTTAAAAGACAAAGTGGCCCAGGAGAGAAGGAAGACACACACTGAACACACAGGGGAACGAGACACAGGTGGAAACAGTGAGGGCGGGGCCAGCAATCACACCTGAGGCCGGCACACGAGGGGGGCGGAGCCTGAAGCCAGAGGCAAGGTGAGTGACAGCCAACACAACAAAACAGCCAACACAAAATTACCCAGAAGGTCTGGGAGAAACACTCTCGCTCTATTTTTCTCTTGTTCGTCCTTCTTCTCTTCCAGGAAAGAAACAAAAGAAACAAGAACGACTCGGACAGACGGCGAGCAGACAGGTGGACGAACGCCGCTTCAGGGTTCAATGACAAGGACCAATGAGAGAGCTGCACCGAGACGGATAGTCAATACCACGAGGCAGCCGGCTGTGTGTGTGTGTGTGTGTGTGTGTGTGTGTGTGTGTGTGTGGTCGGGGGTTATACACAGGAGGGGAGTCGGAGTAATAAAGACTGACGGAGAGGAAATCAATGCCCCGGCCAGCAGGACAAACATTTAGAAATAAAGTGCGGTCACTCTGTGTAGTGATGGTGAAAGACAGTCCTCCCAGTCCTCCCAGTCCTCCCAGTCCTCCCAGTCCTCCTTCTTATTCCCGGTCGGCGTCAAACAGCGACGCTTTCGTGTCACTCGGCGCCCTCTTGGTCATTATGTCATAATTAGACGCTCAAAGGGAGCTCTGGACTGCGGCGCTGACTCAGGAGGGAGCGCTGGTAGTGAGAGATTTAGTCCCAGCTGATTTATTGCAGCGAGGTCCCGGATTGAACTCATGCCCCCTGTGACCTTTGACCTGCCCCTTGCCCCCTCAGCTGACCCTCACTGGCTCATCAACATGCTAACATCGCACCGGACCAGCTGCTCAGACCAGTCTGGAGCAGCTGGTCCCGACTGGTCACACGTCCGGGTGAGCTCGTGGTGATGAAGGCGTAGCGACGTCTTCCTCGTCAGTAACGTCGAGTCGCTGACGAAAAAAAATCCCAGAGGGATTGTGAGGTCAAAAACAACATTTTAGATGATTAATATCAAAAGATTCTGCAAGTAGATCGAGTGAAAACACCTTTCACAAGTTTTTAACTTTTTTAAAATCCACATTTACTCACAAAGGCTGTTTTTTAGACAATGTGACTCTTTAAATGCACCTTTTGAATAAAAATGAATGAATGTGTTGTCGGAGTAGCACTTAAGACACACAATAAAATATAAAAACAACATATAGAAACAGGGATGAAAGATATAAAACAATAGAGAGTTCAACAATTCTCAACATCTGTCTATTAAGTTTTAATTTGTGAACGTTTAAATGTCCAGTAAAGTTCGTTCAGGGCTTTGCAAAAAGAACATGAATCACTTTTTAAGCCTCATAGTTCACTTTTCTTTTGCTGTCATTTCTGGTTATTTCCCTTAATTCCCTTTAATACTAATAATAATGATAGTTGCAATTCTCAGGTTCCTTCTGTCAAATCACTTTCTATCAATCACTTTTGATAGTTCTTCGTTATATAGTTCATAATCTGAATTATAATAATTCAATATTACTTATTATACAAACATACAAGATTCAAAGTTGATGATTGGTCAGCAAGGTGTTGCTCAAAGGCTGAGTCACGCTCAGATGAATGCAGTAATGCATCATGTCAACACATGCTAATGTTTCTGACGTCATCAATCTGGGACTCATTTTGTAACCTCACACATGTTTAATAATACGATGTTAAATATGGAGAATTAATAACTGTCCACCTAAGTTCTTAGTTTCTGTTCTCATGTGAACTGAAGAAGCGTTTTCATTAATAAAGTGTAAAATAAATCCTTGCGGGTGTTTAAACATCTCTAAAGAAGCTGGTGACCCTGGTGTGTTGCTCTGAGTGTGAACCACAGCTTTAATCCACACGAGCAAAATGAATCCACTTAATCCAAATTAATTAAAGGAAAATGTATTGAATGAGATAAACGGTTCTGTTAGAGCTTCACGTCTCATTCAATTCATTTTGTTAAAGTGCAGCGTTAATATGAATCACATTATGCTTCTATTTTACTACGAACGTTAAAAAAGTTGGTTTGTTGCCACGTTATGACGTTGCAGCATTGTTGCGCCACGTTGTAACGTTGTAGTGTTGTAGTGTTATAACGTTGTAGTGTTGTAACGTTGTAGTGTTGTAACGTTGTAGTGTTGTAACGTTGTAGTGTTGCACGTTGTAGCATTGTTGCGTTAAGCGTTGCAACGTAGCGCGACAAAGCTGCAAATCAAAACACTGTTGTAACATTGTAGCATTGTAATGTTGTAGCATTGTCATGTTGTAGGATTATAACATTGTAGCGTTGAACATTGTTGTGTTGAACGTCGCAACGTAGTGTGACAAACCTGCAAATTAAAACAGTTGCAGTGTTGTAACGTTGTAATGTTGTAACATTGTAACATTGTAATGTTGTAACATTGAAGGTTGTAGCATTGTTGCGTTGAACGTTCTGCGACAAAGCTGCAAATTAAGACTCTGTTGTAACGTTGTATTGTTGCAGCGTTGTAATGTTGTAACGTTGTAATGTTGTAACGTTGTAATGTTGCAGCGTTGTAATGTTGTAACGTTGTAACGTTGCAACGTTGTAATGTTGTAACGTTGTAATGTTGTAACGTTGTAATGTTGTAACGTTGCAGCGTTGTAATGTTGTAACGTTGTAATGTTGTAACGTTGTAATGTTGTAACGTTGTAATGTTGTAATGTTGTAACGTTGTAATGTTGTGATGTTGTAATGTTGTAGCGTTGTGACGTTGTAATGTTGTAGCGTTGTAACGTTGTAATGTTGCAGCGTTGTAATGTTGCAGCGTTGTAACGTTGTAATGTTGTAATGTTGTAACGTTGTAATGTTGCAGCGTTGTAATGTTGTAGCGTTGTGACGTTGTAATGTTGTAATGTTGTAGCATTGTGACGTTAAACGGCGCTCATTATAACGCTAACGGGCCTTTTTCATTTGCACCACGAGCTGCCATCTCAACCCAGATATCGCTGTTAGCACTGAATCACTGAATATTAATTATGAACAAACTCTTTTTTCTACCCGCTGCTTGAATCCCCACAAGTGTTCACTGAGATACAACAAATTGGAGGCTGGACCCAGGCAAGCTTTATTGATTTTAAACTTAACAAAACACCGCTGGCAGATGAAGTCACACTCCTGCTAATAGCACGTTTGCAGAAATGGTGCAAAAACAATGCAAGTTACATGGAATTCATGGTCGGCTTTCGTCAGCCTAAATGTAGTTGCGCTGAAATATGGCCGTGTAGAGTATGCTCAGTAATATTTACATCATAATCACAGTTTGAAGAAATGTCTGCGTCGCATGAAGGAAGTTAACATTTCACACAGCGTTCACCAGAGCGCCACGTCTCTGCAGAAACTCTGCGGTTCAGATTGATTTGCATCATAAAACTGAAAACAACTCCTCAGAAGTCAGCTACATAAATATATCTGTGTGTGTGTGTGTGTGTGTGTGTGTGTGTGTGCTCACTACACAGCATGAATGCTCAGCTTTGGCAATAAAAAACAATATCTCAAAACTAAGCAAGAGCTCTCGTACTTAGCTGCTAAACGATTTCCTATTTAGTTTCCACATAGCAAATATTCATAAAAGATGCTAACATCACAGTTAACTTGCTACACTGCTTTCCTCTGAACAGCACCGCAGGCTGGAAGCGTGAACTCTCCCCCTGCAGGTCTAACAATGGCTACCAACAATGCCCAACGCCGGGCACGGTTCTTAATATGCTACGAAAAAGAAGCGATCGTTAAGTTTGTCTTTGAGTCGCTGTGCGACACGAGGACCTCGATGGGAGTCAGTCTGAAAATCTCTTTTTGTTGGTGTTGTATTTTTTTTGTGCGTTGATATAAAACAATACGTAGTTACCCTATCATATCATACTCATGCAAAAGTATGCGGACGCCCCCGGCTGTTTTGTCAACTACATTTTGATGAGATAGGAGGCGCTGGAGGGGCTCAGGGTCACCGGTTCAATGGAGCCAATGAGAGCCATGTGATTCAGTCCAAACAAACCTCCAGAGGAAGCGAGTACGTTGACTGAGTTTCTACACGGTCCAGTACTAAATACTACTTTAGGGACAGACTGCACACCGTCACACAAACTCAAAGTCCCCCTCAACCATTTTGAGTGCTTTTAAAAGGACCCGGGCGGCTTTTTATGATCGTTTTCAATCGGTTTGTGCGCCTCGTGGTTGTTCTTCTTCTGTGCTGCTCTTGTTTGTTGGTGCAAGAGCCTCAAATCGAGGAAAACTTCACCTTTGTTTGTTTTCCACGTCGTCCAATCGGGTGAGCTGAGAGGCGGGCCTTTTGTTGCTCTGGATACCAAATATGACTCAACCGACCCTGGTCACCTCGACCTGAGCAGGACCCGGCGGGGCCTGAGGGTGAAGTAGTTTTCATTAATTTAAGCAGTTCGTGGTTTGTGTTTAACATTTGCATTCATCTGTTGTTTTATTTTTGTCTTTTGTTGAGCAAAAAGAGAAGAAAAAATCAGATTTTTCCAAGGAAAAGTGCACCTGACGTTTCAAACCGTGCTGAATCCGATCTGGGCCCGTACCTTTCACATGACGTCCTGTCACCTGTATGCCCGAGCAAACCGGTCATAAAATAAGCTTTGTGGACATCAGACGCACTCTCAGCTGTTTCCAGTCATCGTTTCTTACACTTCACCCTCCTGAAATGATCTGGACCCAAAAGATATTTGTGAAAAGACGTAGAGTCCTCACTCCAATTAATGGCCGCCGCGCTAACCGACATGAATAATAGATTGAACCACGGAGGTAAATTGGAATGCAAAGCCATCTGTCACGCCGCACCGGAGGGTTTTCAGCTCGCGCTCATCAAAGAGCCGCGACTTCAAACTTAAACCTCATATCTTCTTACGTCTGACAACCGGGAAGAGTCGGAGTCCGTTCAGGAAGCACATCGTCGTTCAAGATCAACACATAAACGGTCCGGTGAGGGGGGGGGAGTGAAAATAGAGCTGAAAAACCTTCGTCCTGACGTTCCAGCATCATCGTCTCGCGTCCTCAGTCGAGTCAACAGGTGAGTCCGATTTCAGGATATAATCTGAATTAAAGAGCTCTGCTTTTCCTACATCCTTATTTACATCGCTAAGAAACTAAATTATCCTCTTTCATCTCAAAGGCAGCCATTTTGTATATATACATTTTTTCCCGCCATCATCCTCGTGGAAGCAGACGGTGATCCGTCAACGCCGACGTTGCAGAAAACCTTTCCGGCGCTCGCGCTCATTGAAGAGTCTCTTTGTTTCACGTCTTCTTTTTCACGCCACAACATGTCGAACATTCATCCTTTCCCCCCTCCAGATACAAACAGCTTAGAAAATGTGATAGCTAAAACACCTAAAAGACATATTTACACCCCACGATCGGCGTACGGGATCAACATTTTTGATTCATCATGAGAGGAAAAGAAGAATTTCTATACAGTTGAAGTCTACAACCTCTAAGCATATACAATTTACTGTAAAAGTCGGGTTACAAGCCGCTACTACCTTCGGTGGGTGTCCCCGCTGCAGCAAGCTAGCGCTGCTGCTAGCTTCCTGCTGCTAGCTTCCTGCTGCTAGCTTCCTGCTGCTAGCTCCCTGCTGTTAGCTCCCTGCTGCCTCCTTCTGCTACTGTTCGAGTTGGCCGTCGAGCCGGGGCTGGTCCCGCTACCTTCAATGGTTGTCGGGGAGCTAGCGCGGAGCTAGCATAGAACTAGCAACTAGCTTGCTACAGCGGGGAGACCCACAGCTAGCTGGCTACAGTGGGGAGCTAGCGGCGACACCCGCTGAAGCTAGCAGCGGCTTGTAACCCGACGCTCACGGTACCTCTGGTTGTGTGTCTGACAGTTGTAGTTGTTGGTCACGTTCATGGGCAGAAGTCGTAAGCAAAACTGGTTGTTAATAATACGGACATTCTTCATCGTGGTGGCACGCTTCTCTTCAAATATAGTTTGTCACAGACATGGTCGGGAAGTAAAAGATGATGGTTTTTTTTACAAAATATATTCCATAATTGTACATTGCAAATTTAAGTTACTAGCTAAACTTGTTGCTACACAACTTTTGAGTAGGGCTACATAATTTATCTGTAAAGAATCTTCAGCGCAAAGGCCATTTATATTTTTATGTGAATGCCTTTTTTGGTACACAAATTACCCACATAAATAAAATAGAATAATTAAAAAAAAGACTTACATTTGGACTATTTTGCATATCAAAAGTTGAAAGGATGTTTTCTAAAAACAAAACTGCTTTCTGAAATACATTAAAAGGGAAAACATAATCTCCCCAGGTTTTAACCACACGGTTAATCTGGTGAATTTAATTTAAACAAAAATAAAATTCAACAAAACTAAATGTTACATGTGTGGGCAACAAAAAACACTACTGGGTTTAAACTATAATGTCTTACCTTAAAATAACTACCCTGAAAGTCGGGTTACAAGCCGCTATTCCCTGCTAGCGCCCCGCTAGCTACTCGCTAGCTCCCCTTAGCTATTCGCTAGCTCCCTGACAACCACCGAAGGTAGCAGCGGCTTGTAACCCGACTTTTACGGCTTGTGTTTTACAACTTATGTCAAGTATTTAACGTCAACACGTTGACGTTAAAGTGGAGGGTTTCGTTTCACACGGGACTCAAACAATGGCCTCCTGGGTGAAAGTCCCGTCCAGGACTTTGTCTCAACGAGACAGGACTCGATGAAGGTTGTTTGATTGTACATTGTGTGCTACCTAGTGCAGGCACACCTGCACTCTTTGTCATATATATATATATATATATATATATATATATATATATGTATATATATATATATATATATATATATATATATATATATATATATATATATATAAACTCATCTACTTTGATATATTTTTGTGTGTTTATCAAGGGGTTGCTTTCATAGTTTACTTTTTTGTTGTTAAAAGTAATCAAACGTATGAACCTTTCCTTCCCGACCAAGTCGATGAAATTACAAAAATATGTTAAATATAAGATAGATTTATTTTCCCAGGCAGGTATGTTTAGTCCGTAAAGCCAGATATACTGTCTCTCTTTCCTTGCTTCTTTCTTTGTGAGTTGTGGATGTGATTCAGCTTCCTGTCTCCTGTTTCCTGTCTCCTCTCTCCTCTCTCCTGATGTTGAACCGTCGTCTCCTTGCCGTTGATCCTCGCTCCCTCGCTCCCTCCCCGTCCCCGTTGTTCCCGACGCGTTAAAAGTTTTTTGTGAAGTGTCTTGTCTTCGTCTCGGCGGCGACGGTGAGTCATCCCGCCGCCCACCTGCCTCCCCTCCCCCACTCCCTCTTTTTCCATTCCTCCTCTCCTCTTTCTGATCTCCTCAAACATCCCTCCTTCATCCACTCTGCTGCATCCCTCCTCCCACACACACTTTGAAGGAAACAGGATTTATGTGTGTGTGTGTGTGTGTGTCTTGCGGTGTGTGAGAGTCCTAACCGAGTCAATCCAAACCCCCCCCTCTCCTACACCACCTCCACCTCCACCACCACCCCTTTTCCCTCCCCCTTCTCTGCAGCCTAGCATGGCGAGGCGCTCATTCGCATGTGCGAGTGATAGCGTGGAGGCGGCACGGCGGCGGGCGGCACCCCCATGGGCAGGGACTGGGGCGGGGGCCCGCTCGGGTGGGGGTGGGGGTGGGGGTGAGGGTGGCCGTGGCCGTGGGAGGCCCGGGGCAAGGTGGAGGTGGCGCCGCCCATGTGCAGGGGGTGCGGGTAGGAGGAGGAGGTGGAGGAGGAGGAGGCCGGCTGGAGCTGGTAGCTGGCTGCCGACGACGGCCCGGAGGAAGAGGGCGTGGCCTGGGAGCTGCCGCCGCCGCCTCCGCCCTTGGTCTGCGCCTGCGAGGGCGGAGTTTGGTTGAGCTGGATGGAGATGTCGGACGAGGCGTCGGAGGCGCTGCGGCCGCGCTGCGGCTGAGGCCAGGAGTCCGGGTGGAGGAACTGGCCGCTGTAGTCGCTGCATTCGGACATGCGGGGGCGGTAGAGCGCCGGGTGGGGCCGGTACAGCTCCTCCTCGGCGTAGCGCTTCATGAAGAGGTAGACGGACATCACTCCTGCACCCTGAGGACCCGCAGACACACACAAGGTCAGGCTCAGCGTGTCTCAAGGACACGCTACGTGGAGTTTCCTCTCATTTCCTTGTCTTTATATCATCTGGTAAAAGGGGAAACCGGCCGTTTCGGAGGGATGCACCGTTGATAAAACTTTGATTTATGAATGTGTTTTTGAAAAGACAATAAATCAGAGCAAGAAGAAGTTCATCCTTTTCCCTTTTAGCAGTAAAACAAGCAGAATAAACGTCACCTTTCACAGTAGATTCACTGTTATAAGTCGGCTACAATGATCAGAATGACACGAGGCTCCCTCATGTGGCTCATAGAGGTACTGCACATGTTAATTATAAGACTATGGAAGATGTGCATATTTGTATCAATACAGTTAATTAATTAACACAAAAAAACACATTTGTGGTTAGTGTGCAAATTGTTGACGACCAATTTGCTTGAAATAAACGAGACATTTGAATCTGTTGTCAATTGTGTTTAAAAACCCGTTAAATGCGTTTGAATTGAGTCAAAGTGGTAAATGAGTTAAGAGGATGTTACGCACTTTGTTGTTGTGTGTGCGTTATAATAGATTTTATTCATTTTTAAATTAAATCAATCAACTCATTAACATGATGGATTTTATTTCCTCGTATAAATTTGGGGTTATGTGGTTTTAATGCATATAAAGTTATGATTGATCCATAAATCATCAACAAGGTGAGAGCATCAGACTATGAACTCCTCATCAGTGAATCAACATGAGTTTCAGATTCCCTTCTTGCAGAAATCTCTTGTAAAACCTCCTGAACTTCACCCGCACGCTGCCGTCAGGAAATCACATGAATTCATGATTATTTTTTGCAGAGCGTTGATAAAAGACTCGCTGCTTAACGAGCGTTATCAACATCCTGTTCATGTTTCCACCGCTGAGCGATTACAGCTCATGCACTATTCATCCATCGCCCCCAAACTGTAGACGCTGATGAGTGTGTGTGTGTTTAAGTGTGTGTGTTTAAGTGTGTGTGTGTGTGTGTGTGAGAGAGACATAGTGTGTTTGTGTCAAATCTGATGTTGAACATCTTCAGTACACGTTGGAAAAAGAGGAGTGAAGAATACGAGAGGGAAGGAGATACAAGGAGACGAGAGATAAGTGAAAGGATGGAGGAGAGAAGGAGAGGAGGGAAGGGAAGTGAAAGAATGAAAGGACAGAGGAGATAAGAGAAGGTAAACGACGATAGTGGATTAGGGAAGGAAGGATAAAAGGAAAAGAGGAGATTTGAGCGAGACTCCGAAGAGGAAGGAGGGAACAAGATGTTGGATAAAGGAGGAGGAAACAAGAAGAGGAGACGAGAGAGAAGGAGACAGAAGATGGGGGAGAAGAAAGGAGATGAAATAAGAGATGGAGAGAAAGAAAGGAAAAGAGACAAACAGAAGATACGAGTGGAGGACAAGCGAGAGAAAAGAAAAGATACGGAGAGAAAAAGAGACGATGAGAAAAGAGAAAAAAGGTGAAAGTTGAACGAGGAAATAAAGAACAGACGAATGAAAAGAGACGTGAAATACGAGTTGGCAGGAGATGAAACAGGAGAAGAAGAAAAGAGGAAGAGGAGAGGAAAACAGGATTATAGAGAAGACGACAGAAATGCTTTAAGATGAAGTGCAGAGGAGACAAGGGAACGAGTGATAAGGCGAAGATAAGATGAAAGGACAGAAGGAGACGAGATAAGACCGGAAGAAAAGAGGAGGGAAGGGACAACAGAGGATTAAAGAACAGAACATGAAAGAA
>NW_027175865.1:945000-947500 GCF_023055335.1 Clinocottus analis
AACACTTTCTTCTACCTCGCTCATATCCATGAATTATGTTGTGCAACCGAAGCAGACGCCTCAGCTGCGTCTCGCGGACGTGGACGTGGACACAAAGCGGTTTATTTGGGCTGAGAGTCGGCTGAGAGGAGCCGTTTTCACTGGCCGAGAGAGGAAGAGGAGACAGCAGGACCCCTAGTGGCAGTGATGAAGCAGTGCAGTTTACTGGAAACACACGAGAGGTCCTGGAGATCCTTAGAGCCTGAGAGATGGGGTAAGGAACCTTAGAGATTAGGTAAGGAACCTTAGAGATGGGGTAAGGAACCTTAGAGATTAGGTAAGGAGCCTTAGAGATGGGGTAAGGAGCCTTAGAGATGGGGTAAGGAGCCTTAGAGATGGGGTAAGGAACTTTAGAGATGGGGTAAGGAGCCTTAGAGATGGGGTAAGGAGCCTTAGAGATGGGGTAAGGAACTTTAGAGATGGGGTAAGGAGCCTTAGAGAGAGGTTAAGGAGCCTGAGAGATGGGGTAAGGAGCCTTAGAGATGGGGTAAGGAACCTTAGAGATGGGGTAAGGAACCTTAGAGATGGGGTAAGGAGCCTTAGAGATGGGGTAAGGAGCCTTAGAGATGGGGTAAGGAGCCTTAGAGATGGGGTAAGGAACCTTAGAGATGGGGTAAGGAGCCTTAGAGATGGGGTGAGGAACCTTAGAGAGAGGTTAAGGATCCTTAGAGAGAGGTTAAGGATCCTTAGAGATGGGGTAAGGAACCTTAGAGATGGGGTGAGGAACCTTAGAGAGAGGTTAAGGATCCTTAGAGAGAGGTTAAGGATCCTTAGAGATGGGGTAAGGAACCTTAGAGATGGGGTAAGGAACCTTAGAGAGAGGTTAAGGATCCTTAGAGACGGAGTAAGGAGCCTTAGAGAGAGGTTAAGGAGCCTTAGAGACGGGGTAAGGAGCCTTAGAGACGGGGTAAGAGGTTTTAGAGACAGGATAAGAAGATTTAGAAATGGGGTAAGGAGCCTTAGAGATGGGATAACGATCCTTAGAGATGGGTTAAGGAACCTTAGAGATAAGTTAAGGAATCTTAGAGATGGGGTAAGGATCCTTAGAGATGGGGTAAGGATCCTTAGAGAGAGGTTAAGGAGCCTTAGAGAGAGGTTAAGGAGCCTTAGAGATAGGGTAAGGAACCTTAGAGATGGGATAAGGAGCCTTAGAGATGGGTTAAGGAACCTTAGAGATGGGGTAAGGAACCTTAGAGATGGGGTAAGGATCCTTAGAGAGAGGTTAAGGAGCCTTAGAGAGAGGTTAAGGAGCCTTAGAGATGGGGTAAGGATCCTTAGAGATGGGGTAAGAAACCTTAGAGAGAGGTTAAGGATCCTTAGAGACGGAGTAAGGAGCCTTAGAGAGAGGTTAAGGAGCCTTAGAGATGGGGTAAGAAGCCTTAGAGATGGGGTAAGGAGCCTTAGAGAGAGGTTAAGGAGCCTTAGAGATGGGGTAAGGAACCTTAGAGATGGGGTAAGGAGCCCAGAGAGGCGAATGTGTTTTGACCTTTTGACCTTTTGACAGATCCTGAGGACTGAACAAAAGGGACTTACAAAATAAAATAAGCGATCTAGCACTTCCTGTTTCTGTGGAAACGTGTGCTCGTTCTCTCGTTTCATGTTTTGTTTGTAAATTGGGAGAAGAAGAAAGGATGGAGTCGTGACACTGCGCTGTGGTTCTCCTCAGCGGCCACCAGGTGGCGGCGGCGCGTCTTCACCTCCGCTGTGTGGACGCGCACGAGTGTGAAGGCAAAGAAGAGACTTAAAGAGGAGGAAGGACAAGAGGAAATGGAGGAAACAGCTGGTGCACCGCCAGCACGCAGCACCCCAGGGTGCTGTGTGTGTGTGTGTGTGTGTGTGTGTGTGTGTGTGTGTGTGTGTGTGTCTGACATCACAGACACACACACGCTGACGGAGACAAATAGGTTTTTTTTTCGCTGCAAAATCATTCAACAATAGCACTGATTTCGGTGTTTTTCTGCGAGTCTCCTGCTGCGTGTGAAATGATTGCAGCGCCGCCTTTGAGAACAACAATCTCCTTTTATGTAAACAACAACAACAACAACAACATGAGGAGGAATCCAGCTCCTGAGGTGTAAAATGGAAACAATCGGTTCCTTCTTTGTGCTGCGAACCATCGAAATGAAGTTTACTTTAAGAGAGACGTGCTTCTCTTTCCTCACAGAGGAAGCTCATCATCATCATCATCATCATCATCATCATCATCATCATCATCATCAACAACATCTAATTATTTTACTGAGCTTTTATGACTTTGTAAGTTATTATAAATGATTTACATCTGTTATTATTTAGTTTTTGTGTGTCTTTTGTTACAGTGAAACATGTTTTTGTCGTTTTAGCTGTTTGCTAATTATCTGTTTCCACTCTTAAGTAAACAAATACAATAAATAAATAAGATATTCAAATATAATTACACAAACCACACAGACTGTGTCGGCAACATAAATTAAACACTAAA
>NW_027175865.1:952500-957500 GCF_023055335.1 Clinocottus analis
GAAAGTCGCTGTCAGGCGGGAAGAGAGCGAGCGGTGACCTCATCGCTCCAGCAGAGCAACGCCGCTCAGACGTGAGTCACAAGTTACAAATATTTGATGTAAAACAGCCGGCGGCCTCAGGAGAACCCCGAGGACCCCGAGAGGAGTAATGCAGACCCGCCAGGTGTGTGTGTGTGTGTGTGTGTGTGTGTGTGTGTGTGTGTGGGACACACGTCGCAGTGGAGACTTTTCCGGTTTGACCTTGACCAAGGACGATGAAGACCTCAGTGTAACTTCTTTAACCTCGACCGTGTTTGCTTCTCCAGAATAAATCCAGATTATCTCCTCAGCCACGAGAGCTATTTCAATCATTTCAAAAGGTTAAACACACAGAAAGCTCTTGTGAGATGAGCTCATATATATATATAAATATAAATATATATATACGAAGGTGTTGAGGTCGACAGAGCTCACGGCGAGCGTCCCGTCTCCAGACAGCTGTCTAGGTTCTTGTTTTTTAGTAGAACATGGAAACAGAACAGGTCGGTTCTCCGTCCACATCCGTAGAAGATCATGTCTACTATTCACACGCTTGCTCCTCACCTGGCGGCGAGTTTCCCTTCGGGAGGGAGAGGTCAGAGGTCAGAGGTCACTGGTCTTCCTGTTATATGTGTCATCGTCTGAATATCTGTTTTCTCTGTTAAGATCCTGTAAAGTTGGCCTGAAACGCCGCTTCAAAGACCCCCAAAGTGAAGTCATCCATGTCAAGATCTCTCTTGAAAGGGAACCCTCTGAAGCTTCTCTTCAGTGCTGACGACTCTGAGTTGCATAAGTTTGAACAGATTAAAGTGGAAGGTTTTTACAAAGAGGGTGACGGACCTGAAGCGTCGCCGCTTCACTTCCCTTCAGCCCAAGTTTCCAAAAGTCAAAAGGAACATATCCGTGAGTTAAAGTCAAGCCAGGACTGACTTCATAACAAAAGCAACGGGAAAGGCCTTTTTTTTAAATTTGGATTCATTATTAATTCTGTTTTTAATTTCATTGGAGGCTTAGTCGCCGCCTCAATGAAGTCCAGCCTAATGAACGCGTGTGCGTTACTAATTAAAGCAGGTTGTCAGTGGAGGAGAGCTAATAAGTTCCCTTAATCACGAGCTTTGTACGTGCAAATTAATTTCCGGAAATAGGTCGTTTTACTTATTAAAGGGTCCGTTGTGCGAGAGATGCTTTTATCTGCTTGTAGGTGATTATTGCGTTGGTAACCGGGAGACTCACTTAATGAATAAAGACACAACCGTGGCCCCGTTTCAGACACACAAACAAGATGGAAAGAGTTGAGCATCAGATAAGAATGAAGCAATAATGAGGGATTAATATCGAGACACTGAAAGTGAAGTCGTTATAGGACGACGTCGTCGTCTGGAAAGACAAAGAGCCCCGAAACTTTTCTTTATGATCGACACGATTCAACTAAAACACCGTACTTTAGTTTTTGTTGTCTTTTTCGTTGACGTCACATGCTTCTGTGCAACCAATCAGGATCAAGAAGCTTTTGAACGAGTCTGACGACAGACGGGTTGTTTGAAATGAAAATGTGATCAAAGTCGATATCTTTGACTGTTATTTAATCATTAACATTCAATGTTGTGAAGAGATTATTAAGAATGAAACCTTTTGGGTGTTTTTAGTGAACTACACTGTAAAAATCTGATTAGTTAAACTTACTTGTTAAAACGATTGCCTTAAAAAAATCAAGTAAAGGAACTTAAGTAAAGTAAAGTTGACTATGTCTTGTTGTACTAACATGTTTATTTAGTGTAGTATACTTGCACTTAAATAACTAAACATAATGAGTACTTTACTCAAGATGTACTTGTGACTTGTATAGCCTACTTCAAGTTATTACATTATTTACATTATTGTGTGTATTTCAATCAACATATTTATTTAAGTTGGGCTAATTTATATTATATGTTCTGCCACTTAAAATATGTCGGTATTGTTTACTTGAAGAAGTAATTTACTGGTTAAAACATGCAAACCTTAAAAAAAATCAAATAAAGGAACTCGTTACATTAGTTTGCCTTTTAGACAAAATATCTTTAAAATATGTTGTTGAAAACTGAATTAATTCAAAGGTTTGTTAATATCTGACACCATAATTACATAGAGAAACATTTGAATCAACATTTAGAGCATTAAGATAAACACAAACATAATGACTTAATGTTTAAATCACTGTAAAATACAGTTAGTTAAAATTACTTACTAAAAGCTCGTAAACCAATTGCTTAAAAAAATTAAAGGAACTAAGTAAGTAAGTAAAGTTTAGTGGAGTAAACGTAGAGTTTAAGTAACTCAAAATAATGAGTAAGGAGTACTTAAAACTTTACTTTTTGATGGCCAGTAAAGTTAACTCCTTTAAGTCTGGACCACTGTCACAGTCTACCGTGTGGTCACGTCCTGTTTGTGTGGTTTGTGCTCAGTGAGTTCAAACCAATGACCTCCGTGTTTCCACGCCTCCGATATGAATCAAACCTCAACGCTTCTCTTGTGAGTTATCGGAAACTCTGCTATGAACATTCTCCGTGAGGGGATTGAACTCTTCGCCAGGAAATAATCCAAAAAGAAAAAAGAGAACCGGATGAAACGGAGATGAAAAGGTTCTGCGTCGACACGAACTGCTGAGCGCCGTGAAAAGTCCCCGATCCCACGCTGCTGGGGGCGGGGCTCCACAGATGGCGCCCTCACGTTAGCGCGCTATAGCTAGCGATGGGGGAGGAGGGGAAGGCAATATGTCCCTCTGTCAGCAGCGAGAGGCCGGCTGCCAACTGGCAGGAAGAGAGACGGAGAAGTGAAGACGACGATGAAGAGCAACGAGGAGAGGATGATGAAGGGACGGGATAAAGAGAGGGATGAAAGAAGAAGGAGGAAGGGAGGGGGAGAAGGTCAGACACGTCCGTCGGATGAAAGAACTCCAGATTCATTTGTAAAAAGGGAACGAGGACACAAGGAACGGGGAGAAAAGGGATTATGAAAAGTAATAATAGAGTTGGAGAGGAAAGAGGATGGAGAGGAAGAAGAAGAGGAGGAGAAAAGGAAGAAGAAGAGGGGAGGATGTGAAAGGTAGAAGTGCTGTTCAAGAAAATAGAGGGAAAAAGAAGAACATTTGTTTCCTAAATTGCCCCAAAAACAAATGATGTTCTTAAAAATAGCATGAATATTCTCAGAGCGGTGCTTAAGACGAGGAAAGCTTCCGGGAAACGAACCCTCGTCCTGCAGACTGCAGAGCCGCTGCTGGACTGATAAAGATAATTAGCTTATGCGCAGGGTACACACACACACACACACACACACACACACACACACACACACACACACGCACACACACACACACACACACACACACACACACACGGAAGAGAGCGTTAATGTG
Source organism: Clinocottus analis (assembly GCF_023055335.1). Classification (NCBI taxonomy): domain Eukaryota; kingdom Metazoa; phylum Chordata; class Actinopteri; order Perciformes; family Cottidae; genus Clinocottus; species Clinocottus analis. The sequence continues at coordinate 955,913 of NW_027175865.1, forward strand.
CTGAGGAGAGGTGGATCAAATAGACGGAGGGATGAGCAGAGACGCAGAGGAAGAGAGAAGAAAAGGAAAAGGGAGCTCACAGGGAAAGACCTTGGCCCAAAAACAGAGGAAAGTCCTTGTAACACACACACACACACACACACACACACACACACACACACACACACACACACACACACACACACACACACTGTACATGCACCGCTGCTGGCAGGCTGCCAGTGTGAAGTGTGACACATCCTACATGCCAGTGCTCGTGCAGTCGTCACTCATTCATTTATTCACTCATTCATTCATTCATTCATTCACTCGTTCATTCACTTATTCATTCATTCACCTCCCCTGAGTTTGAATGTTGTATAATTCGAGTTTGATGATGTCACATTTGGTGTTATTGGGCGTGTGATAGTGGTATTGTACTGACGTGTGTGTGTGTGTGTGTGTATGTGTGTGAAGAAGAAGAAGAAGAAGAAGAAGAAGAAGAAGAAGCTTTTTGTTTGTAGAAGGAGAGCAACGCCCTGAACGCCTCTAAGGAGAGAATGAAAGTGTGTTCCCTTATCTGCATTTAGGTAATTAATTGTGTTGAGGCATGCACAACACACACACACACACACACACACACACACACACACACACACACACACACACACACACACACACACACTAGACGATGTGAACTACTTTGTTTGGAACACACTTGAACCTTCATTCCAATGCTCGCCTGCCATAAGTTTCCTGTTTTCAGATAAGGTGCTTTTATTTTGAAGGCGAATAACTGTAAAAAAGGAAGTCTCAGTGCTCCGTTTAACGGATAAAGTTCGAGTTTCAACGGTCAGTGATGCCGTCAGGGAGCAACAAGGGGTTAAGCGTCTCGCCCAATCGACTACAGCAGAGCCGGGGGATCGAACCGCCGGTCGTGTGATTGCTCTACCGCCGAGCCACAGTCGCCACATCGCATTGAAAAATGACTTTTGAATCACTTTTAAGAAGATATTTTGATCATAACTATGAACATCCAGCATGATATGAGCCAGATTCCCCAAAAAAGCCTCCTGGAGCGTCAATAAGACACCTTTATGGAAAGATTAGCACCTAAAGAATCAGAACCTGAGACAAGAATCACAATAAAACAAAGTCTTGTCTGTTAGGAAGGAGCTTCAGTCAAGAAACTGTGCTGTTCAGTTCAAAACTGGAAAAACTACGTATGTTATGCCGTCAGATTGTCTGCATGGAGCATGCTCACAGCATCAATCAGCCGTTTGAGAAGCTGCGTGTGAAGCCTTCCCCTTCACCTCGGAGAAGCTACTGATGATGATGATGAAGATGATGACACTTCAGGGCCTCTTCGTCCAGAGCACAGCTCTGCAGGAGACCGAACGCTGGAGGACTATGAATGATGTCATCATGTAACGTCTCTTCCTTCAAGAGGAAGTGAGACAACGTGAGCTCATGAACACGATGAATGTGATTAATGCATATGGATTAATACATATGGATTAATACATATGGATTAATGCATATGGATTAATGCATATGGATTAATGCATATGGATTAATACATATGGATTAATACATATGGATTAATGCA
>NW_027175865.1:962500-973495 GCF_023055335.1 Clinocottus analis
TTTCTTTTTTTATGTTGTTAAGTTGCCTGTTTGTTTTTTTAAAATCTGTTTGATTTTTTAAAATTTTGTAGTGTCCTCATTTTTATTTTTTATTTTTTTGGTCCTAATTTTTTTTTGTCCATTTTTTTTATTTTGTTGTTGTCCTAATTCTTTAAAAAATATATTTTTTGGTCCAATTTTTTTTTTTTGGGGTCCTCATTTTTTTTTTGGTCCTATTTTTTTTGGTGGCGGCAATTGGCTATGATACAACAACAAAATACTTTTTTTTTTTTTTTTTTTTTTTTTGGGTCCTCATTTTTTTTTTTGCCCTAATTCTTTTTTTAATTTTTAAAAAAAAATTTTGGTCCTAATTCTTATTATTTTGGGCCCGGCAATGGGCTTTCATAGATTACAGTGTTCTCACCATGAAGATTGTTTTTAACCTTAATGGTGGAAAGCTCAAACAGAGTTGAATATCAAGAGAAACCCGGCTTCACACTTCAAATGAGGTTCAAGACCCGTCGCCATTTGTGGCGTAACGCCTGACTCATGACCACAAACATGGAGAGAGAGAGCGAGGGAGCACATGGCCTATTTAACTGGTTATTCCCCAGTCAGGCCAACTGGTCCAGAGTCAAATGAGCGTCTGCTGCTGCTCAGATCAGGGAAAAGTAATAACTACTGTTGTGGGGAGTTTATCAGAGTTTCTCACTCTCTCATATCAGAAAAAGAGTTTAACATTTTAGCCGTCGTGAGGTTTTAAATGTATTTCAGCTGTTCGGAGGGAGAAAAGGGAGAAGTTTGTAGTATAAAAAAGAAGAATAACACTTTGTAGTATAACAAAGAAGTGCTGCTGCAGGAGAGATGCAGGAGGTTTATAGATTTGTTTCCAGTGTTTTTTTTAAGTATCTGGATGAGAGCCAGAACATTAATTTATTGTATATGAATTAAGAGCTGCATCGTGCATCATGCATAGCATTACAATGTCTTACAGCAATATTGTGCAACATTGCTGATATAATGCAGCACTTTGTCTTTGTCGCCGGTCGCCCCTTTAGGACGTGATCAGCGTTCTTTAGCAGACGTTTTTAATTGTGAAGCGTTTTGAACGCCTTCTTTTTGCGTTGCTGAGCTCCTCGTGTGTGTTTTCTTTCTTCTTTTTCCCGCCATTATTGACCGAGCGACACGAACACTTTGAGTTATAAGACTTTAGCTGGATACCCGGAGCTATAATGCCACGATCTGAACAGAAAACTATGTTTCTTCTCAATAATTTTAAACTACTACTGTTTAAGTACTGTTGCGGTTCGCGTTGGGCTAACGTTAGCATCCATTCTTGAGTGCCTACAACAATAAAGTAGCAGCGAACTGCTCAATATTTTCTGTCTTATCGGGTAACGAAATCTCTCTCTTTCTCGTGTAAAATACGTCCTCTCTTGTTCCTCAGATTTATTTGTTCTTTATTTAGAGCAAAGGGTGAATATCACTGAATCAATAATAAAATCCCTCCAGGCAGTCGGGGGTCTTATTTTAAAATACGGAGCGATAATCTATCGTGATCCAAAAGGGCAAAGTTCAGAGGAGAACATTGTCTCGGCTCAAAGGGAATCTTGAAGTGGACGTTCACAGTCAATAAGGTTATTGATCCCGTCCTCATTATATCACAACTGTTACATGAGCATCTCAATAATGACTCAGAGGAACGCATTGATTGGCCTAAATGTTGACTTGTGTGTTTGAAAAAAAGTTTAACTTTCCATTATTTGGGAGCAGATTTCTGTTATTTACAGATAAACCGATATCTCACTTCAACCTCAGATTCAATTTTTGAATGTTTTTTTGCATGTAGAAATTGTTCTGATGCTGATGGCTGGAGCCTCATCCTCCTGAGAGGATCTCTGAGAGCAGCATCAGTGCCATGGCGTTGTGTTTTTTTACAGTTTAAAACTGTATTTCCTGGGGGGAAACAAAGTAGAGCAGCGTCTCTTATTTATTTCCAACGGGCTACCAGCTGGTCATGGTAACAGACACAGGAATGGATGCAGATCGTCTCATGTACACCGCTATATGACTAAGAATAATATCATTTATTCAATAATTATAAAAGAACTATGACTTTTAGTTTAATTAATTTCATAAGTTCACAAATATGGAGGCCGCGCATCAATTAAAGTCCATAGTTTGATGTAATAAAACCCACATTTATTAGCCCCCCTCTGTAGCCAGCTAACACTCCCGGCTAGCGCTCTCGCCGCTAGCTCCCGTTGTAGCCAGCTAGCGCTGCTGCTAGCAGGGGCTCGGCCAGTAGTAGCAGCGTTAGCTGGCTACAGTGGGGAGCTAACGGGGACAACCACCGAGGTAGTAGAGGCTCATAACCCGTTTTTTTTAAAATGATCATCGCTAACGATTACCGTTAAAAAGTCCTTGCTAACTTGCTAACAAGGATAAATGTAGCCGTCGCACACCACTGTCATTAAGACTTGTGTCAATTAAACACACGCACACATTACATACATGACAAACAGTCTGATAAAACACAGCGACATTCTGCGGGGAGGAAAAAGGTAAAACAAAGTGAAAGCTGCATATAGTTCAGCGAGCGGAGTCCGCATATAGATCGTCCTCCCGCTGCTTCATCCTTCTGCCGCTGTCTTATTCCTTTGGGGTCTCTCTCGCCCCCTCTTTTCCTCGCCCCTCGCTCTATTTTTAGCTCCCTGCCAGGGAAATCCAATACGCGAGCGCAGCTATAAATAGCGCCGTGGTGCATTGATCTTACAGTAGCACAGAAAAGGAGGGATTTCTACATCAATGGACTGCAGACGCCGGGGGTGTGGTAATGAGGGAGCGTTAGCTCGTCCGCGGCGCGCTGGTGAGGGATGTTAGCGCTGTTTGTTTGCATGAGGAGTTTTTATTAAAAATATTTTCTATTTCTGCTTTTTGAACGTATTGAACAGGAGCCGGTTTAGTCGTCTCGGCTGAGTTTCCATCTGAAAAGATTACAGAGTTTTATTTAAAACACAGAAAACAAAAGGAAGATTACTGTAATATCCTTTTTTAAATAAACTGGTGAGACAGTTCATTTCAAGGTTGGACTCATCGCGGCTTATGAGTTATATCTTCATTAGTGGATATAAAATGATGGATTCACACGATTCCTTAACACTATTTTATTCTGTAAATGTTACGTCTTCTCTTGTTTTCAGTTTGTTTATTTCACACTTTGTTGTTTGTCGACCTCAATTGAATCTTTTTATTTATTCTCGTCTCGTCCTCCTCAAGTGCAAATGCTAAATAATACAAACCAAATGCACAGGAATAAGATGTACGAGGCGTAAAGGAATCAGCGTAAAGGCGCAGAGAGTAAACTAATAGGCTCAGACTCCGCTTGCAATTAATAAGAATGACGAACATTAATAATTCATCTCCACATGAATGTGCCATCGCTGACACTTCTGGGCCGCTCGCGCTGCCGTTCGGGGCCTCGACCACATGCTGATGCAAATGTCACATTACGCTCATGCACGAGGAGCCGTGCACACACACACACGCACACACACACATACAGAAACAAAGACGTGGCAGGAAGCAGCGATTCCACTTTAATATCATAAGCTGTGTAAATGTCACGTTCTGTTCATGTTTGCATGCGGCGCTCGTGCATGTGAGCAACGTGCGTGTGTGCAGATTGTGTGCACAGTGTTTGTGTTGCAGCATGTTGGCACTTTTGTGTGTGTGTGTGTGTGTGTGTGTGTGTGTGTGTGTGTGTGTGTGACTGCCCTCACGTGGCATTAACGTGCCCCTGTGTGATCCGACTCTGTTCTAGTGAAACAAAATGCATCAGATTCTGATGCTGAAGCACAGCCGCCTGCACCAGTCGAGCTTCTAATGGACGGCACACATTACCCACAATGCACTAGGTTATAATGCTGAAGCACAGCCGCCTGCACCAGTCGAGCTTCTAATGGACAGCACACATTACCCACAATGCACTAGGTTATCATGCTGAAGCACAGCCGCCTGCACCAGTCGAGCTTCTAATGGACAGCACACATTACCCACAATGCACTAGGTTATCATGCTGAAGCACAGCCGCCTGCACCAGTCGAGCTTCTAATGGACGGCACACATTACCCACAATGCACTAGGTTATAATGCTGAAGCACAGCCGCCTGCACCAGTCGAGCTTCTAATGGACGGCACACATTACCCACAATGCACTAGGTTATAATGCTGAAGCACAGCCGCCTGCACCAGTCGAGCTTCTAATGGACAGCACACATTACCCACAATGCACTAGGTTATAATGCTGAAGCACAGCCGCCTGCACCAGTCGAGCTTCTAATGGACGGCACACATTACCCACAATGCACTAGGTTATAATGCTGGAGCACAGCCGCCTGCACATTGGTTCATAATTAATTCAGTAGTTACTACTCATTAGTTATGTAGTTACTACTAGTTAGTTAACTAGTTATTACCTGTTAGTTAAGCTGTTATTACTCGTTAGTTAAATATTAGTTAAGTATGTTCTGTAACCTAAAAAACATATTAACTTCTTTTTTACCCTTTTTACTTGACGTGTGTCTGCGTGCACAGCGTTGTGTGTCTTTGTGCACAGCGTTGTGTGTCTTTGTGCACAGCGTTGTGTGTCTGCGTGCACAGCGTTGTGTGTCTTTGTGCACAGCGTTGTGTGTCTTTGTGCACAGCGTTGTGTGTCTTTGTGCACAGCGTTGTGTGTCTTTGTGCACAGTGTTGTGTGTCTTTGTGCACAGCGTTGTGTGTCTTTGTGCACAAAGTTGTGTGTCTTTGTGCACAGCGTTGTGTGTCTGTGTGTGTAGATGATCGTGAAGCTTGTTGACACTTTTCTGTAAAAGCTTGTTTTCAATTCTTCGTCGTGTGGTTGCTGTGACAACGGTGATTTCGGAGAAACTCCAGAGGGGAAAAAAACAGGAAGTGAAAGAGGTGAAGGATGAAGGGAAGGAGGGAAGTGAAGGAAGCACCGAGGGAGACGACTGACAGTGAGATGATGGGATGGAGACGCTGTGAGGGAGAAAGAGACGTGAACACATGGAGGAAGAGGAAGAAAAGAGATGAAGAAGAAGAGAAGAAAAGAAGGAAGAAGGGAGGAAAGGAAGGATGAAGGGAGGAAAGGAAGAAGAAGAATTAATTCTGTTTATTAGACGTCTGACAGCTGGAGACGAACTGCATGAAGGATGGAGAGACGACAACAACAACAACAACAACAACAACGGGCTCATGTGTTCGTGTCTCCTGTGGAGCTCGGCTCAGGTTTCGGGGCCTCGGTCGGGGGCCGAGCGGCTCGTCCTCAGCGACCAATCAGGAGGCGCGAGGCGGAGCAGCTGACGCGTTGCCGAGCAACAGGAAGCTTTCTGACTTCTTCCTCTCTTTTTTTTTTTCTTCCTGCTTTTGAAAGAGAGCGAAGCTGACGGGAAGAAAATAAATAATGATCTCAGCTAAAGGACCTGAGGCGGCTCCACTACCCAGCATGCTCCTGGGTGTCTGAGGCGACACACAAGATGGCCGACATACAGTATCTATCCATCCATCTATCCATCTATCCATCCCTCCCTCCCTCTCTCCCTCTCTCTCTCTCTCTCTCTATCTCTCTATCTCTCCATCCATCCATCTATCTATCTATCCATCTCTCTATCTCTCCATCCATCCATCCTCCAGCTGGACTTGCTCGTCCCTCTGAGAAACCAAACAATTTCTTTTAGTTAATGTCAGACTGATGTGATTAAAATGTTTAAAACGCTTCAAATAAACTGATAAAAAGTCATAAAAGAAACCGACGAGTTTGTCTCTTTTTATGTGAAGATGAATAAATAAATAAACAGATGTTTTTATTTACATCAGTGGAAGTGTTTTGATTTCCATGAAGAGAGAAGTCTGATAAACAGAGTCTTCCTCTTCCTCTTCCTCGCCGCCCGGAGCCACGTTGAGTCGGCAGACGCTGCCAAGGCCCGAAGGGAGCTGCAGCTTTTTACACACACACACACACACACACACACACACACACACACACACACACACACACACACTCATTGTGTATATACACGGTCAGAACCAGAAAGACGTGGATAAAGATGGATAAAGCTAACCGTGCTAATGCTAACTAACACTTAGCTCAACCATATCGTAACTTATGACTCGGACTTAGGAGAGGAAAGAGAGAGGATGATGTCATCGGTTCTGTCAGACGGGACGGCTTTAAATTCTTTTTTCTTTTTTTAAAAATGACAAATGAATCACATTTGCTCAAGGTCACCTCGTCAAGAACATCATGAAACGTGACCTATGAATACTAAAGTCTGGCTGCTTCACTGCGCGGGCAGAAGATAGAGGGAGTGTGTGTGTGTGTGTGTGTGTGTGTGTGTGTGTGTGTGTGTGGGTCTGTGATGCCTCTGACCCATTTCGGGCCTCCTGCTCAGCCAGATGAGCGACTGCATGTCTGAGCGCTGTGAGCCGTCGGCCGCTCAGCTCAGGCACATCTGTGACAGACTGCAGGGCCGGAGGGTGTGTGTGTGTGTGTGTGTGTGTGTGTGTGTGTGTGTGTGTGTGTGTGTGTGTGTGTGTGTGTGTGTGTGGGAGAGAGTGTTGATGATCTGAACTTGAACTTCTCTGAACTCGTGGCTCGAGGTCGCCTAAACAGTAATGCACCATTTTTCATGCACATTTGTACAACTGTGTGTGTGTGTGTGTGTGTGTGTGTGTGTGTGTGTGTGTGTGTGTGTGTGTGTGTGTGTGTGTGAGAGAGAGTTTGTGTGTGTTTTCATGTGTTATGCCCATGCAAACAGAAAGACTATCATTTAGGACACAATTGCTTATTAGAAAAGAAAAAGACTTGAAGGTGTAGCGGCGATGTTCCTCCACTAGCTGGCAGCAGATTATTCTCCTCTTGATCTTCACATCATGTGTGTGTGTGTGTGTGTGTGTGTGTGTGTGTGTGTGTGTGTGTGTGTGTGTGACTGTACGTGTGACTGTGTGTGTGTGTGTGTGTGTGTGTGTGTATGTATGTATGTGTGTGTGTATGTATGTATGTGTGTGCACGGTGGCTGTCCTATCACCCTGATGACCTTTACACACACACACACACACACACACACACACACACACACACACACACACACACACACACACACACACACACACACACACACACACACACACACACACTGGGCCTCCAGCTCTTGTTTCGTGAGATCAGATTACAGGATGTTCATCGTTCTCTTCTTGTCTTTCAGTTTGAATATTAATATCAGTGATGATGTAAGAAGATTCTGTTCACCTTAAAACTAAATAAAAACACGATGGAAGTTCATTTTAAAAACACTTCATGACGTCATGAGTATTACCTGTAAGTTTAATGTGAAGTTTATTTTGAAAGTCTGGCGGCTGTACCTCGTCCCTGCAGCCTCCTGTCTGAGGGCTCTCTGGCGCCTCCTGGTGGACGAGACGCTGCACTGCACCTCTAGATGGACATGAACCTTCCTGTCCCGCCTGGAAGACCTTCACCTGGTCCTGTTTTACAAGTTTCATGAAATGTTTTGCATAAATATGCAAACGAGGTGTTATCTTGTTAAATATACGGAACATTTCTTCTGATTTATTTGGTGGAAATTAATGCAAATTACCAAAAAAAAGCATTAATTTCCACAAAGTAAATGGAATGAAGCCAGGCTGAGCGTGTCTGTGTTATTGTGTTGACATATTAGAGTAAACACAATTGTATCCTATATTTAGTCATAACATGTTGTGTATTTGAGTAAAAAACTGCAGAGTTTGATGGATGTAGAAGCTATAAAATATATAAACTCTATAAAACTTCACCGGTTGATTTCTGGCTTTAAGACAAGTATTTTATGTAATGCAGATTCCCAGAAAAACAATAAGTTTAAATATGCAAATGAGCTTCATGAACATCACTTCAGGAGGAATGAACTCACCGCTGCATGTTGGGACGTTCGTCTGGAAGAAGAACAGAAACCAAACCAGAGAAGAGAGTCAAGAGGACTCGACCACGAGGTCCTCTGCTGCGTTCTTCACACGGCGGCGAGCAGCGACGCTTCTCTCAGAGCTTCATCTTCTCTCAGAGCTTCATCTTCTCTCAAAGCTTCATCTTCTCTCAGAGCTTCATCTTCTCTCAGAGCTTCATCTTCTCTCAGAGCGTCATCTTCTCTCAGAGCTTCATCTTCTCTCAGAGCTTCATCTTCTCTCAGAGCTTCATCTTCTCTTAAAGCTTTGTCTTCTCCCAAAGCTTCATCTTCTCTCAGAGCTTCATCTTCTCTCAAAGCTTCATCTTCTCTCAAAGCTTCATCTTCTCTCAGAGCTTCATCTTCTCTCAGAGCTTCATCTTCTCTCAGAGCTTCATCTTCTCTCAGAGCTTCATCTTCTCTTAAAGCTTCATCTTCTCTCAAAGCTTCATCTTCTCTCAGAGCTTCATCTTCTCTCAAAGCTTCATCTTCTCTTAAAGCTTCATCTTCTCTCAGAGCTTCATCTTCTCTCAAAGCTTCATCTTCTCTCAGAGCTTCATCTTCTCTCAAAGCTTCATCTTCTCTCAGAGCTTCATCTTCTCTCAGAGCTTCATCTTCTCTTAAAGCTTCATCTTCTCTTAAAGCTTCATCTTCTCTCAAAGCTTCATCTTCTCTCAGAGCTTCATCTTCTCTCAGAGCTTCATCTTCTCTCAGAGCTTCATCTTCTCTCAGAGCTTCATCTTCTCTCAAAGCTTCATCTTCTCTTCAGGAAACAGGAAGCACAGAAGCTCTTCTCTCGCTGTGGCTCCAAGTGCTGCTAACATGGCAGCTGTGATGTTCCTGCAGCAGGACACGCTCCTCTCTCTGTGATTAGATGGAGGAGGGAGGAGGGAGGAGGGGGAGGAGAGGGAAGAGAGGGAGGAGAGGGAGGAAGGGGAGGAGGGGGAGGAAGGAGGGTGTCAGTACATCAGCTGCACGATCGATGCTAAATCAGCCAGCAGCTGTAAGGGCGAGGGGGGGGGGGGGGTCGAGGGTCAAACTGAGCTCGCTGCGTTATCGGCTTTTCAATCACGCTCGTGTGATGAAGATGAAGACTCTGAGGGAGGAAGGGAAGGGGGGGGGGCTGCAGGTAGAAGTGCATCATGGGAGGAGTTCAGCAGGTATGTGTCAGCGTGTGTGTGTGTGTGTGTGTGTGTGTTTGTGTGAGACGCCGAGCGCGTCGCGCTCTTCGTCTCAGACGGCGAGCGTGACCTCGAGGTCAACGAGCTTCACTCACGACTCACCACCGCGTTCATGCGTCTGCGGACGCCCGATCGCTTTTTATTGATCCACGCAAACATCTCCACGCCGCCCCGTGAGGTCACGGCTTCAGCGTCACGATGTCGTATTATGGGATGGATTGTCTGTAAGACAAGAGAGAAGAAGAAGAAGATAATGCTTTATTAGTGTAAAGGACAATCTGTCATATATATATAGAGATATATATATATATCTCTATATATATGCTCATATGTATAAGCATGCATATCCACAGAGCCGTGTGGCATTTCCTTTTCATTTGCATGTATTTTCTGCTTCGTATCAACGTTCTCTGGGATTAGTTTGGACTCGGCGTTGAGGCTCGTGACGCAGCAGAGTGAAGCTGGATTAACTTCAGAAAACAGGAAGAGAACATTTAAATAAAAGACATTGTGTAATTTAATAAAATGTCCTCCTCACTCGCGGTGTCGTCATCATAAATGAGTTTCTCGGCGTTCCTTCTGCTCTGTGTTCAGCCGCTGAGACGCAACACAAACAAAGACCTTCCAGCTTCCTCTGGAAGTGCGTCTGCCCAGCAGGAGACATCCCATAATAACACGGAGCGGCATCGAGCAGCATGTTGTTATTACAGACGCAGCCAATACGAAGAGAAAAGCTCTCACATATTGTTTTTTCCAGAGGAGAACGAGGACGACTGGTGCTCCCACGCTGAATGACAAGTGATGGGAAGAAAAGGAAAGGAGGGAAGGAAGGAAGGAAGGAAGGAAGGAAGGAAGGAAGGAGAAGAAGAGGAACGTTGATAATAAGGTGCATTAATATATTTAAAATCCTTCACTATGAGGTTAAAAAACTAAGAAATGTTATTTCTTCTCTTCAGAAAATGACTTATTTTCCATCATGTTCATATTTAAACTTGAGTGCAGCCTGTTGCTCTGAATGTTGAGCTTCATGTGACCTGAAAGCTCATCGTGCTGAACGTTTAGTCGTCTCATGTGCTGCAAAACAAACGCTCTGGACTTCATTCTGCTTTTTAAAACCATGAAGAGGTAAAAAAAATACACAACGTATGAAAGCAAAGGTTTGTAAAAGGAAGCGCACAAACAACAACACAAGGTGACACATGAAGGACGCACAGAAGAGTTGAAGGTCATTAAAGAGGCATTGATTACTTATCTGATCTTCATGTCAACAGGATCTATTTTTAATCTTTTGTGGGTTTCGTGTTTGTCATCGAAAACATGTTTTAAAGAAAAGAAGAAGAAGACGTTCTGAGTGAAAAGAGAGAATCAGGGTTTGTGTTGCTTCAGCACCTCCTTGACCTCCTCCTTGACCTCCTCCTTGACCTCCTCCTTGACCTCCTCCTTGACCTCCTCTTTCACCTTCTCTTTCACCTCCTCCTTGACCTCCTCCTTGACCTCCTCCTTGACCTCCTCCTTGACCTCCTCCTTGACCTCCTCTTTCACCTTCTCTTTCACCTCCTCCTTGACCTCCTCCTTGACCTCCTCCTTGACCTCCTCCTTGACCTCCTCCTTGACCTCCTCTTTCACCTTCTCTTTCACCTCCTCCTTGACCTCCTCCTTGACCTCCTCCTTGACCTCCTCCTTGACCTTCTCCTTGACCTTCTCCTTGACCTGAATAATTAAAGAAGAAGCTCAGACAGTAGAGATCATGTTTAAGCTCCGCCCACACGCCGTTACGCTGACGTCATCGTTCTTCTGGTTCCACGTGACGGCTTTTCCAAAGACTCAGATCCTCACGTCTC
>NW_027175865.1:973595-993595 GCF_023055335.1 Clinocottus analis
GATGAGCTAACAAGGAGCTAACGAGAGCTAACAAGGAGCTAACGAGAGCTAACAAGGAGCTGATGATGAGCTAACAAGGAGCTGAGAAGCTAACAAGGAGCTAACAAGGAGTTGACGATGAGCTAACAAGGAGCTAACAAGAAGCATCGAGCCGTGATTGTGTCGTGAAAACCTCCAAACACGTGACCTACAGGAGTCCCAAAGTGATTTGTTTCATGGGTTCGTCACAGCGCACTTCAACGCCCGCACATGAATATGAATCGTTTGAAGCTTTGTTGCAGCTTTTGACGCCGTGATGTTGAGGATTTCCTGACGATCCGATGGACACGGAGATGCTGGTCTGGTGCCAGCCGGCGGCTCGGCCGGGCTCTGGCATCGCCGAGGCGCTCGCCCGGCGATAAGCCCGCCGCTTTGTGTCAGCGCTCTCGCCCCGGTTGAGTTTATTATTATTATTCGTGACCGGAAATTACAAGCGCTTGTTCATGTCAGCAGATACATAACAATATCCCATTTCTTCTGGTAGAAATGTGTGAATTAATCGGGTGTCATTGCTGGTTCAGCGTTTGAGGTTCTCCATGTTTCCCTGGTATCTATGTCCTGACTCCAGAGCCGGCGGTCGAGTCATCAGGTCTCATTAATGTTCTGCACAAACAGACGCAAACATCAACAAATTGATCGAGCGCCTCCCGGGAACTTCCTGCCGTTCAGGAAGTCCAACATGTCGCTGCTGCTTCTGTTCACGCAAGAGATGGACTGAACAAAAGGACAAATCTCTGGATGCAAACGTAAAAATAAAATCATTTTTATCTGAACATGAACGGCAGCTTTCTGTGACCATGACAACTTCTTTGAAAGTAGATATGAAGGTAGATTTGTGTCTTTTTTACCTGATCAGATTTCAAGTTTGTAAATAAATTATCTCCACATCTTTGCTCTCAATTCAAAAAATTGCTCTCTCAAAAAAAAAAAACCTTCTCAAATCAAAAAATGCTCCCAAAAAATTGTTCTCTTCAAAAAATTATATCTCTCAAAAAAAAAGAAAATCTGTAAAAAAAATTATATATTTTTTTGGAGAGAACTTTTCTTTTTGAGAAAACAAACAAATTCTCTCTCTCAAAAAAAGAAATTCTCTTAAAAAAAAAAAACAAAGCACTTTTTTTGAGAGCGCAGGTTTTTAAATAGGTTTTTTTTATTTTTTTATTTTTGGAGAAAAAAAAATTGTGAATTTTTTTTGGGAGGAAACTTTTTTTCTTTGAATTTTTTAAACTGAAAGCAAAAAATTTGGAGATAATTTACTTACAGACAAGAAATTTGCTCGGGTGAAAAAGACACAAACCTACCTTCATAGAGAGAGAGAGAGAGAGAGAGAGAGAGAGAGAGAGAGAGAGAGAGAGAGAGAGAGAGAGAGAGAGAGAGAGAGAGAGAGAGAGAGGAGAGAGACATTTTATGCTTCATGTAAAGAAAGTCTAGGATTTGTCAGCATTTATTCTTCATCCTTCATCTTCCTCTCCCTTTACTCCCACTTGTATTCTCTCTCTCTCTTTCTCTCTCTCTCCTGCTCCCTCTCTCTCTCTTCTTCTTCTCTCTCTCCTCTTATTGACTGAGATGATTCATAGTTCACTTTCCATGACAGAGAGGCTGAGAGTCCCGTATGGACCTCTGGAGCTGAATGCACCAGCGGAGCTGTCTGCTCCCACATGGTGAAGGAACCACTGCACCTCATGCTATGCATACACACACACACACACACACACACACACACACACACACACACACACACACACACGCAGCCTGACAAAGCCGTAAAGGCGGCCATTACTTCAGCGTGACTCATAGTTTCTCAGCAGCAGGATCTTCAGTCTTCAGACATCACGACCGGATTCGTCGCGGGAATTTCAGAGACGCCGTCGAGCGTCACTCTGCATTTTGGAAAAGTGGCCACCTGTGGGGGAGGAGGGGGGAGGAGGGGAGGAGGAGGAGGAGGGAGGTGGAGGAGGGAGGTGGAGGAGGGTTTGCAACAACAAGATGATGCTGCACGCGTTCTGTAGTACACGAGTCTGTCGAGAGCACATGAATCATCATAATAACCTCTGTGAGAGCCGCTGCCTCACGGCCCATCAGTCCACATCCGAGCCTCCGGAGTGATGCAGCAACAACAACACATGGCACATCCTGGTCTTTCTGTCATGTTTATGACACTATTCATAAATATTAACATGGACCATCAGTCTGACTTCAAGCGGACGTCGCTGACAAATATTCATTCTCCGTTCAGCGGATGCAAAAGTCAAACGTATCTCAAACTTCTTGAATTTAATCTGCAGCGTATGAATGAAACACTCTGCGTTATTATGTTCATGATCTCAAGCGCAACTTATTTATTCTATTGAGCCACAAACGAGGCGGCGGAAAAGAAGGAGACAAGGAGACAAGGAGACTTGATGGAGATGATGGAGATTATCTAAAAAAACAACACGATTACATCAACGTCTCCTCATGCACTGTGGAGGGAACGATTGTGTGTTATTATGTAAGTTGAAAGTGATGTAAATATGTAATTAAATAGCTGACGCAGGGTTTTAAATGGCTCATCAAGGTGAAGGATGTCTGTGAGGAAGAGGAAGATGACAAGTGGCCGGTGGGAGATGGAGGACGATGAAGGGAGGAGGACAGAAGAGGAGGATGCTGAGGACAAACAGGGAGTGATGGAGAGGCAATTAAAGAGTGAGGGTGAGGGGAGGAAGAGAACAAGGATGGAGTGTGTGTGTGTGTGTGTGTGTGTGTGTGTGTGTGTGTGTGTGTGTGTGTGTGTGTGTGTGTGTGTGTGTGTGTGTGTGTGTTGGGGGGATGGGAGAGTAGCTATTTCAACATCAAACAGCATCGGGAGGAATTTAATGTTCTTTTTACAGCTCCATTTGCATGTTCATAAGCAGGAGTGGCAGCTCTCGCATTAGACACACACACACACACACACACACACACACACACACGTTGGCACTTCACAACGCGTCTGCCTCCATTAGCGCAGACGGGTCGCTAACCGTTCCACTGACAACCGGTTGCTTAGCATACGGCGAAACGCAGCGAGTCGGCTGCAAACAACGTGAACGCTCTGCTCCAGGTGTTTTATTATTTCAAGAGAAGAAGAAGAAGAAGAAGAAGAAGAAGAAGAAGAAGAAGAAGAAAAGTGAGAAGCGATTGTCACGAGAGGAAGAGAGACGAACACGAGTTCTGATGCAGTTAAACACGAGAGGAATAACGTCGGACACTGAAACACTAAACATGGCCGCTCGTACAGACGGGGTCACGAGGTCGACATACCATAATAGACAGCGCATGTTATTTAACGCTAAAAACTACAGAAAGATATTTGTTAATATCGGTTTTCAAAATACAAGGATGAAAGTTGATGGTTCATGTTTGAGTTGTTTAATACAAAACGGTGTTCCACAAGGTTCTGTATTGGGTCCTCTTGTATTTTCAGTTCATATTAATAATCTGTGCGATGTTATTAATACAAAATGTACTTTTTTTAATGCGATCAATATCATTGTGATAACAAGAAGACAACCTGTCACAGGGTGACGGGAGTTGAAGCTTGTAGACTTTCTATCCGTCCATCCTCAAGGATTTACAACCTACTCGTCTTCCCGTCAGTGTTTCTGAATGTTTTCATTGTATTCATGCGTCTGCACCTCCGTAGATATTTCCCTCTTTTAAATACCGCCGCTTCTGTTCCTCCCTCCGCCCGTTCCCTCCATCCCTGCTCGCCTCCTTCCTCTCTTCCCCCCGTTTCTCTCCCGTCTGCGTCATGCAGTCCAAATCCAATTATCCAATTTACATGCAAAACGATGCATCAGATGTCTCCGAGGAGCCGAGACGGGCTGGAGAGCAGATACCCAGATTGATGGAAGGAGGGCTGGAGAGAGTGAACGGAGGAGGGGTTGTTGACTTCATAAGTCGTGGTGGGCGGGGCTTCTGTACCGCCATAGCTCTAAGCCTCTGATATGAGGAGGAGGAGGATTTGTACGTGAAGGCTGAGAGAGACGAAGGGTGGGGGAATACATTAGAAATTGATGGAGAACGACTGGCTGAATTATTTAAAACTAGACGGAGGGAAGGACTGAAAGAGAAAAAACAAGTTAACCGAGCTAATATATAATTCAATCAATCTATCAATCAATTAATTAATCTTGATGGGAAATTCTGCTTTCACACATGAAGGGTTTATGATGTCGTTTTGAAAGAGAGAAAGAAGATGAAGGGAACTTTTTTCACCCTCACCTCGCCTTAAAATTCATACTCTCATTCCCATAATATACTTTATTATAATGTAATGTACTGTATTATACTGTATTATAATGTAATATACAGTACTACACTGTAATATACTGCATTATACTGTAATATACTGTACTTTAATGTAATGTACTGCACTATACTGTATATAATGTAATATACTATTTCATACTGTAATATACTGTATCAAACTGTATTATACTGTAATATATTGTATTATAATGTAATATACAGTACTATACTGTACTATAATGTACTGTACTATACTGTACTATAATGTACTGTACTATACTGTACTATAATGTACTGTACTATACTGTACTATAATGTACTGTACTATACTATACTATAATGTACTGTACTATACTATACTATAATGTACTATAATGTACTATACTATAATGTACTATACTGTACTATAATGTAATGTACTATAATGTACTGTACTATAATGTACTATACTGTACTATAATGTAATGTACTATACTGTACTATAATGTACTATACTATAATGTACTGTACTATAATGTACTGTACTATAATGTACTGTACTATAATGTACTGTACTATAATGTACTGTACTGTACTATAATGTACTGTACTATAATGTACTGTACTATAATGTACTGTACTATAATGTACTGTACTATAATGTACTACACTGTACTGTACTATACTGTACTATACTATAATGTACTGTACTATACTGTACTATACTATAATGTACTATACTGTACTATAATGTACTGTACTATAATGTACTGTACTCCTCTCTCCTCGCCGGCTGCATGAAGCAGCGCTTCCTACATCGACTCCCATGTCAGAGAAAGAGGAAGAAAGAGGAAGACTCCCATGTCAGAGAAAGAGGAAGAAAACCTTCAGTGTTTGTCGCAGCTTCTCACTTCTTTTAAGAATAAAATTCTCTCCTTTTGTGATCGCTGCAGCCGGCCAGCAGAGAGAAAAAACCTTTCTAGGGAATCTAAGAGAGTGGATTTCATCACAAAAAGACTCATTTTGACTCTAATTCGAGACGCTAGTAGCCTGAATAAGCTCCAGCTAAACTCTGAAATACATTTATGCATGGAGGGGGGAGGGGGGGGAGGGGGGGAAAGGGGGGGGGGGTTGTTCAACATCTTTCTCTTCATGGCCGCCGTGCTCCAGACCAGACCTCCAGGCCGGCGTGAAGAGCAGGAACGGCAAAGCAACAAAACGCTTCTGTAAACCTTTCATCTCCCCTGAGCTTCCTGCACGTGTTAAAATGAACACGCGTGGTTGCGTTTCCTCACGTCCTTCAGAGACAAGACCGACTGAGCCGCATGGATTTAAATAAAGAACCGGGCAGAAAAAGAAACCATTAGAGCGGCCGTTACCTGCAGGAAGAAGCGTTAACAACGCCCGCGCATAATTAGACGGGAAAGTCTCGCGTCCTCTCTGGATCCTCCAGACAAACTCTCCCAGAGGTCACGCTCGGCCCGGCCTCCCATCGGCTCTCAGGATCTCCATAAATCATCCTGATGGTCGAGGACGCGACTCGCGGTGAACTCCACGTCCCGGGGACGGACCGAGGGTGAAAACACGACACACACGACACACACGACACACACCCACTGACGCACAACCGCTGTGGAGAAGTGTTCATACTGCATGAATACATTCAATGAATATCGTGTAAACGGATCCGACCCCGAACAGTTGGGGTCGTTTCACGGTTTTGAGTCGAGGATCTTATCAACAGGAAGCAGAAGAAGCAGAATGCAGCTCGGACCACGTTTGTTTAGTTTGTCGATGACATCATCTGGTAAACAAACCTGGTGTCAACAGCTGGGAAGTAACCACGCCCACTCAAGTTGTTGTTGTTTACTTCTCCGTCTCACATATCTGCTTCCTGTTCCTTTCGTGTCACCGCCCACGTTTCTAAAAACACTTCATCCAGAGAAAAGGGGGGCGGCTTATGCAAATGAGAAGACCCAGCATGCTCCAGTGGGACAATGTTTTGTCATTTTTTACATTTTTTGAACCGAATGAGAGTTTTTGGACGAGAAATCCTTCGTAACGCGGCAGTGCTTCAGTAGATTGTGACTCTTTGTGTCCTAATCTTTACAAAAATGTGTCTTAATAGCATGTGGGACGTCGGTGAGGCTCCCAAAAGACATTTTGGGGAAATCTTGCTCATATCGAGCTGGATATTCATAGTGATTATCAAAAATAAAAGTGATGTTTTTTTTAAAATATACATTTTTTTAGAAATAAATTCTGAAACAAATGATATAAAATAACCTTCCAAATGTTCATGATTGTTGTCTACGGTGGATATTTGAAACGCACAACCGTGTTGTGTGCCGTGACCTGTCCGACACGCCTGCGCAGAGGCCCCGCCCCTTTCTGGCTTTCAGGTTATAGCGTGTGCAACTGTTGCCCCTCACAGTGAAAGGCAACGCAACGACGTGACAATGCATCCATGAAAACATATCTGCAGACTTTGTGTTTCTTGTATTTGCTAAAAAAGTGCGTTTTCCAGACAGCAGGTGTTGGTCTTCGGCCTCGTGTGCGGACGCCAAAGGGACCAAAACACAGCCGAGGAAGACGAGGGCAGAGGCGGGAAAGAGGTGTCTCGCTAAATAAAGGACAACAAGGGAGCAGGAGGGAGTGCATGTGCGAGCCTGAAGAGGAGCAGAGAGAGAACACAGAATGTACCGGGCAGATGGGCGGGTGACGAGCTGATGAGCCGCCGAGAGGGAAGGTGTGAAAGGAAGAGAGGGAGAGAGAGGCAGACGATGGAGGTAGAGATGGAGGGAGCGTCGTGACCGGACGCAGAGTCCCCGACACCCTTTGATCGCGCTGAAATAATCCAAAGATGCAAAGAAAAAAACTGACAGCGCGAGACGAGCTCAAAGCATTTTGGGGGATTTGACCTTTAATCCAACGCGACGCCTGTGAAGGATGTGAAGCTCTGTATCGCAAATTAATTACCGCTTCCTTTTGACCGCAGTCTTTTATATATATATATATATATATATATATATATATATATATATATATATATATATATATATATAAATACGTTGACACGCGTTGTCGCACTTGATAAATATTACTGTTAGCGCCGCAGGGTTTTTAAGTGTCGCATGAATATTTTAAAGCAGTTCCAGCCCGAGAAGGATTACGCTGCAACACTGCAACACTGCAACACTGCAACCCACACACACACACACACACACGAACACACACACACACACACACACACACACCAAAGCCCCCCCGCTGTGTGATGGCATCATCAAAAAGTCACAGAAAAGAGTGATTTTCTGTCAGATGGAGGACACAGTTGCACTTGTTACTGAAGCTGCAGAGAAGCAGGAAGTAGAAGTGTGTGTGTGTGTGTGTGTGTGTGTGTGTGTGTGTGTGTGTGTGTGTGTGTGTGTGTGTGTGTGTGTGTGTCTGCTCGTCCTGAATGAGTTTGGTGGGCTTATTTAAAAAGTGAGACGACACTCCAGACGAGCGGTCGGCTCCCTGAGGGGTTTGAGCCGACTCTCTCTCTCTTTTCTTCTCTCTCTCTTTTCTTCTCTCTCTCTCTTTTCTTCTCTCTCTCTTCTTCTCTCTTATCTCCTTCCTGCTCCTCTGTTCCCTCTTTTTCTTCCTCGTCTGCTCGCCTCCGTCACCTCTTCATCCTCGTCTCCTCCTCTGCCCCCCCCCTCTTTGTCTTTTCTTCCTCTTGTTCGACATGAAGCTTCATCTTTATCGGCTCTTCTTGGTGAATCTTCCTCATAATTCTGCTGGATCTTCACAGTTATGATCCAAATATGGTGTTTTTGAAATAAAATGTTTTTCTTGCAACAAAATTCTGAAGCAACACAATAACAGAAGTATGAGAAGTCCTGCGTGGTTCATCTGACTGCTTGAACACGAGGAACAAGAGGAGGGCAACGACCCCATGAGCTTCATCCAGCTTAAAGGTGACAGACAGAAAGAAACCAAAGAGTTTTGTTCTGCACAATTTCCTCCAACGACGACGAGGACGCGTGACGCCGTCCTGAAGGAGACGAGACCATTGTTTCATGAGTTTCATGCGTTTCATGAGTTTCATGAGTTTCATGCGTTTCATGCGTCCAGCAGAGAGACATGGAGCGGTTTGAGTCATGGGTTCATGAACCTGGGACTCACCGAGCAGCGACCAGAAGCTTTTCGGCTCCTCTGACTCTTTTGTTGTGTTGTTGTGTTGTTTTGTTGTTTTTACGACTCATGAACTGTTCTGCTACCAATGTGTCCAAAATGAACAGAAGTGTATGATAAGTGCTTTTTGGGGGTTTTGTTTTGAATCTGGAAAAAAGATTTGAACCCAAAAAAAAGATTCAAAACTGTAAAAAAAAAAAAAATAAAAAATAAAGAAAAAGAGTGAAATTTTAAAACATAAAATCTGTTACTGAAAACTGATTTTTTTTTTTTTTTATAAAAATAAAATAATAAAAATTATATTTCAGCCCCAAAAAATGTTTTCACTTTTTTTTTTTTTTAAACTGAAAAAAATATTGTTGAATTTTTCAAACAAAACTTGATTTTTCAGATTCAAATCTTTTTTTTTAGGAAGGTGTGTGTTTGTCCCCAGCAACACACACACACACACACACACACGCACACACACACACACACACACACAGACACACACACACACAAACACACACACGCACACGCACACGCACGCACACGCACACACATTTCATCAGATTGTGTTTCTGCTGCTCGTTATAATCTGATAGCCGAGAGCTTTTAAAATGATCTCAGAGCAGACGGAGAAACCACCACGACCATCATCATCATCATCATCATCATCATCATCATCATCATCATCATCATCCTCATCATCATCATCTCTGCCTTCTGTGTCATGTCGCCTCCATCTTCTACTCTCTCGACTCTCCTCCAGCTCTCCGCCTGCCAAAACTTGTGTTTCACACACTTCCTGTCTCCTCGGTCCTCACACACACACACACACACACACACACACACACACACACACACACACACACACACACACACACACACACACACACACACACACACACACACGCACACGCTCATCCCTCCTCCGGTTTTCCTCCCGTCTGTCTGTACATCCTGGTATTTGTGGCGTGCGAGCAGCTGCTCGTTCAGATTCTTGGTTTTCCTTCGCGTCTTGCTGACGCTTCGTCTCCTTTCGTTAAACATCTGTCTGAGCTGCCGGCGCACAAAGAACGAGCAGAACGACTACTGGAGATCATCAGGAGGGTGAAACACTCGTATTGTCTCGTGGATTTGCCCGATCGGCTCCGGAGCCACACGCGTGTCTCCATAATCTCAATAATTCATAAAGTCCAAAAAAAAAAAAAGAAAAATTTGATTAAAATCAACTTTGTTTGACCGTCTGGTAATGAATTCATTATCCGGAGCAGATTTGCTGAGCGTGCTGTTTGCCGTTTGAGCTGCTCCATTAGCCAACGCCCGCGTGAGGCTCGCTTCAGCGTGAAAACAACGATGTCATCGATTTAAAAAAAAAAAGTGATGATTCATTTAAAACAACAACTCGTAATCAAAACCGCAGTTTCAAAAACAAAGAGACGCATCGGGGAGGCGTGGTGTTCCCTTGATGACGAGCTTTACTTTGTGAGCTCGCTATCAAAGCGCTAAGCCCCGCCCTCCTCTGCGTCTGATTGGCTCGTGTCCTTGTCACTCTTCTTCAAAAGGATTTGCAGATCGTTGGGGAATAAACCCAAACTAAATTCAGATTATCTCCTCAACCACGAGGCCTTTTGGAATAATTCAAAAAGTTATATCATGTAAAAAACTGTTGGGAACATAGATAATAAGTTCATATATGTGTTACTGGTATATTAGTTTATGATATTGCACAGAAAAGGAAAATAAATCTATATATTTTGAAAAAAAGATGAAAAAAGTTGTATTTTCTTAACTATATTTGCTGTATTTAATACATAACATAACTCTATATGTTAAGAGTATTTGTGCCCGTTTGGCTTTGATGAAGTAAACTAATTAACTCTGTAAAAGTAGGACTTGCAGTGTAATCCCTGCAGACGCTGCACAGCATCAGCAGGTTGGCTTCATCAGAACCCTTCTCTTGGTCAGGTGTTCTCGTCCCCGGAGGGTAAAAACACACCTTCATGTGTTACAGGTGTCATTCACGGCGCTGTGGCGAGGACCATCGCCGGAGGGGGTGAAACTCCCAGGAGCCCCGGCGGCGCCTGTCAGCGTGACGGACGGCCGGGCCGCGTGATGGAGAGCGTTCGCAACGCTGAAATGAAATGTTTCAGCGGCTTGAAAACGAAGCTGCTCACTTCATTAAAGCGGCGGCGGCCGACCATCCGTCTGCCGCCGGGCGGCTTCCTCTGAAGCCGTCGCCATCCGTCATATCTGCCCCGATCTGTTATCTTCACGCCGTTAGCCGGGATCATTTCAGCTTTTCCTTAATCTATTTTCAGGGAGAACGTTTTCCCAGAGTGCCTTTTTTCTTCAATTACAGGGAACCGGTGTAAACGTGCGGGTTCCTCCTGTTAGCATCAAAATGGAGACACGTTAACACGCGTGTTGTATTAATGTACACATGAGCTCCATGGGAATAACTCTGCCTGCATCAGAGACCGAATATTAACTTGACTTTAGTCACTTTAGTGACCCATCCAGTCAGAGACCTGTTGAAGCCTTTTAGACACAGTTAGCATTACGAGTGCTGCCAAAGCTAGCAAGCTGGCTAGCTAGCTAGCTAGCTTGGCTATCAATTGCCAGCTGGTATGATTGAGTACAATGTGGATATTTAGATAGATAGATAGATAGATAGATAGATAGATAGATAGATAGATAGATAGATAGATAGATAGATAGATAGATAGATAGATAGATAGATAGATAGATAGATAGATAGATAGATAGATGGATAGATAGATAGATAGATAGATAGATAGATAGATAGATAGATGGATAGATAGATAGATAGATAGAGCGTGGAACGTTTGTGTTGTTTTGTTTTCCTTGCAGGAGCGTCTTCATCTCCGTCTCAGTGTGAGGCCGAGCGCCCGCACAGCTGCAGTCCTGATGAGGCAGGGAGGGACGCGCTGCCTTGCTCGAGGGCCTCTCCGCATCGTCTGCTGGGGTTTCTCCTTCGCTTGCAGGACACATAGACGTGTGTGTGTGTGTGTGTGTGTGTGTGTGTGTGTGTATTTCCTGCATGTTTAGTAAATGGAAACTCAGAATGTAGAAACCCTCCTGCAGACGAGTCGCTTGTGAAACGTGACACCGCCGCGTCGCATCAAGCAATCTGAATACAAATCCTGCAGCCGGCACCCAGAAGGGTGAAGAGAGAGAGAGAGAGAGAGAGAGAGAGAGAGAGAGAGAGAGAGAGAGAGAGAGAGCGAGAGCGAGAGCGAGAGCGAGAGCGAGAGAGAGAGAGAGAGAGAGAGAGAGAGAGAGAGAGAGAGAGAGCTGACTTCTCCCAGCGGCTCCCAGAGGGGATTGAGCCAAAGAGCATGCAGCTGTCAATCAAGCACACGGCGAGAAGCCTCCATTCTGCTCGCCTGCACATCTTCCTCTTCCTCTCCACATCTTCCTCTTCCTCTCCACATCTTCCTCTTCCTCTCCACATCTTCCTCTTCCTCTCCACATCTTCCTCTTCCTCTTCACATCTTCCTCTTCCTCTTCACATCTTCCTCTTCACATCTTCCTCTTCACATCTTCCTCTTCCTCCCTACATCTTCCTCTCTACATCTTCCTCTTCCTCTCCACATCTTCCTCTTCCTCGCCACATCTTCCTCTTCCTCGCCACATCTTCCTCTTCCTCGCCACATCTTCCTCTTCACAGCTTCCTCTTCCTCTCTACATCTTCCTCTTCCTCTCTACATCTTCCTCTTCACATCTTCCTCTTCCTCTCTACATCTTCCTCTTCCTCTCTAAATCTTCCTCTCCACATCTTCCTCTTCCTCTATGCAAGGGACAAGCATGGATATATATATATAAAAACACACACACACACACACACACACACACACACACACACACACACAGCATGAGTTTCCTCTTGCAGGAGGCCAGAGGGTGTAATTGGGGTTCATTCTGGCCGTTAAACACTGTGAAGGAAACAACGTCCTTCAGCTCCTGGAGACAAAGCGCTGAAACAAAAGTTCTAAAATAAAATAGAAGAAATGACCTCAAACTAAATATAATAACCACAGTGGACTGAAATTGTTTGGACATCATCACAGTTCATAACTTTACAAGCAAAACAGTTTTCAAGAGCACAAAGTTCTTCTTCCTCTCTCAAAGTCAGATTGATTACTCAGCGTCCTCATATCAGATGCCCTCGCCGCCAATAGGACGGCTCCTTCTTTTCCTACAGGACTCGAATGCACCGCGATGTCCGTGAATGTGACCCTGGACTCAGAATCAATAAGCGCTCAGTATCAAGGTCTCAATGTGAAATACATCAATATGTAAACCAAAAAAACACACAAAACATCATTTCTTTGACCTCATCGTCACAATTTACAGAAATCCATCTTTTCCAAGTCCATGGGATACGACCGCGACGCAGAAATCCATGTTTCCACCATCGTGGGCGTCACCAGTCAAACACGGGACAGAAAACCAAACAGCTGTTTCCAGAGTGACTCAGCGCTCTGCAGCTGCTCTGCATGCAGAAGGAAGCGTTGCCACTGTTTGCGTTTCCACGCCGCTCTGCTTGTTTGCTTGTGAGTCGAGAGCCCGCCGAGAGCGACCCAGATGCTCAGTCACCCCCCACACCTCCACCCCCCCCCACCCTGAAACTCACCTGATCCTGTCTGGCACTCGGTTGGTCTGGTTGCCGTCGCTCTGGCAGTTGCCGGCGTACTGCGCCCGGCTGCTGGGGCCCTGATCCCTCCGCAGGGCCATCGCCCCGTGGGTGAGCACGGAGACGCCTTTAGCGATGCGCCTGAAGGATTAAAGAGAGAACGAGGTGAGACGGAGACATCTTTTAACCAACAGAACATCTTTTAACCAAAAGAAACTAACCTATCTTAAGACCCTTTCCTCAAAAATGTCGTCCCCAAACTACAAAGTGTGTGTCTCTGCAGCCACTAGGGCTGTTTATTAATGTTGTGTTATAATAAAAGGAACACATGTGAGATGCTGTTCAGATGTGTAAATATCAGTCTACATGTTTCTGGTTCAGAGGAAATGAAGATGACACAGAAAGAAATGAAAAGGTTTCAGGTCCAACTGTAAAAAAATGACTTTCAGGATGATTATTGAAATGATGCAGCTGTAAAGTCCAACTCTAACAAACCATAACACAACATGTGAACATTCAACATGTGAACATTCAACATGTGAAGGTTGACTTTGATAAAGTGAAACAGAACAAAGTTATTACAGAGAACATTCAGGTGAGGCCCCAATGACCCCAATGACCCCAATAAGCCCATTGGGGTCATTGGGGTCATTTCCATTTTCTCATGTACCAAACCATATATTTCACTTGTATATTACTGATGGTGTTCAATACATCCAAATACAGCAGTTTTTTTTTCTTCTCCATAAAACAGGCTATGATTTACAGTTTCATATAACAATCGCTCAGCCTGCAGATTGTTTTTTAAAAGGTTTTTAAACGTCTTTTTTGACAGTGCCGAGGCGTAGAAAGGAAGGCCGTTGTCATTGTGTGAAGAAATGCACAAAGCGACAATGAAAATGACAAAAAAAAGAAGACTGGTAATAGTGGTGAACTTAAGGAGGGAAATGAATGGACGTCTCTCCTCGATGCCTTTAAAGCTAAACGGTGCGAAGCGTTGAAGAACAGCCATCAGCGGTTTAAACTGTGTGGGACTTCAACAGAATGAAAAGTAATTACATCTTCACAGACGGAGACGCTGTAGAATTGCCCAATTTCTACAAATGAGTTCCTTGTGTTGGGGTTTCTTCTTCTATGCACACAGAAAGTGATGAACCAACACTAAAGAGCAAGAAATGTTCTGCCCTCCAGAAACACCAGCGAGTGGTCAGGGTTTCTGCGTCTTAAAGGGACAGCGCAGCATTTTGGGAAGTGCTTTTGTTTTGTCGTCCTGCTGAAGAAGAAGAAGAAGAAGAAGAAGGTAAACCCAACGTAAGCCCAACGTAAACTTAACGTAGACCCAACGTAAACCCAACGTAAACCCAAACATAAATTTATCGTAGACCCAATGTAAGCCCAACGTAAACTTAACGTAAACCCAACGTAAACCCAACATAAGCCCAACGTGAATCCAACGTAAACCCAATGTAAGCTCAACGTAGATCCAAAAAAAAATAACGTAAACCCAACGTAAACCCAACGTAAATCCAACATAACCCAACGTAAGCCCAACGTAAGCCCAACGTAAGCCCAACGTAAGCCCAACGTAAACCCAACGTAAACCCAACGTAAACCCAACATAAGCCCAACATAAACTTAACGTAAATCCAACGTAAACCCAACGTAAGCTCAACGTAGATCCAAAAAAAAACAACGTAAACCCAACGTAAACCCAACGCAAACCCAACGCAAACCCAACGTAAACCCAACGTAAACCCAGCGTAAACCCAACGCAAACCCAACATAAACCCAACGTAAACCCAGCGTAAACCCAGCGTAAACCCAGCGTAAACCCACCCAGGCCATCGTCAGACGCTCAGAGTCTAAAGAGTGAAAGACTCAGAGACGCGTGGACACGAAGAACAAACCACGATGGAAACTCTTCTCATGTCCAGTAAAATCATTCGTTTTGAATCTCAACGAGGTTGAATTTCAACTTCACACGGCGGCGCTACTTTTCATGTCGTGACACAAGTCAAAAAAGAGGCTAATGGAGCGCATCACGAGCTTCTCTAGTGTCCGAGACAACGTCTCTCAGGGAGCAGAAGCGTTTACAACGTTTAACTGTTGGATTTTAGAGGACACAGCTGGTGTATCATTTGCACACAACAGCATGCACTAAACCACCGGTCAATTGTTTAATGGTGCATTCAGGCGATTCTCATCAACTCATTAAGTCGGGAAAAATCACATGACCAAGTGGTTTTACCAGGTATTCGCCTTCTGTCGCTGTAAATATCCCCATTAAAATAAACCAATGAATGAAGTGTGAAATGATGAGAAGAGGATGAAAAATACTGCACAAAATAATTTGTTTATAACGAAATAATGTCCTAACTGTGCCTGCAGCGCTTGAGTACAGGCTGCTAGTAATGGACGCCATAAGGAACATTTTATTGTGGCGGGGTAAGGAGGAGGGTCTGCATTGGCTCCTCCCACACCCATATGGCGGTATCGGCAGGTTATTTGGTTTTTGAGTTGCAGTGTAACTCCATTTCCTGTTATGTTTGAGAGACTTTGGTCCAGGTTTAATAAACCCTGTTGACTTTTATGAAGCCCGTCTTTGATTTATTCACTCCCACTTTTCTCTCCGTCCTCGACCCAAAAACCTCTGAGAGGATTTATCACTGCTTTGGACCTGCTTCATTAAAACTCCTTGCAGGAGATTTGAGATCCAACACACCTTTTACAACACTTTCCTTGTATGCAAGAACTGTGTGTTATGAACTTCCTGCTTGTGATGAACTTGTGAACGAAGTGGGAGTTCCTGAATGCATCATGAGTTCTAGTCTGAGCTCTAAACACACGGCGGACGTGACGAAATAAACGACGCAAATATGTGAAACCCTGTGGCTTTTATTGTGAAAGGTCAGCGCTGCCTTGGTCGAGGTCGACAAAAGGCGCGGTAAAGAGGGCGAGGCTTCCGTGTTTTTTAAAGATATAGGCGCGACTCAGCAGGAAGTGCACGTCGATGCCTTTTTAATCGTGGCGCAAAAGCTCGGAGAAAATCCACCTCGTCTCGCTTTTTTACTGCGTAATATTACAAAATAAAATGACGACAATGTGTGAATTCATCTCACAAAGAAAGGGCTCATGTGTCCAGCTCCAGTCCTGGGACATGTCACTCATGTTCCACCGTTTATTTTAGAAATCAGATCGCGTTCGGCGAGCCGGAAGGAATGCTGCGTCTCCATGGATTCAAGATGGCCGCCAGACAGCGGGTGTTTTTTAAATCGAGCTCAGAGAGTTGTGATGCGGCAACGCCCGAGATGATGTGTGGGATGATGCAAGAAAAAAAAAAAAACAAGAGTCCTAATATCCCAGAGCTCAGTGGGAACTTCCTGTCTCCAAATGTAAAACATCATGTCGAGGAATCCTGTTTTTAGATTCATGAGTTTCACGGAAAAGATATAAAAAACGCATTTCACAGTTTGAAACCCTCGATGTCTGATGCAATAACACACACACACACACGCACGCACGCACGCACGCACGCACGCACGCACGCACGCACGCACGCACGCACGCACACGCACGTTCATCTTCGCCCTGCATTGTTGAACCAGAACTCTCTCCACCTGCGTCTCCCCACGCTTCCTGTCGGGACGGAGGTGGCTTTAATAGTTCAGATCAATAAGGGATCCCACCTCTCCACCTGCAGTTGACTCGGCCAGTCCATTTAGATGAGATTAGAGGGAAGTGTAACGATCCCTGCGGTGGAACCGGGTCGTCCCGGCAGAGCAGGATACATCACGAGGAGAGCAGGTGGTCGTAAAAAAAAGGCTGCCGAGCGCCGGGAGCCAGTGCAGCAACAGCGAGGAGGCGAGCAAAGTGTGTGTTTTTACAGCGGTCGAAGAAGAAGAGAGCCAGCGTGCGAACGACAACGTGGGAGCTAATAATCGCACAACATACTGCACACGCACAAAACAGTGAACAGTGTAACACGTGTTGTGCTGTCGAGCATCATTTAGGAACATATTCATGAGCTGTGTTCTCGTTATTATTTGACATTTCACGTTTAATTTGAGGGTTCCCCGAGGTGGAGATGTTGGTGATGGAGAGACAAACAACATGGACGCTGGTTTAATACCACTGGACGTGCTATGAATGTTATGAGAATGCTTGGTGAAAAAAGTGGTTGTATAGAAGTCTGTGCTTCATATGTTAAAGCTGCATTCTCTCTCCTGACCACCAGGGGGCGACTCCTCTGGTTGTATAGAAGTCTATGCTTCATGTGTTAAAGCTGCATTCTCTCTCCTGACCACCAGGGGGCGACTCCTCTGGTTGTATAGAAGTCTATGCTTCATATGTTAAAGCTGCATTCTCTCTCCTGACCACCAGGGGGCGACTCCTCTGGTTGTATAGAAGTCTATGCTTCATGTGTTAAAGCTGCATTCTCTCTCCTGACCACCAGGGGGCGACTCCTCTGTTTGTATAGAAGTCTAAAGTCACTTTTAAAGCAGAGTGATGCTACTTTTGAATCTATAATCTTGCTTTTTTAATGGAAGAAATGTTGAATTTCTTGTCCACGCGCCATCATTCAGCTCACTGCACTCCGGATTCAGGATGTCCTACCAATGCTTCTTCGAGGCTTATGGATGTTTACAAAATACAGGAAAATAGATATTGAGCATGCATTTTATATTCTTGACCTTGGAAACGCATCTGTTATATAAATTGTAGAGTGAAGGTTGGCTAACTCAGGTATTCCTGTCCGGCTTGAAGCTGCAGGGATGAACCTTGAGGAAGTGAACCTTGAGTTTACAGTTTTTATTTTTAATATAGAAGAGAAATATCTTTCTTGTTTTGGAGAATCCAATATTATGTGTTGGTTAAACCCTGTTTTGCATCATTGCAAAGTGAAAAAAGTCATAATACATAATATCTTAACAAGTTTTTAACCTTCCTCTTGTGGTTATTTATTTATATGATTCTCTTGAGGTTCATTTTACCATTGTTTTAAAATAAATGGAGGAGTATCCCAACAAAGAAAAGGCCCAGAGGCCCACAGCAAAAATATTAAAACACACAACAATATGTTCATGGATAAGGAAGCTAACAAGCTAACCAGGAGATGATGAACTACTTGATGATAGATTCTTATTTTTAGTGTATTTTACAGCTGATGTAAGACACAAGTCAACAGAAAGCTAACACAAAAGATGCTAAAAGAAAGCTGACACAAGAGATGCTAACAGAAAGCTAACACAAGAGATGCTAACAGAAAGCTAACACAAGAGATGCCAACAGAAAGCTAACACAAGAGATGCCAACAGAAAGCTAGCACAAGAGATGTTAACAGAAAGCTAACACAGGAGATGTTAACAGAAAGCTAACACAAGAGATGTTAACAGAAAGCTAACACAAGAGATGTTAACAGAAAGCTAACACAGGAGATGTTAACAGAAAGCTAACACAGGAGATGCCAACAGAAAGCTAACACAGGAGATGTTAACAGAAAGCTAACACAGGAGATGCCAACAGAAAGCTAACACAGGAGATGTTAACAGAAAGCTAACACAGGAGATGTTAACAGAAAGCTAACACAAGAGATGTTAACAGAAAGCTAACACAAGAGATGTTAACAGAAAGCTAACACAGGAGATGTTAACAGAAAGCTAACACAGGAGATGCCAACAGAAAGCTAACACAGGAAATGTTAACAGAAAGCTAACACAGGAGATGCCAACAGAAAGCTAACACAAGAGATGTTACAGAAAGCTAACACAGGAGATGTTAACAGAAAGCTAACACAAGAGATGTTAACTGAAAGCTAACACAGGAGATGTTAACAGAAAGCTAACACAGGAGATGCCAACAGAAAGCTAACACAAGAGATGTTACAGAAAGCTAACACAGGAGATGTTAACAGAAAGCTAACACAAGAGATGTTAACAGAAAGCTAACACAAGAGATGTTAACAGAAAGCTAACACAAGAGATGTTAACAGAAAGCTAACACAAGAGATGTTAACTGAAAGCTAACACAGGAGATGTTAACAGAAAGTTAGTACAAGAGCTGCTAACAGTAAGCTAACAGGAAGGTTAAATAACTCCCGCCCCCTGCTGGGCTCGTACCTGCGAGGCTCGTCCCTCCAGCCCTGCGGCCGGATAGCGAACAGCGCCTTGGGCAGCCCCTCCAGGCCCAGACCGGACAGAGCCGGTCCCACAGCGAACCACATGTGACTGGGACCGGCCTGACCCGCCGCCAAGGCCGCCCGGAAAACCAGCGCCGCCTCCTCCAGGGAGCAGTAAAGCAGCCGGACCTGGAGGAAGAAGAGGAGGAAGGGGAGGAGGAAGGGGAGGAGAGGTGAGGGAGGCAATTAGTGGAAAAAGGAAGAAGCGTGGAGGGAAGGAGGAAGGAGGAAACAGACATACGGGAGGGAGAGTACAAGATAAAAGGAGAATATAATGAGGAGTAGGTTTAAAAAGTGGGTACAAGATGAATTGAAGAAAAGAAAGGAAGAAAAGAGAGAGAGAGGGATGAAATACAATGAAAGAGAAAGAAAAGAAGTTAATCAACAAATGATTTAGAGGTATGAGAAAAATGTGGAATTTGAAAAGGAGAGAGTGAGCAAGGAACAAAGGAGACATATGAAAAAAGGAGGGCAGACAAGGAGACGAGATGGCAGAGACACAAAGAGACGGTTATGAAGGAAATAAAACAAATATAAAAACAGCAGGAGGAGATAAGGAGGACGGAGAGGAAACAGAGGAACGAGAAACAAAGGAAATAAAACAACGAGAGGGCGAGGGGGGGAAGAGAAGAAGAAGAAGAAGAAGAAGAAGAAGAAGAAGAAGAAGAAGAAGAAGAAGAAGAAGAAGAAAAAGAAGAAGAAGAAGCAGCGGCG
>NW_027175865.1:998595-1018595 GCF_023055335.1 Clinocottus analis
CCAAATAAAGACAACGTTCGGACGTTACCTCTTCTTCGTGATGTGAATATAATTACTCTCCTTCAAGATGGTTTGAAGCGACCCCTGACATTTGCAGTGCATGCTGGACCTTTTTGGAAAACAATCAATGTAAAATGTGACACATGCGGTGGACTTAAGTTATAAAACAACCTTTAAATCCAAAGGCAGAAATATCAAGTTTTAAGAATCATGTCCTCCTATGGTGGTCGATGGTAGTTGGTACTTCATTTCCAACTAAATGTAGCTATAAATATTCATTTTAATGAAAATAAAAGCATTCCTAATGATTGAATTTACCTTCAACATCATTAAAAAGCAACATGCTTGAAATGTCCTCATTTTAGCTAAATGCTAACCGCAGCATTCGTTAGCCGAATATGCTCACAATGACAAATGCAACCTGCCGTTGATACGAGGTGCATCTCTTTACAGGAGATTTGTCATCTCAGTTTTACGACATCATGCAATTAGCTAATGAGCTAATGAGCAAGAAATGCAGTTGAGCTAACGTCGTTAGCGTCGGCTCTGTTCCATTAAGTGACAAGTGAGCAGGTACGAAGCTCGGCTAAATGCGACAAAGCCCTCGTGGCTTTAAAATGCTTTAACCTAAACTTCCTAAAATGTGCGACACCTGTCTGGACTCTTCTGAAAAGAACACACACCTGACTGCGTACGCATCCGAAAGCAGCACCGAGTTCATCCCCTCTGTCCATATCCAGCATTTCACATCGCTTTCAAGACGTTGCATCAGGCTCTCGCTGGTCCCTTTTTTTGTGTTTTGGTGCATTCTCCCTTTACTCTCCGTCTCCTTTTTTTCTACCTTTTCACGGACTTCATTATGACAAAAGGTCATCTGTGCTCACGACGGCAAAACGATGACGGCAGGGAACGAACACGAATAAAACCAGATATAAAGAAATATGAGCGAGGGGGCGCGGTGCAGCGCTCATGCTCAAAGATTAGAAAAGGGTGGAGAGTAGAGAGCACAACATCCCGCAACACCCAGAAACTCTTTCTTTCATCGGCGAAGGTCACCTCCGATGGAACGAGAAGGCCATGTTTTTCGTCACGTAACTTGCGTGTTTTTCTGTAACAGCGTTGACATTTTTTACCGAAAACCGCGAGCTACTTCCTCAAGCTAACGGAGGTGTTGTGTCGGCTAAAAGCTAACTGGTAAGCTAGCTTATTTCGAAAGGGGCGCGTGCGCGTGACAAGCAGTGATTCACACGCGTCGCAGGCTGTTTGTAGGACATTATAGGAGCCGCTGTTCGTAGGACGGATGTGGAAATGGTTGCGTAGAAGCGTTGTAAGCTAGCACGGGTGCACATCTTCAATTTATTCCACTGGAAACGATGACATCATCCACCTTTTTGTACGAGCTGCGATTGGTCACTTTGTGAAAACTGCCGTTCGCGAGTCACAAGCTCCCCAGAAAGCGCTTGAGTGTGCCGGAAAGGTAAAAAAAGTCAACTGCTTTGTACACAGACACACACACATGCACACACACGCACACACACACACACACACACACACAAAAGTGGATTCATCACACAGGAGGAAGAATGCTCAGTGGTTCAGGAGAGCAGCTGCGACAGTCAAACGCTGCAGTCAGACTACAAAGCTCCCAGGTGTGTGTGTGTGTGTGTGTGTGTGTGTGTGTGTGTGTGTGTGTGTGTGTGATAGATTGTGTGTGTGTCCCAGGTTGTCATTGTAAATGAATAGTGTGTCCTCAGTCAACCTCTCCTATAAATAAAGCTTTCACCGGAAGCCAATTATCAAATGGTGAGATTTTAAAGCTTCCCTCCGAATCTTTCCTCTCCTTTAAAAACGCCTGAAGAAAGAGCAGAGAGAGAGAGAGAGAGAGAGAGAGAGAGAGAGAGAGAGAGAGAGAGAGCACTGCAAATATATTGATCGGACAACGTTGATTAACCTGCTGTTGACTCTTTGGAGGTTTGTTGAAATTGAATCACTTGTGTTTTTTGTTTTTTTCTGCTTCAGCATACAGAAGAAAACCCAAAAGAGGGAAAGTAATACTTCATATATTTTATGTTTTCTCCCTTTCTGAGCATCAGAATGCTCGTTTTTTATTCATTTCTACATGATCAAATATGTCTATTTAATTGTTTTAACTGTGAATGTTTTGTCGTTGGCGTCAGTTGGATGAAGGGATTGACCAATCAGGAGTCACATTGAAAATACAGGTGTGACACAGGTAGAAACAATGAGGGACAGCGCAGACGATCACAGGGGCAGGAAGTGCCGAGGACAGGAGAGACAAGGGCTTCAAAATAAAACAGGAAACCAGAAAGTGAAACCCAAGAAGGAAAGGTCCGGGCGGACTCACCTGGGCTTCGTTGTCTTTGAGCATCCGCTTGGCTCGCGCCCCGCCGGGGTCGTCCGTCACGTTGAGGATCACCACGCTCTTCTTCTCCCAGCCGATGAAGGAGCCGTCCGTCATGCCCTCCACCATCGCCAGGAAGTCCTCGTAGCCGTGGTGGCGGGTGGTCACCACGGAGAAGGAGGTCCAGTCGTACTCCTCCAGCACCTCGAAGATCACCTCCAGCTGCAGGGCGGTGGAGCAGGTGAACTGGAGGTAGATGGAGCCGGTCTCCTGAAAGACGAGATGACCATCAGCCGCCATGTTTACGACCGAGCCACGCCCCCCAACTGACTCGTTCTCATTTTACAGCTAAACGGCAACTTAAATAAGTTTCTGAAGACAATGCACTCATAGAATCTTGATTTCATGTTTGACCGGCGCTGCCTGGTTTGATCCGGGTTCACCGGCAGTGATTGACAGCTGTATTCACGACTCCACTCGGCTCTGATTGGTTGTTTTTTTTTTTCGGGGCGTGGTGGAATCTGGCGAATGCCACAAGGAGCACACCAGAGCCAAATCTTTTCATAAATGATCTGTCTGTGTTTGACAGTTATGAACACATTTAGTCCAAAGGACTCGATTAGCCCGACCGCTAACGAGCTAATCTGCTAGCATGCCTCCCACCAGCTGACCGCCATTGGCGGTGGGAGCTAATATCACAGGACAGGTCGCTACCTCACCGTCCACCTCTGGAAAAGCAGCCCAGTGACATCCACGTCAGAAAGCGCAGTGCTTAAACCTCACGGACATTAATTCAGCGACTCGCACGGCGAGTCTCCCGCTTATGTAAGAGCGTCTCCATCTTGCTGTTCTCATGAAGCTCCGCTCCGTTTTTCACCTCGTGTGCTGACTGACTGACTGAAACACCGGGAGGAATAACACAGCCTGTCAATCCTCCCCAAAAAAGTCCTTGACTTGTGAATAAAGCTTTCAGTGCCAATGAAAGAGACAGGGAACGCCTTCCTGCCGCTCCAGTCACATTTAATCCAGACAGATGAGCCGCTCACAGGTCGAGAGAGGAATTCATTTTGTCTGCCGTTCCTCTTTTTGTACTTTCCTTGAAACTAGAACAAAAGGAAGAATCCGTCCGGGTTAAGAGGACTCTGTATGACGGCGTGAAAACGTGCTCTTCTTTTGACGCGGTCCAAACTTTTCCGCCATCTTGGAAACAACTAGTCATTTTGCTCTTGCTGAACATTAAACGCCAGCCGAGGAGGCGTTTGAATGAATCGCTCAGCCTCTTTGTGCGTCTTTGTGTACACGTAGATGATCAAAGCGGGAAGCTTCGGGGGTCCACCCTCGGGGTTACGCCGCTCTGAACTGGGGCGAATATCAAACCCGGCGACGGCCTGATTGGTGTTGATCGCAGCTCAGAACGGGGGAGTGCTGGGGAACGTGCCGGGAGCGAGTGGCAAGCGGCGTTGTCTGAAAAATGGGAAAAACAAAAAATGTTGGTCCCCCCCTCCCCCTTTGAGAGCCTAAAGACTTGCACACTTGTCATGAGAGCTCTCAGCAGGAACAATGAAGGACCGGCGGTTGGGTCCCAAGTCACGGTTTCCTAAAACACTGTTGACACAAGGTTGATTGATTTCTTGGCGTGTATCGAGGTGGGAGAAACAAAAATGCATGACTCGGCGTCCCAGAGGCAATTAATTACTGATTAGAGTTTAGTTCTACACACATCCTCAAATGAAGGGCTACTCTGGGGGGCAAATCTGCACATTTGTTGTGCTGAAGCCCAACAGACAGAGCCACCGAACCGCGGCGTTTCCAGATAAGCAGCATTCCACTCAAAGAGCTCGGTCCGTGCTCTCCGCTAGCCGACACTGGACTGTAGATTATCATACGAGCCGCCCGGTGGACTTCAAGGACTTCAACTGTCAGGACAACCTCTTGAAGATTTCAACTTGCATGTTTTTAAAGCACTTCTAGACATGATCGGACTGTTTCCAAAGACAGGCGGGAAAAAGTATAACAGGCGTTAACAAAACCAGTAAATATATTTATTTGTCTACTGTGGATCAAGTAAAGTGCAAAACCTCCTGTCTGCAAAATGACCCAGTAAAAGTAAGGAAAAACCTCTAATGTGCACTATGTTTGTATCTTTTTGTAGGTTTTTGTCTATTTTTGTATTTCTTTTGTATCTTTATGTAATTTGTTTGTATCTTTTTGTATTTTTTTTGTATCTTTTTGCATTTTGTATTGGATATCCTTAACAAATAGAACTCTGCAAGAAAACACAAGTTTTTTATGGTAGCACAAAATCACAATAACTACGCACTATTTAGCATTAGTACAGCGTGAGTAAACACTCAATTCATCATTCATAAAGCATCGTTCCAACATTAACTCACTTTAGGTCACACAAAATACTTAACTAATACTTGTAAATAACTAGTAATTACCAGAATTAGTCATGCATTGCGGTATTAAAACACATTTATAAAGCACATATTAATCATAGTTCATCATATATAAGTCCTAAATACTTGGTTTGCAATATATACTACTTTCTTTATATACATATAAAGTATAAAAACCCAATCATGAAACGCAGTCAAGCTTATTAATCAAGAATAAAACATTTATAACTGTGTTTATGAATTGCATACTAATGAGTTACTAATGAGTGTTGGAACAATGCTTTATAAATGATTAATTAAGTGTTTACTTATGCTTTACTAATGATAAATAGTGTTTAGTTGTCAAAAAGTGCTACCGTTTAAAAAAGAAAAATCTCAAAGTATTGAATTTTTCAGCTATACATTGATTGCTAACGCGACTCGTCTCCGGCGTGCGCTGCACTGTTCTGCCGTGTTCACCAGAACATTTCCAACGACCCAACAAACGTCCTCTGCTCAGTCATTTAGAAGCCGTTAAGTTGTTGAGCTCGGCAGCGGCGGCAGAACTAGACAAACATCACATTTCCATCTCCTCCATTAGTGCTCGTGGTGATGAGGCCGGAGCTGCGGCTTTCACACAAAATGTTTAGCAATTTCAGAAAACAACTACATCCTCCGAGGGTCTTCAGTCTGAGTGGAACCGCGGGTTCCTCACAGCGCTACGAGGCGCCGCCGTCTGTTGGAGATAACGCGTCAATATTTCTCACACAGCCCTGAAGCGTTTGTCACATCCAGAAACTGTTTATTTCTGCGGAGGAATAAAAGTATTCCTACGTCAAGTCGGAGCCTAATGACTGAAGCTAACGTGGTGGAAAGAATTGAGGCAATAACCGCTGCACCTGAAGGAGCCCCATGCCGGGCTCGAGGTTGCTCTACTTTCACTGTGTATCGACGATGAATCAACGGAGTCATCGCCTGACTCTGGAGCTCCAATCAGCTCGTCAGCTTTTTCTTTTCCAGCCGTTCACAGCTGCAGGTGTTTTCAGGGCTAAAGCTCTAATAAATCCCATCGCATGCTTCCTGCACCAGACGGCAAACAATCAAAGTCGGCGACTTCAGTCAGTGGAGCCCAAAACCAGAGTGTTAAAAGGAGAATATTTGCATTCACACATGAATATTAATGTGTTTGAATAGGTTCCGGGTTGCTCACACATTTTCCACATCTGTAACTAGATGAGGTCATAATATATTAAAGTTTGGTCCCATGGTGCCAAAAGAATGTTTGATGTGTTGAAGGGAAATGTTACGCTTAATTATGTATAATTCAAATTAAATATTAATCATAGTTTTAAATAATTACTTGCAATGTCAATAATGTAATGTAAGAGGATATAGTGCATATATATAATTATATATAATAGTACTTTACATTCATGAAGAAAACGGCAGAACTCACATCTTCCAACCCACTTCCACATATTTTATTGGCAATAATTTATCGATAGCACATAATTAACATAACTGATCTATAACTTTGCTTTAAAATCACAACCTTTGTTGTTTGTTTGCACATTTTTATACAACACATGAGTACGTATCATTTATGCAAGTGCTTTTAAAAGATCAATTTAAGAAGATACTTAAAAAATGCTCGAAGATTCCAAAGTATTATCGAGTAATTATAAATATTATATTATATGTTTAAAATGGTGTGAGATTGTACTCGTTATATTCATTTTATACTTTGAGATACAAATCTCAGAGATCACGTGTAAATGAAACACGGGAAAGCATGACATCATCTGCATATAGATTGATTTAAAACTTTGGTTCGTTGCTGTTCATGTTGGTTTAAATTCTCATTACGTCCCGAAAGCAATCAGTAAATCACATTTTCTTGCAAATATAGAAACGAACATGAGGTATCCAGACTTTGTTTGACTTTATTTGAAGCAATAATTCTAATCTTAATTGGAAATGAAGATTTCCCACCTCAGAAAAATCAGTAGATCAAGAGGTCGTCACCCCGCTCGTTATTTCTTACAGTCTGCATTAGTTAGTCCAAATTAAAACAGGGTTGTGAAGTCATTCATTTATACCTCCTCTCTACCTCTTCCGCTGGCTATTTGGATAGTGTACCGTGTGTATACTACTCATTAAAGTAATAGTTTCTGTCGTATTCATGTGCTGTAACTCTGTTACGTTGCTCATTCTGGTCACATGACATCTGTTGTGGAGAGAGGGATCCTCCTCTGTTGCTCTCATGAAGGTTTTATACCTTTTACTATCTTTATTTGGGAGGTTTTTCCTGATCCGATGTGAGGTTCTGGGACAGGGATGTCGTGTGTACAGATTATGAAGCCCTCCAAGGCAAATCTTGTATTTCTGACTTTGGGCTTTACAAAACAAACTGAATTAAATACCTGTGGTTCTCGGCCCAGGCTGGCCCCTCCCCCTACGGCGACCACGGGGACCCCGGTCTGGGCGGAGACAAACTCCAGCATGGGGGCCAGAGGGGCCCGGTTGGGAGGCGGCGGTCTCTCTTCTTCAAACACTAAACCCTGGAAGTCAGAAAGAAATGATGCACAGTGAACATCAGACCAGCGGCAGCTTCTTCAATGCATTTATTAATAATCAAGAGCTGCCATTTCTTTTATTCTTCTGCAGCGAGCTTTGAGAACACATTTAACGGGTGAAGAAGTGAGCGAAATACACGAGAACAATGTAAACCTTCACGAGCTTTCCACAGTATTTAACAGCTGATGACTCCTACTCGCCTATATTAAGACTTCACCCTGCGAACACGTATCTGGACTGCTGGAGGAACAGATTATTTCTTTAACACGTCTATTGAAGTAATGAAACTGTTGGAGCCTTTAAAAAAAAAAAGGGGGGAATTCGATGCCGCTCTGATTGGCAATCAATGTTCACAGAGATGCAATCGAAGGCGAGTCATCGTCAGCAGGCGAGCGTGTGTTTATACCTGCACAACTTAGGCTGCGTCCACGCCACAAAACCACCGCGACGAGCTTCCTACATCGACTCCCGCTGGCAGCCGCTCGTCGCTTCACATGCAAACGAGCCGTGTTTTGGATGAGTCCTCTGTTACTCGGGGTTTTCCGCTGT
This sequence comes from Clinocottus analis, assembly GCF_023055335.1. Lineage (NCBI taxonomy): Eukaryota > Metazoa > Chordata > Actinopteri > Perciformes > Cottidae > Clinocottus > Clinocottus analis. The sequence continues at coordinate 1,006,465 of NW_027175865.1, forward strand.
GATTACCTTTTCCCAGAAAGCGCTAATGAATTGGGGATGATCGCATGAGGGTCAGGAGATTGCCATTACTTTTCACTAATGATAAAAGGCGCAATAATGATTCGAGGCCCCGGCTTTGATGACTTAAACGCTTGTTTTTCTTCTTTGCGAATTCCGGGGAGCAAATTGAACCTGAGCGAAGCCGACTGCTCGATTCCTACGGGGAAGCGTTTGGTAGGCAAACAGGCGAAATGAGATAGCGGAAGAGTTAATGTCATGTTCTCAACACCAGCTTCCCACCGCGCTGACGAGAAAACAAGGACAGGTAGACGCGGGTTGGATGAATGGATGCGTGCGTCATTTTCATGTAAGAATGAATGGATGTATGAATGAGTGATTCATGAGTTTTCTTTACCTCCTTCTGTACGAGCGGCTGTCAGAGTCGAGGTGCAGACGCCACAAGTGTGATGCTATGAAATGAATGAGTGAAAAGATGAAAAAACTGCACAAAGAAAATAAACAGGACAGAATGAAGGTGAATGAACAACAAGTAAAATAAAGCAACAAACATTTATTTATCTACATTGCCCTGAAGGGGCGTGGTCTATGTTCCAGGTGAATGGTATGTTGTGTTTACCTGAAGGGGTGTGGTCTATGTTTACCTGAAGGGGTGTGGTTTATGTCTACCAGAAGTGGTGTTGTCTGTGTTACAGGTGGATGGTATGCTGTGTTGACCTAAAGGTCTTTTTTTCCCTGGAGGGGCGTTGTCTATGTTTACCTGAACGGGCGTGGTCTGTGTTGACCTAAAGGGATGTGGTCTGTGTTTACCTGAAGGGGCATGGTCTATTTTTACCTGCAGGGGCGTGGTCTGTGTTTACCTGGAACGGTGTGGTCTATGTTTACCTGCAGGGGCGTGGTCTATGTTTACCTGCAGGGGCGTGGTCTGTGTTTACCTGGAGGGGCGTGGTCTATGTTTACCTGCAGGGGCGTGGTCTGTGTTTACCTGGAGGAGCGTGGTCTGTGTTTACCTGGAGGGGCGTGGTCTGTGTTTACCTGCAGGGGCGTGGTCTGTGTTTACTTGGAGGGGCGTGGTCTGTGTTTACCTGGAGGGGCGTGGTCTGTGTTTACCTGGAGGGGCGTGGTCTGTGTTTACCCACAGGGGCGTGGTCTGCGTTTACCTGGAGGGGCGTGGTCTGTGTTTACCTGCAGGGGCGTGGTCTGTGTTTACCTGGAGGGGCGTGGTCTGTGTTTACCTGCAGGGGCGTGGTCTGTGTTTACCTGGAGGGGCGTGGTCTGTGTTTACCTGGAGGGGCGTGGTCTGTGTTTACCTGCAGGGGCGTGGTCTGTGTTTACCTGCAGGGGCGTGGTCTGTGTTTACTTGGAGGGGCGTGGTCTGTGTTTACCTGGAGGGGCGTGGTCTGTGTTTACCTGCAGGGGCGTGGTCTGTGTTTACCTGGAGGGGCGTGGTCTGTGTTTACCTGGAGGGGCGTGGTGGCCAGCAGCTCACACAGCTGCAGCAGCAGGGTGCCCGGGCTGCTCTCGTTCACGGCCAGGTAGATGACGTTGGCCTGACCCGACGGCGTCATCACCGTCTCCCCTACGAGTGCCGCCAGGGACAGGGATGATGAGAAGGAGGAGGAAAACGAGGCCATCGCCGCTACTCCTTCCAACGAGTCTGTATCCGTCACTCCCCTTCCTCCTCCTCCTCCTCCTCCTCCTCCACCACCTCCTCCTCCACCTCCGCCGCCTCCTCCTCCTCCCGGACCGTTCCCCGGACCGGGCCCCTGCCCCGTCCCCGGCTCGCCGACCCCCGCGCCTCCCACCGCCGCCGCCGTCGTCTCCGGAAGCAGGGAGGAGCCCGAGTGGACCACCGCGATGTTGACCCCACCCGAGTCCCTCTCTCTCTCCCGGGGCCGCAGCAGTAGGGGGGGCGAGGGGCGCACGGGCCCCGTGCAGGCCAGGACAGCCAACAGCAGTGCGAGGGCGGGCCTCGGGGCCACCATGGGGTAAAGGGAGGGCCAGTGGCAGCCGTCGGATGGGGTTCGGCAGGTGAGGCCAGGTGGGGTTCGGGGGGTTTCGGGGGTCAGCGGGTGACGTCTTTTTGGGGCGGGAGGGAGGGAGGGAGGAGAGAAGGGGAGGAGGTGGGGGGGAAGGGGAGGGAGGGCCAGTGGCTCACGGTGCTTCACCTGATGAGGAGATGAGACCCTGGAGAGGAAGAGAGAGGGAGACGAAGATGAAAGACCGGTTCCACACAGTGACCAGGGTTCATGGTGGCCGATGGATTTACATGACTTTAAGCCACGTTTACATGACTTTAAACCACATTTACATGACTTTAAGCCACATTTACATGACTTTAAACCACATTTACATGACTTTAAGCCACATTTCCATGACTTTAAACCACATTTACATGACTTTAAGCCACATTTACATGACTTTAAGCCACATTTACATGACTTTAAGCCATATTTTTATGACTTTAAGCCACATTTCCATGACTTTAAACCACATTTTCATGACTTTAAACCACATTTCTATGACTTTAAGCCACATTTCTATGACTTTAAGCCACATTTTTATGACTTTAAGCCACATTTCCATGACTTTAAGCCACATTTCCATGACTTTAAGCCATATTTTTATGACGTTAAGCCACATTTCCATGACTTTAAGCCATATTTTTATGACGTTAAGCCACATTTCCATGACTTTAAACCACATTTCTGTGACTTTAAGCCACATTTTCATGACTTTAAACCACATTTACATGACTTTAAGTCACATTTACATGACTTTAAACCACATTTCTATGACTTTAAGCCACATTTCTATGACTTTAAGCCACATTTCCATGACTTCAAAACATATTTCCATGCCTTTAACCACATTTCCGTCACCTTTCACCAATTTTCCATGATTTTAAATCAAATGTTCATGAGCAAACATTGTGTGAAATGCGTGTGTAAACAGTGATAAAAATGTAGTATTTAAACTAACAATGAGGATTCAAATCATACAGTAAACCTTAAATGAACGTCATGAACACATGAATACAACACATTTACACAAGATTTTGACTTTTCCAGGCCTGTAAATAACCATTTTACAATTCTATGACTTTTCCAGGTTTTCCATGACCGTTTGATCCCTGAGTCACATCTCGCTTTCCCGCGAGCTCTGAAGCTCTTGTTCTCCTGTCAACAACGTAAACAGATGACAAGCATCGTTCCTGACGCACACTTCCTGTTAGTCTTCAAACGTAGCCGTGTTCACATTCCTGATAATTAAATGCTGCTGACGTTTAGGATTAAAAAGTACAACAACAGGATTTGTCTCAGTGCGGTGCGACAAACTGCAGAGTGTTAGTGTTTATCAATGAAGATGAATCTAAATGAGGATCTTCGTGGATTAATAAATCAAATACATTGATGATATTGTGAATACAAGATGGATTTAAAGTCTGCAGAGCAGCGTGAAGCGGCATTTATTCCTGCTTCCTCACCTGAGGAACATAATCAGACTGTTTAACATTTGGGCAACAAGAACAGGCTCCAAGTCAAGGATGTTTATTTTATTTAAAGACTTCTGACCTCATTGGTTTGCACTCTGGATTTTAATTAAGCAGCGATAAAAACATGTTGTTTGTATTCCAACTCAAACGTTTGACCTGACGAGTTTCTTTCTAGAAGCTGTAATTGAGAGCGAGGACCTAGACTTACTTTGTTTTACCACCAACAGAGTGGAGTCTAAAAATATATCTTTAACCATCACAAAGTCAGTATGAACTGTCAAATATTGTTATCTTCCTCCTCCCTTTTCATAAAAACACACAATTCATCCTTCTAATTCAATCTGTGCATCTCTACTGAAGCTGCTGGACGAGTCTGGTCTGATATGAAAAGCCAAAAATCACAAGGCAAATAATCTGATGTAACTTGGGTCAAGGCCCAATGATAGGACACACAGGGTACACTCAGAATATGTGTACTTTAAGCCAGCATACAGTAGTGGTGTGTGTTTCGTTACGTTGGACCTCCCACCACCAGGGGGCGCAGGGCAGAGGTCAAGTGAGACAAAGAAATAAGATCCAGAGGGGACGTTTTCAACCGTGTTTGTTTAAACGTAGACAGAGAATTGTTTTTGGTTTATTTTATGGTTTTGATTATACACAATGGGGTCTTTTGTTTTGCATTAATAAATACACAACTGTTAATAAACTACGTTGACGCCTGGACATTTGGTCATCAATTACTCGCGACCTAAACAATAAAGTTAGCGAGGCAGCGACCGAGTCCTCAGCGTTTGGATCGGCAGCGCGGGCCAGCTCCAACACAGCAGGTGTGAAGAGGAGGGATCATGCCAGGTCAAGTCCTCCGAGACAGGAAGTCCAGAGGTTTTCATCGCTCACAAATTGATCTTTTTTTTATTTTCTGCACAGACGGGGGGCTCAGTGCCAGCATGGCGGCACCCTGAAGGAACCGGGCGAGAGAAGAGCCGGACCGGCGAGGATAAACGGTGCATACGAGCGGAATAAAGAAGCAGAGAGAGAGAGAGAGACCTGCAAGGTGACGGAAAGAGGATGGAGGAAGCAAGGGAACGAGGAAACAAGGGGACGAGAGAGGATCAGATGGAGGATTGTAGATCCGGCTGCAGTGGTCAGACACATGCAGGGTGTGTTTGGTAAAGGGAGCGCAAAAGGGTAGGAAAAAAACGAGACCTGCATATGCATGAGAGTGAGAAGGAGAGAGAGGAAGTGTGTGTGTGTCTGTGTGTGTGTGTGTGTGTGTGTGTGTGTGTGTGTGTGTGTGTGTGCAACCAACAGAGAGCAGAAAGGACCGGCAGTAGTTCAGAGTCTCAGCGGTGAGACTCGGCATGCTCCTGCACATCACGGTTCCTGGCAACGGGAAGAGATCCGTGCATAATCTGAAACAATGGCCGAGTCCAAACGCCCCGACCGAGTTTCAGATGCACGGATAGTGACGTCGCGGCGAAGACGAGGAATTATGATTACTATCTTTGTATTTTCCATAATGATGATGCAACTGCACATGCTTTTAAGTTATTGTTCCTCACGGCCTGAGCTAAAAGGGTGGAACGGAGATGCTAAAAGCTTTTTCCCTCTTGGAATATTTGAAGGAAAGAAGAAGAACAATACAACAAAGAGGAGCGAGTGAACATTTACTGTGCTAATGTATTCGTAGTACAGCAATTATACCTTCTGTCCTATGGCGGTATGAATGACTCACCGTGAGTGTTCTTGATATTCAAGTACAGTCTGTTACATTTCAAACAACAAGACTGTCACATAAAGCGTGTGTGAGTGCTTCGTTGTATCAAACCAGCCAGAGTGAGCTCAAACCCAGCACGTCGTCACCAGATGACAGGAGCAGCTCGCTTTAGCTCCAACATTCGCTAAATTTAGTGAGGAATTAGGCAAACGAGACCTCGCTCCAACAGCTACAGTCCTCCTGAAGCCGCTGTGGCCTCAAAGTCAATCTCTACGCAGACGACGATGACACGTTCCTCAGAGGAAGATGAGAAGTAATGTATGGATTTTACTGATGTGGAAATGTGATTTTTGCCGCTTAAGTGAATCGGTTTGCTAGCTTGTTTTACGTGTTGCCTTCAGGGTCTGGTTCATGTGAATGTGTCACGTGGCGACTGGGCAACATTGTGTTATACTCCAGCGACACATCCTGTGTGCGCTTCAGCACAGCGGAACATGCAGGTGTTGCTGGATTACTTTCAGAGGGAATCTGATCTGAGTCGAGGGATCGGACCATCAACAATGTCGCTGAAACAAATACTTCATTACGTTAGCGTTAGCGTGAGGATAGCAGCACGTATGTGATTGGCTGAGCCGGTCAGCTGATCTCCACACAGCGGCTTACGCAGCATGAAGCAAAACTGCTGACGCACCTTCACTCATTTTGGGATTTCTAGTCGTGTAGTTCCTGTTTCCTGCAGCTCATGGAGACGATGTGAATGAAACGACTTCATCCCGACAGAACATTCATGTAGAAACTGACAGAACGACACGGCACGTCATGTGTCAGTGGCTAGAAAATCACATTAACAACCAACACTATCCAAATGCAATATTTACGCTCTCCGTGGCGAAGCTGTCAAGTTCATTGCAAGATATTTCACATGAACAGCTTGTCCATTAGCGGGCCCAAAACAAAAAACGCTCTTTGTCTCTGAATCCTTATCTTGTTTCCCCCGCTGTCTGAAATCGTTTGGCTCTGAAACCTTTTGCGCAGTGGAAAGAAACACTTGATGTACCAAGAACAGACCATGAACAATACTAATTGCATTTAGACAAGATGTTCAACCAAACATTTGGGAACAAGATGACAGGACTCGTATGGAAGAGGGTTCAGGCCACGAGAACATGAAGAGTTCTCAGCGAGATTTCCCCAAAATCCATCCTTGAGTGGTCTTTTTTTGTTTTTTCCAGCCCCATGGTCCAGGACCTTAACAACATCCCACATACTAATAACACACCTTTCTGCAAAGGTTAGGACCTAAGGAATCCAAATCTGCAACAAAAATCCCTGAAAAACAAAGCTTTGACATATTGGGAAGGTGTAAAAACAACAACGTGTCGTTTGATTCAAAAACATAAGGGGTACTTGTTCATTTGGAAAACATTGTTGGATTCTTGCGTGCTACGGCTTTAAATATAGGTGTATATATACATATGTATATTCTCACAAGGGTTACAGTATTGTAGCACTTTAAATTAAGTTCATAAACATTGTGGTTGTGGAGATAATTAGGTTTACGTTTTTAAAAAAGAGAATTCAAAAATCATGCTGAGTGACTCGGGCCTTTAACTTCTGAGAATAAAGACATACTTCTATCGTTAATATCTCGTCATATGATGTTCCACATGTTGCCGTAATCGTCTTTTCGTAACCTGACATCCTAACGAGGTTACAGACAATAAATAATAACAGATTTGAGCCTCATGATCACACCTGGTGTGACATATGAAGGCGCCTCCCTCGACCCTCCGATAAACTCTTCTCAGAGTTTTCCTGGAACAGTTTCCACTAACATCCTTAAAAGGTCTTTTTATTATTATTATTGTATTCAGCGTTTTGTCTGTTGTGTTATTTGGAGGGTAATATCGAGATGATAACACAGTTAGAGCCAGACGGCATTATGGTCCGTTAAAGCGGTTGAGAGGGAAATTGGGATCCTGCAGCAAAACAAAAGAAAAGAGTAAAAAAAGGCGGCGATCGTGTTTTGCAGTTTAACTTTCATTACAATTTCCTGACAAACGTTGTGTTTTTAACACTGTTGTTTGTGTTGTTGTGTTGTTTGACGGACACGTCCGGTGAGTTTACCTCTCGACTGCCAATCAGCTGCCAATCAAACGAAAACAGAGTCGAACAAGTCATCACAGAACAATGAGGACGCAGCGAGTGCAACAAAACAGCCCCAACGTGTGGAAGACCACTTCCACAAAACATTTATCAGACAGAAAGTCATAATTATGACTTTGTAGCTCATAATTTGACTTTCTATCTCATGATTTCAACTTTCTTATCTCACAACTGTGACCTGTCCTGGCGGTGATGGGCTTCCATACGTTTCCTTTGAGAATCACTGAACCAGCGCAGAGCGAAAAGAAGGAAAGATCATTTTCCATCATGCAGACTTCACCGTGTCGAATACTAGAGCTAAAAATATAAAAAATATACAAAAAAATACTAAAAATATCGTTATTATATTCATGAATAATAATATACAAATGTGTGATTGCTGTGTTGCATTCTCAATAATCAGTATTGGAATAAATATGTTTTGCAAAGTAAGCAGAGATCAACCATGTAGCATATTTACAAGTTTATAAGTACTTTAATGAAGCTGGTCCAGGGTTCCAGCGGCTGCGTAGCTGCAGGATGCAAAGCTGCAGGATGCAAAGCTGCAGGATGCAAAGCTGCAACTGAAGCATTTTATTGCATCTTTGGGGCGAAGAGGACAAAACAAGATAAACAAAATAACAAGAGACAAACAATCCCCTGACGTTCCTTCTGGTGGGTTTACTGCTGCGGAGGGAAAGAGATGGAGAGCTTCACCCGACGCCTGCAGCTCGCTGCAGAACTTCCAGAGTCAGACTTTGACTTCAGAGTTTAGTTTCTGCTCGTCAGGAGGTTAAAACCTGAAACTCTGCTTCAAGCAACAGAGCGGCGGTCAAACACCTGACTCTGCATTACTTTCTAAAAGCACAAAGGCTGCTCTGTACCGACTGACCCCAGTGCATGATGGGAAACGCCTGGCCGAGAGCTGATTTGACAGCAAACGCCGCGTTTTGTAATTGCAATACTTCACGCTTGATCGTTGCCTCTTAGTCTCATGTTTAATCTGAAGACATGGTGTTATTATTAATAATAATAAAGCCAGCTTATGGAACATAATGTATTTCACAGGCAGGCATGAAAAACAAAGGACAGCAGACAAGACAGATACACGCACGTTTCTACGTGAATGAATCCAAACAACGTCTGCAAACTACGAGTCGCCCCATGATCACGTCTGACAGGAAGTAGCTGTTTCTTTGACTTCCTGTTTAATCTGTAACGGCAGCTGTAAACGGACTTGACCGCAGTTTCTTTGGCCACGCCCCCTCCGGGTTGAGCTGTGACCCTGCAGCTCCATCAGCAACGACACGGTGCTTTAAAAACACACGATGCTGCTTCCTGCAGCTCCAACTACAGGAAGTCACATGTTTTATTGGCATATATATATATATATATATATATATATATATATATATATATATATATATATATATATATATATATATATATATATATACGTCTAAAGCCATTACATCATCGTGAAGAGGAAGAGTGTGAAGATTGGAGCTTCAGTATATTAAATGATGACGATACTTTATGGGCTGTTTTTGGTATAATTGGACAGCATTTGTGCGTTTGCACCATCTTCTTCTGCATGGGAGCGATAGATTACAAACGTTGCTTGACGTATCCGTGCGTTCCTGCGGCTGCAGCTGAAGCTCAGTCTGACGTCCTGAAGCTGCAGAGGTTCATTCTGCTGAATCGCCGCCTCGCTGCTGGTATTGTGACACGAAGCGCCCGCAATCCTCGGATTGTCTTCTCAAATTGCAATTTGAGCTTACTTTGATGAATATAAAAGAACAAATTTGAGTTTCATATTTTCCAATAAAACCTTTAGAAAGCCAAATGTAAAAAAAAACCCAAAAAAAACATGAATGAGAGTCAAATTATTTTTTAAAGATGAAAATTAAGTCTCCGGCGTCTCCGAGTCGGCGCGGATGGAAATATAATAAAGGATGAACGCTGCGTGTGAATCATTCTTGTATAATAACAACAATAAGAGCCGCTGGTCACGAGCAGCTGAAGCTGGAGACGCTCATCTCACTTCACACAGGACGTGAAGGTCTGAGGGTAACGTTCATGAAACGTGTCGACCTGCTTTTGAAAACACTTTTACATCCTTTACTGCAGAGACGTCACGCAGGGAGCAACGTTGAACACCTATTCATGGGCCCTTTGCTCCAAAATGTCACCCCCAAACTACAAAGTGTGTGTCTCTGCAGCCACTAGAGCTGTTTAATAATGTTGTGTTATAATAAAAGGAACATGTGAGATGTTGTTCAGGTGTGTAAATATCAGTCTGTATGTTTCTGGTTCAGAGGAAATGAAGATGACACAGAAAGAAATGAAAAGGTTTCAGGTCCAACTGTAAAAAAATGACTTTCAGGATGAAAGTTTGAAATGATGCAGCTGTAAAGTCACAACTCTAACAAACCATAACACAACATGTGAACACAACAGGTTGAATTTGATAAAATGAAGCAGAACAAAGTTACGGAGGGTTTAGAACAGAGAACATTCAGGCGAGGTCCCAACAACCCCGATGGCCCCAACAGCAATGACCCCAATGGACCCAATGGCCGGTCCATTGGGTCCATTGGGGCCATTGGGGCCATTTGGATGCTATTCAAATGTTTTCATGAACCAAACCATATATTTCACTTGTATATGACTTATGATGTTCAATACATCCAAATACAGCATTATTGGGCTTTTTTTCTGCATAAAACAAGCTCTGATTCACAGTTTTATATAATCGCTCAGTCCGCCCCCTCAGGGGGGGGGATTGGTTTTGAATATCACGTAAACGTCAACGTCAATAAACCGCTTTGTTCAATATATACAAGGTCTTCTAATAAAAGGATTGTTTTATTTTCTAAATAAAGACTATTCCTGGATGATATTGTCACTTTGATTGATGATGATAAAGGTTGTTATCTTTCCCTCCGATCTTAATTAACGCTCCGAATCGTATAATTCTTGCAGAATGCTGCTGCGGCTGACCCACTTTCCCACCAGCGTCATTAAAATCTCATCTTGTTTTATGTCGTCTTATCTTTTCAGAGGACAAGATTATCTTCTTCGTATCGATTCTTAAAGTTAACAAGTGCGAGCGTTCGTGTCCGTCCGCACGGCGGGAAGAAGTAGAACTCTGGATAAGAGTTTCTTTCCTCCGAGCCGGCGCTCGTCAGCGTTGCAGAGGGTCGATCTCCACCGGCAGGAATCTGTCTTTAAGGTGCTAATCGCCCGCTGACCTCATCGTGGATGTTTGCTCAGCTCGCGTCTCGCAAAAAAAAGGGAGATTGTGCAGAAATATGAGGCCGTAAAGGAGCAAGAGACAGAACAGATGTACTGGATGAAAGCACCACGAGAGGAAACAAGAACATGGAGAACTCAGGTAACAGCAAATGTGATTTAATATACACGTGTATGGACCGGAAAGTCAACTGTCTTGTTAACAAAGTAACATTATATTCAATAAATCTGATGAAATAAAGTCAACAACAACAAGCTATGGTTCCTCCTCTTGTAACGCATGTCCAGTAAACTCTGTAAACGTAACATTTTTACCATTTTTTAGCCGATTGACAGGTTTTTTTTGACTGAAACTCCTTCCTAACAGGACAAGAATTTGTTTTATTGTGTTTTTTGTTACATATTCTGATTATTTAGGTCCTAATCTTTCCAAAAAGGTGTGTTATTAGTATGTGGGCTGTTCATAAGGCTTTGAACCGTACGGTTTGAAAAACTTAGGCGCCGCTTGAGGAGGCATTTCTGGGGACTCTCGCTCATACCATGTTAGATGTTCATAGTTATGATCAAAATATGTTATAAAAGGGATTTTATTTAAAATATACATTTTATTCCCAAGAACATTCTGAAAATAATCATATAAAAATAACAGTATTACAATGAATTTGTACTACTTGAACACGAGGAACAAGAGGTACAGACCTCCATAGAGGTCTATGGTAAAGATACGGTTTAGTGCAGTTTTACTGTATGGGAACATCATTTTTCTGGAGACAACAGTAGCCTTCAAAGGAGTCGCTCTGGCGCCGCCAACGCGCTCTGCTGATGAAGCTCAACGAAGCTGAACCTGATGAGAAAATGTTTGTGTGTATTTTTGACGGCCAGCTGATTGATCTTCTGCGAATTTGCATGAAAATGTATAAGTTTGGCACTGAGACGCTGAAGCCTTCCAGCAGCCGTCACTTTGAATGTTGGGGAGGTGGATCGTCTCGCAGTAATGGTCGTCCTGGATGTTTAATGGGCCCGGCGTCTCAGAGCCACAGCTGTGGTGGAAGTTAAACGCGTCAGAAGCTACAAGCGCCCGACGAGCAGCGCCGACGCAGCGGCAGCTCGTTTGGGTTTGATGCCGGAGCGGCTTGTGAGTTCAGCACGTGTGCGGCGCTGCTGGGATCCTCGTGCAGGAGGATGCTAATGCATGATTGATCATCAATCAGTGTGCTGCTGTCTGGGGACGCACAACGAGCCGGAGCGCCGGAGCGCCGGAGCGCCGGGAACACCTGCGGGTGGAGGAAGTAAACGGAGAATCTTTAGTGGAGAAACGATCTGAAGCTTCCTCTTGTGCCGACCCGTTTCAGGGTTTAATGCATCAAAGAACCACATGAATGTGTTCATTGCATCAATGCTTTGTGACTTTGTCAATAACCTCTATTTATAATAAATAAAACAAATAAAAAATCTTCACTAAATGATGAAATGCTCTGGTTGAAATGATGACTTTTGTGTTGTTAGTTCTAAACATGAGAT
>NW_027175865.1:1023595-1033595 GCF_023055335.1 Clinocottus analis
CTCACACACACACACACACACAGTCTACATTGCAAACACCATTACATCGTTCAGCTTGTTGCAGGATAATCGGTCCCGATGTCTCTTCGGCCGCCGTCACACTCGACTTCAGGGACGCGGCAGCAGCAGCGCGTCCTGATGGGAAGGTGATGCTGAGGGATGTGATTCATGTAATTCATGTATTTTTATGTATTTCATGGTGGAGCGGATGGATGCAACACTTTTTTGTTGTTGTTGATGTAAAACATGAGAATGTGTCTCATGTGCAAAGTGCCTTGAAAGGTGAATTTAAGAAATTAAATCAAGAAAAGGCCTAACGTCTCTTCATAGTGTGTGTGTGTGTGTGTGTGTGTACCTGTGTGTGTGTGTGTGTGTGTGTGTGTGTGTCCTGGGTGTTTTAGTCTCTTCTCCAGTTCACACAACACTTTTGCTGGTGCAGTATTTTGGCAAATTGGACAAAAAGCGTCCTGCAAAAAAAAAAGAAAAAAAAAAAGGAAGCTTTTCTGAAGTTGGAGTTCCTGTTGCCGGTTCCAAAAGATACAACACGTCCACCGTTTAACACGAGTAGTGCAACGGAGGAGCGTGTGTGCACTCACACACACACACACACACACACACACACACACACACACCATCAATAACTGTCACCCTCTTGCCAGATTGGCTCCTTTTCTTCCCCCCACATCACTAATGCCATTGCTTTGAACCAGAAGGCTTTCTGACGTAATGCTCTCTCTCTCTCTCTCTCTCTCTCTCTCTCTCTCTCTCTCTCTCTCTCTCTCTCTCTCTCTCTCATTTCATTTCCACATCTTCATGCCCTTGTTCTTTTACTCTGCGTGGAGTAAACAGGACGAGGAGATTATTAAGATGATGAAAACTCTCATTTTGTGAATGAAGACGGCCTCAAGAGATGAGGACAAATATCGTGAAGCTTTGGTGGAAATGCAAACCAAAAGAGAGAGAGAGAGAAAGAGAGAGAGAGGGATGAGTGGGGGGGAAACGAGAGTGATGGCGAGCGCGCTCACATGACATCTTTATTCACGTCTTTTTGTGGAGAGGAGCGAGCGAGAGAAAGAGAGACGTCACAGCGGCGGACGAGTGGAGAGAGAGGAAGCCTGTAATGAGGCGAGCGGCAGGGGGGAGACGGGTGAGAGGCGGGAAACGGAGGGCAGGAAGGAAGGGAAGGGGGGAGGAGGGAAGGGCAGAGGAGAGTAGAGATTAAGGAGACGAGGTTCTGATATCTCTCAGACCTGCAACCGGCCGCTGAACGACTCCTCTGCTCCCAGAGACGCCGCTGCATTATGCAGGCAGATATTAAAGGGCCGGCACGGCCGGCGGCCATGATGGGAGAGAGAGAGAGAGAGAGAGAGAGAGAGAGAGAGAGAGAGAGGGAGAGAGAGAGAGAGAGAGAGAGAGAGAGTGTTTGACTTTGTGCCACTCGCCGCCTCGGGGGTGAAAAAGAAAGAAGAATATTGACTTTTTAGCTCAAAAAAGAAGCAATTTAAAAACCATTTTCAACCCGGCCACTTCACAACGGAAGCACCGCTTATTGTTAGCATCGCTTATTGTTAGCTTAACTTCTTGTTTATTCCGCAGACGTAGCGTTGCAACATACACGCATTTGGACAGAGGGAAGTCTTCCTCCCTTCTCCTCCGCTTGCTCACGTTTTCCCATGAAAAAACACTTTGTGCGTTCAACAGCGCGCTCACAAAAGCCAGTAAATTAGGCACGAGCGCGATGATTAATGGCTTCGCGACGCTGACGCTGACCTTTCATTATGTTGGGCTGCTTGTTCTTCTGCCCGTCACCTCCGCTGCTTCCTCCATCCACACAAACGCAAGTAAGCATTTCACTCTTTGGGCTTTTTTTTTTTCTGGGCGCGTACAGTGGAGCGACTGTAAATAATGAAGAACCGAGCGGCGGCTTTGTTCTCTTTGTTTACGCCGGCGCCGAAGAGACTTCTTTGTTTTTGTTTCGCTCGTCAGACGTCCGCAGAACGCCTGCACACCTCAAAGATTTAAGAAGAAGTGGAACTGAACAACTCTGCTGCAGCTGGAGGAAACCAACCGCTCGAACCGACCGACCGCGCTGAAACGCGTGCTTCAAAACGAGCGTTACCTCTCACGGCCAGCGGGGGGCGACGACGCTGACGTCTTTGAGAAAAAGGCCCAAATTCATCTCAATGAATCCGTGACCTCAGTGAACATCAGCAGCTCTGTTTCACAGGATTTACAGATGCACCCCGCTAACCGAGCTAGCTAGCTAGTGCTGGTGTTAGCTGCTAACTTAGTGTGCTATGCTAACGATACCTAGCGTCCACATGGCCACGCTTTTTGCTCCAACTCGTCCAAACGCGGCTGTTCTGGCTCCAATAAAAAAACAAAAAAATGGCGACACATTGTGATCGTGAACGCCTTATATAAGTCTGAACATGTCACAATAACGGACTCTATTCTGGTCAAAACTGCCCTCGTTATTAATTAATTTGTGATAAATAATACCAGGAAGCATTTTTTGAAAATGTAAAGAGGTATTATATAAAATAAAAAATAAAAAATGTACTTTCTGATGTGATGAAATGGCTTGAAAATCACTTGATCAATGAAATCTGAAACTTCAAAACAACCCAGTCAGCCAATCAGAGCGGTGGAAGCAGTAATGACATCACTGAGTTATAAAGTTTGTCGTCTCCACGTCTCCTGAAAGTGCTTCACAGGCTGTACGCGTAACAATGGGTCATGAAAGCAGAACAATAGTGTGTAGTTATGAAGGCGGCGGGTCATAAACTCGGTCCCTCAGCTGGTGTCCATCTCCAGCGTGTCGCCGGCTGTTTGAAGGGTTTTTTTTCTTCCCGGGGAAACAGGAAATGGGTCAGCTAATCAATACGGCGGCGTCCCCTCGGGCCGATGAAAGGCGTGACAGATGAACCTGCCAGGACGCTGAAAGGCCTCCGACATAAAGGCTTCGAGCGGGCCGCCGGGCGCCGGCCGGCCGGCTCCTCCCTCACGGCGCCGCCGAGTCCCTGACAGGCGACATCGAGTCGCTCTCTGGCGGAACGCGAGTATCACAGGGAACGCCGGGTCAAACAGGACGGGACGGCGTTCCCGTGTGTTTCTCACACGGGAACGCCGTCCCGTCATGGATCGCGCGCTCGCTCGGCCCTTCGAGGTGGGATTCGGGTGTTTGGAAATGTTCTATGTTGATGTCTTTTTGAAATAATCCAATCAGGAAATATGGCGTCTTCTTCTTCTTTGTCATAAATCACCGCGTCCCAGCTGCTGCTGCCGACTTCTGCCTCAAGAAACTTCACATCACTGAAGTCAGACTTGAAAGCGTGACTTTAATGTCCGACATTGATCTGCAGTCGACCTCCAGCGTCTGTTTCCAGCTGCAGTTTCACTTCATCAACTCTCTGCTTAATAAAGTCTCATTCAAGCCATAAAACTGTTAAATATGAGACAGAGAAGTAAAAGAAAATACTCAAGGCGACGTGGCATAATATTACATTTTTTCGCAATTTTCTTTTTTTCTTGCTTCTTCAGACTCTGAGGTCATTGTCTCAACTTTACATCATTTCTTAAATCCACCTAAAAAACACTTCTTTGTCTTTTTCTGTCGAGGTAACAGAGCAGGTGAGCGATGTCGTCCTCCAGACGTGAACATCCGCCTCCTGCGGTGTCTTCGGCCCGGCGGCTTCTCCACCTCAATCAGGGGAAAAAGACCTCTGAGACTTTTTAAATAATAATGTAACCGTCAGTGTCGTGGTGTTTTTCTTTAACGTGTCCTGACCGCCGAAGACGGTTGAAATCTAATCATCACACGGTGTCTGCAGGTCATGAAGGAGTCAGGAAACAAAGTGGCTCCATATGAAACTCTGCCTCGTCGTTATGACTTCAAACAAGAGATTGACGGGACTAAACCTCCTGTTTCTACCTGTAAAGGCACAAAACGTCCACTTATTCTTTTTTTCGCCGGTGGACTTTGAAGGCAGATGCTTCCCTGAAGGATCTTTCTGCTTTCGGGTCGTAGAGCACCAGCAGAAGCTCCTGAAGATGTAAAGCCGCAGCACACAAAGATCCAACAATGTTTTCACATAAAACAAGTAACTTTTCTATTTTTGAACCCAACGACACGTTTTGTTTGGACTAAAACATCTTCACAATATGTCAAAGCTTTGATTTTTGTTGCAGATTCTGATTCCTGAGGTCCTAACCTTTCCATAAAGGTGTGTTATCAGTGTGTGGGATGTTGTTTGGACCTGAACCATGGAGATGGAAACACTCAGGGACCGCTGGAAGAGAGAACTCGTTTGGTGATCATGTGACCACGGGGAACAAGAGGTACAGACCATATATGGGCGTATGGGGTCCAACAGCACGGTGCAACCTGTAATGAGCAGGAAGAGCGTCAGGTGTGCTCCTGCTGCACACCTGCAGTCCTTCCACCTCATCCAAACCGTTCGCCACCAGAGTTTAAAACAAAACAAATAAACGTTTGGAGCCAGAGTTGTAATTTTCCAGCGTAATGGAAAACCATTTGAGGTTCACACTTCAGTCAACAAAGGGAAGGCGGAGCGAGAGGCGAGGCCGGCCAGAAGAAAAACACTTTATCACTCCACTGCTCCTGCGATGCATTCAATGTCTCCTCTTTAGAGCAGAGGTGCAAATCAACTGAGAAGCTGTGACCTTCCTCTCCCGTTAGCATCCCACCGCACGTCCCATGCACTCCGCCACGGTTCCACAAAACCCTCCGAAAACACACACACACACACACACACACACACATTAAGCCTGCAACAGTTACTCGGCTCCTGCCGGCTGTGATGTCGGTCCGTACTCCAGACACCCGCTCACACCTCCACTGGCTCTGAGACGAAGGAACCAGATGTGTAAAAACCGCTGACTCATTGTCTGAGGCCTGGCTGCTGCTCCTGAGGCTCTAACAACGGCGGAGACGGGTTCTCCAGTGTCGATCCACACCGGAGGTGCCAAAGGACCGCTGACCGACACGACGGGTTCTCTGCTGTCGGGTCAGACGGTCTGTGAAGCTCTGCAGCGATCAGGTTCTGTCCTCTTCAAGACGCTCCAGGAGAACCCTGACCCGAGACCAGCTGTTCAAACACAGCGAGGAGCTGCAAGCGAGCAGGAGGAGACTCTGCAGGCCGAGGGCCACACGCAGAACCATGAGGCAGGTTCCACACACTGTAAGAACAAGGTTCCACACACTGTAAGAACAAGGTTCCACAGACTTTAAGAACAAGGTTCCACGCACTGTAAGAACAAAGTTCCACACACTGTAAGAACAAATGTTCCACAGACTTTAAGAACAAGGTTCCACAGACTTTAAGAATAAGGTTCCACGCACTGTAAGAACAAAGTTCCACACACTGTAAGAACAAATGTTCCACAGACTTTAAGAACAAGGTTCCACAGACTTTAAGAATAAGGTTCCACACACACTGTAAGAACAAGGTTCCACACACTGTAAGAACAAGGTTCCACAGACTTTAAGACAAATGTTCCACGCACTGTAAGAACAAGGTTCCACAGATTTTAAGAGAAAGGTTCCACAGACCTTAAGACAAAGGTTCCACAGACTGTAAGAACAAGGTTCCACAGACTTTAAGAACAAGGTTCCACACACTGTAAGAACAAGGTTCCACAGACTGTAATATCGAGGTTCTATAAACTTTATCTGAGAGTGGCTCTCATCGTTAGCGCCGTAGCAAACCGTCTGTTAACAGTGACACAGAACAGACAGAACAGGAACCGGCGGCCCGTTAACAGAACGGCATAACGAGCTAACGAGCTAACAAGCTAACGCTCAGATATCTGAGGGCTCGGATAACCGTCTTGAACAGAAAACAGCGTAATCCACGCGGAGCTTCAACGCGTCGTCCTGAATCTGCAGACGTTCTCTCACAGAGAGAGACGTTCTCTCTGTGAGAGAACGTCTCTCTCTGTGAGAGAACGTCTCGCCGGCTGCCTGGTGCGCCCCGCTCTCCCAGTTCATGGAGGCGCTCTGGTGGGATGGATCCCAGCGGCGTGACGACCACGCGCTCCAGTTGAGGAAACGTTCTACATTTTGTCTTTTTTTTTTTTGCATAATTGGTAATTGCATAATTCTGCCCGGGCAGAAACGCCGAAACGTTCCTTCACTCGACTCGCAGCTGCCGCGGTTGAAAACCTCGTTGACTAACGACGGCTAATTAGCCGAGATGAATAATCAGAGTGAAACCGATGATCACAGTTTGTTCCGTTCGGCTGGAGCCAAAAGAATCAGCTGTTTCCTGCAGAGAGCGTTTGAGGGAACAAAGGTTTTAATGACTTCATTTAATTGTATCTCCAGATACAGTTGGGTTTGCTGATTGCCAACATCGGTCCGTGTCTGGCAGGTTGTGGGTTCAAATCCCAGAAGACTTTAGTGAGTGTGGTTCCTTTGGGCAGATCCCAGTTCAACCAGAGGAGGTGAAACTGGGAGGTCTGACCTTCAGCTGCTGGTCTGAGAACAGATCGGATATATTATTGTGTGTATATTGTTTTTGTGTGTATTATTTGTGTGTATTATTTTTATTTGTATATTTATGTGCATGTATTTTGCATGTTTTCTTTAAATGCATACAAAGAAAATAAATAAAAATAAATGGAAATTTTGATATCAAATTATAAAATAAATCTTCCTTTTCATAAGTAGAATTAGTGTTAAACTGAACTTTGTCTCGAGCTCTTTAACTACAAACATGTTCAACTTCTCAATTATGAGAATTTGACACTTTGGTTTTGTTCTTAATTCTTAAAATCTTTATTTCATTCTTGAATCTTTGGGATTTTCTCGCTTCCTTCTGACGGCGACGCTGAACAGACGACTCTAAAAATGATTAAATCCCCTAAATCTCTCCCTGCTTTCCTCAGCAGCTGCTTCTGGGGAATCAAACCCACGGCGCTCCGGCTGCAGCACCGCCGCCGTGACGGCCGGGCCGCCGCTCCCCAAATATTGACTGCACGCTGCACAGGTTTGCTCATGGGCTTTGTGTCGGACGGAGTTAATCTGTTTGATGTCGGGCCTGCGGTTTGCTCGTGAGCTTCGGCGGCTTCGGCGGCGACCGCTACGGCTAAGCTAACAAAACCACGGCGCGCGCCGCCTGCAAGACGGCGGGAAGGGCACGAGCCCGAAACCCACAGATCAGATTCATGACCAGACAAACGGGCTCAGACCTGCGTTTCCCTTTAGCCAATCACAAGAGGAGGAGGGGAGGAGGGGAGGAGGGTCGCGTTGGACAAACACAGGACTTTCACACAGGAGACGTCGGTTTGAGTCCCGCGTTGAACCAAAAGCAAACACACAACTTCACAAGGTTTTTGTGCGGCTTTGGCACCAATTGTTACACAACATTAACCACACGTCATCGAGAATATTGTTGAAGACGTTCGAGGGCGTGCTGCGGTTTGCAGAAACACACAATCCCAATATATATATATATATATATATATATATATATATATATATATATATATATATATATATATATAGATATACATATATATATATATATATATATATATATATATATATATATATATATATATATATTCATACATAAATGTTCTTTTCTGGGTCGCTCAATAACACAAATGTGATCAAGAGCTCCAAGAGGACCGCTCCCACCAGCTATAAACCACACACACACACACACACACACACACACACACACACACACACACACACACACACATCGGCAGCAGAATGCATTACGGCTCATCGCACCGTACGCTGAGGCAGCTGTTTCTGCATCTGCATGTGTGTGTGTGTGTGTGTGTGTGTGTGTGTGTGTGTGTGTGTGTGTGTGTGTGTGTGTGTGTGTGTGTGTGTGACGGAGGAAAACATAAACTATTAGTGAGGCTTCGTGCTATTGACGGAACAATAAAATGCCTGTGTGTGTGTGTGTGTGTGTGTGTGTGTGTGTGTGTGTGTGTGTGTGTCTGTGTGTGTGTGTGTCTGTGTGTGTGTGTGTGTGTGTGTGTGTATGTGTGTGTGTGTGTGTGTGTGTGTGTGTGTGTGTGTGTGTGTGTGTGTGTGTGTGTGTGTCTGGAGGCAGGGACTGATAACTTCCTGCATCCTCGACCCTCATCACATATTAAATGTGTGTTTTACGTCCTGGAAGAGATCGCGGCGAAAAATAAATAAATAAATGTTCCGTCTTCGCCGTTGATTCATATCCACAGCGTGACGGAGAACGATGGAGAACAAACAAAACAAAACACAACACACAAAAGCGGGTTCTTGCATAATTTGCCCTCGTTAGTATTCACATCACTTCCTGTTTGCTCTCGTCTGCATTGCAGCCAGAAGCTGCTGGAACGCGGCCGCCGGGCGGCGCTCACGCTCATCAGTCTGAGCTCGTGTTCGCTGGCGAGCGGCGAGGGGATCCGATGTTATTTGGGGAGTTGATCTCGCGTGACGGTTCAATATTAAATCCTGCGAGAGAGACGCGCTTCATGGTTATGCTTGGATCGGTTCCCGAAGAGCGCGTTGGCAACAAACAACAACGCGAGGCTTTCTGGGATTCGACAGCAGACGGGTTCTGAACACAGAACCCTGAGGGCCCGAGTCCGGTCGGACGAGACAACGGCCAGAAGATCACGCCGCTCCGGGACGAAGTCTCTACGCTTCTGGTTCCACGGACTTTGAGAACAAGGTTCCACAGACTTTAAGACTGAGGTTCCACTAACTTTAAGACTGAGGTTCCACTAACTTTAAGACTGAGGTTCCACAGACTTTAACACTGAGGTTCCACTAACTTTAAGACTGAGGTTCCACAGACTTTGAGAACAAGGTTCCACAGACTTTAAGAACGAGGTTCCACAGACTTTAAGTACAGGGTTCTACAGACTGTTGGATCGATGTTCCACACCCTTTAAGACAGAGGTTCCACGGACTTTAAGACTGAGGTTCCACGGACTTTAAAAACGAGGTTCCACAGACTTTAAGAACGAGGTTCCACAGATTTTAAGAACGAGGTTCCACTAACTTTAAGACTGAGGTTCCAAATCAGATCGTAACATCCCGTCGCTCCGGTCTGAAGTCTGTCAGGACGTGATGATGTGAGATCTCAACGCTCCGTCTGGTTCTGCTCATGAGTCATATTTTAAAAATCTGATCACACACACTCACACACACACACACACACACACACACACACACACACAGAGTTCACACAAGCTGCAGAACAAAACGCTCCCGCTAAATATAAAGCAGGTTCTATGAATATCTTATTGTTCCGTAATGACTTAACTGGCTCGCCTCTTGTTTCGGCCGCGCTGTAGAAACCACCGGCCGCCGCCTCTGAGCCGGTGATGCTATTATCCGCGAGATAATGGCGAGGCTTTCAGGTGCCGTAATGGCTCTGCAGGTCCTCGGCTCTCGGGCGGCAGTAAAGATAAGTGAGGAGCTAAATGTTCACGCCGGCTGTCGTCGCCGGGATCAATAAACACGGCGAAGCGGACGAGAAGCTGATGAATCGGATCCGGTCAGACGAGCCGTCCTGTGACATCCGTCTCCGGACACGTCTGGTTAAACTCACCGCTTGTTATCCATGTGGAACTTTAGCCGCGGTCTCTTTTTTTATTTGTACGTATTAGACAACCACACGTCGATTGCTAACTAGCGTAGCACAAAACCACAGAGTACCACTAACTTGGATAAAGTAGTGCAGAATACTTGAGATTTAAGGTACCTGTGGTTCCTTTTAATTCTATAACTACTTTCTGATCACAGCGTTTCAATTCAAAGTTGCTTTCACTTTGTCAACCCAACTCAATATTTTTAGTTGAAGTAACTCAAATTGTTGAGACAATTCAAGTTTCTTAGCTTGTCTAACTTCACATTTAAAGGCAATCAGGTTCCATATTATTTGAAGTTGAACTCTAATCAGATAAATTAGTAAAGTGTACTTGAGATTTGAGGTACTTTTGGTTTATTTTAATTCTATTACTGCTTTCT